>NC_064649.1:98072805-98402448 GCF_023864345.2 Schistocerca serialis cubense
AGGAAATCTCCGTGGCGCGTAGTTTGGCTGGGCCCGCTGGTGGTCTCTACACAGTGTCGGAGTGTGTGGGGCTGTTCCCATTGCTACGAAGGCCGTGGCTCACAGACCCTTGACACGAAAGCTGAGTTTGGATTTAATTTACCAGCAAGTCAAGACTGTTCACATTCTGCCGTTTGGTTCTCGTTGTTGGCTGTTGGGACATTCCCACGAGCAACAATGTGTGCGTTCGAGTTGGCGAAGGTTTAACCACTGTCCGGTGGAGTCTAACTGTATTTGGTTATTTGCATTTGAAGTGCGCCAGCGGAATTTTCTGCCTTGTGGCCATTAGTGTTCCGGTTACCTGCCCTCGCAGTTGACGTAAATTTCGGCAGTGTCCTTTCCTCACCGTGTTGTCAGCATGGTGTGTAGTTCGAGAGCTTAATGCATGCTTGGTTGTGGGCGTCCATGCCTTCTACGTTTGCATTGAACTCTTAGTTGTGTGCTGGTCGAGTGGAGCACAAGTTACGTTATCAGTGGGTCTGTTGACTGACTGTCTGTTGGTTGGGTTGTTGTCGCATCCAGAATGGTTGGGCCGACTGCCTGTCTCAATTAAGTGAATGCTAGTATTTCAAGAGCTGGCGGACCCCCGAAACTTCTGAGCTCCGTTAGCTGCACTGCCCTTTCTTATTTTCTGTTTTGTGTATTTGTGTGGCTCATAGCCGATGGTTTTGAATTGAAGCCGAATTGTTTTAATGGTGTTTTAAGTTATGGGCAAACAGCCGTTTTAAAATTAAAAGTGTCTCGCTTGTTAGCTGTTAGATTGTCAACCCTTTAACTACCATGGTTTCGCAGATAGGAAAAATTACTTAAAAACGCAAAATCCGACACATAGGGAATTAAATTCAGTTAGGAACGATAACAGATTATCTTTTGGTATTATTTGGAAGCATAACCAGAACTCTCACTGTGCAGAATTCTTTAATTATGATTTAATTACAAACTTAAATTATTTTTCATTTTCGTAATATAAAATTGAGATAAAATATTATTAGGGTCTTATATTGTTGTGGGAATAAATGAGGGTGAGTGAGAGTGTGTCTGTGGGACGTACGTTAAATTTCAAGATTAATTTTATATAGTACATTACGTAATCATAGTGAGGGAAAGATATTTGTGTCCACTTTGCTGATGACGTATGTCTAAGTATACTTGAGAAAAGAGACAGCATTGGTCGTATATTTTTTACTATTGCAGAATCGATTTTCTGTCACTGAGTGACCATCTTCAGTGCTATATTGTATAACTTAAAGTGGGATGCACTGTTGTCACTAAGCTTACGGCAATCACATAGACTCACATAGACTCACATAGTCTATGTGATTGCCGTAAGCTTAGTGACAACAGTGCATCCCAATTTAAGTTATACAATATAGCACTGAAGATGGTCACTCAGTGACAGAAAATCGATTCTGCAATAGTAAAAAATATACGACCAATGCTGTCTCTTTTCTCAAGTATACCCGTTACCTGGTCGTAGTGCACAAGACAACATGGAGTCGCCAATCAATAAAGTATGTCTAAGTGTACATGTTTTTGTAAGGTGGCAGCCAGAATATCGGTTTAAAGTTTAGATCGTTTTCTAAATTTATTCCAAGATCATTTTTCTTTTCATTAGGTGTTTTAAACATTATATTAATATTTGAATATAAAAATGACGTGAATGCAACTTGTGGTGAGCATACTGTAAGACCTTCAGTACACACACCTTCAGATTATTTGACTTGTCGCTCTAACGAAGTAAGCGAGTGTCAGGAATATGTCTCGTGGTCTTATCGTGGCGTGTTTATCTTCTGCTGTTAGGTCAGACGATAGAAATGCCACTTGCACACTTAGAGTACCAGATTGACGGTGACCAAAATTGACAATCTGAATTTCCTTTGGTCTTGGTACATTAATCTTATTCTCACATATCTCTGATACTTGACAAAGTGTCTATACATTTATCTTCGTGGCTGTGTACAGGAATGTAGTAATCTTATTAGGCGCAGACTGAAACTTGACTATAGACTGGTACAGATTAATACAGACAGTCTAATCGGAGGTCTGTACACTCATTATAATACATCGCGTGTTCAGGTATCACTGCGCGAGTGTGATCCACGAGGAGAAAAGGTTCTACGTTAGCAGCAATCTCATTGGCTGCGTTACGTATTAATACGCGGATCGGCAGAAGCAGAATTTGGTCCGTCTCTAAGGCAGCACCATCTCGTAGTGCGGAGACGGACGAGCGCTACGCCTGTGCTGTTGTGCTTAGAGGGGCGCGCTCTAGTGGGAAAGTTGTGTACGCGCTAACTACGTCGAACTATGTAGACAACACAACTGGGAATAGTGATTGGCGAGGGACAGTTTTGGCGCGAGAATGATCTCGAACGATTGTTCTGATTGGCTGCTCATTTTGATCATCCAGTCAGAATTTAGCAGTTCCCTCGCACTTCCAGGTTGTTATAGGCTGTGGAAGGAGCAGCATAAAGGAGTCGTGGGTATCTATTAGACGTGCAGGTGATGTTGAACGTGTCCGTGTGCATAATGTGTAAAATGAAGAATTTATTGGTATTTCGCGTCCACATTGTGTTGCCGTAGGAACAGTTGCATTTACGGACAGTTTTGTGAAGTTTGGAAGTTCTAGAATTGTTTTGTTGGAAAGATAAACGTGTCTAAACTTTTGGCCTTTGTAAAATTCCGCATGGCATGTTCGTATTCGTATATGGAATATTTGGCGAGCAATTTCTTTAATAGAAATCCTCTGAAAAGGACTGAATGTGAAACTCAGATATAGTAGTGGAGTGTTGACTGTGAAATCGCGTAATTCTTCAGGTTGCCTTTCTGGCTGCGTTGCGTGTGTGCTGGGTTGCATTAACTGTGAACTGAGGACAGTGATGTTGTTCGCTAATTACATGTGGGCTGATGGCAGGTATTTTTTTAACTGAAAAAGAATAAACAACTCGTCTCAGAATTTTGACATTTTACTGTGAGAACTAGGCAACCACTTTACGCCCGAAAAATACGAGGGGCGTTCAGAAAGTAAGCTCCGATCGGTCGCGAAATGGAAACGACTATGAAAATCCGATAAAGCTTTGCACAGATGTGTTGGGTAGTGTCTCTAGTATAACCCCAGTTAGCATCACGTCGCTCTTCTCATTTCTGAGCTCGCAGTGAGTGCGTAAAGATGTCTAGAAAATAGTGTCTGCCGCCAAGTACGAGGGCCTGGTGAGAAATTTCGCCTGAAGCTATGCAGCCTACATTACATAACTGTCGTGCTGTTTCTTCTTCAAGACAATTTTCAGCCGCATTCTGCAGGGGCAGTGACGATGCTCCTGCATCGTTTTCAAATGGAAATGTGAGATTACCCACAATACAGTCCGCAATTGTCTCCCCCTGAGTTTCATCTCTGGTCACACGAACCGCTGTCTTTGAAGACAACATTTTGACACAGACAACGAGGTGTAGGCCAGCGTGGAGAATTGGCGGAAAGCACTGGCGGCTGCCTTCTATGATGAGGCTATTGAAAAGTTGGTACAACGCTATGACAAAAGTCTAAGTCAGAACGGCGACTACGTAGAGAAGTAGCTGAAAGGTGTAGCTAATTGTTACAAGTAAAACATTTCTGATGTTCACTGTGGTTTCAATTTGGCAATCAATCGGAGCTTACTTTCTGAACAGGCCTCGTATTATAAGAATTTACAGGGTAGCTTGCTACCAGAATTTACGCGCACTTTGCAACGTAAGTATTGACGGCGTTTTCTTCAACGCTGCTTTTACGTCTCAGCGCAGTACATACGTATTGCAGAGAATTGGGCTGGTGATCTGCCGTACTGAGATAGGTGAAACTTTTGCAGTGAACAGTACGACGAAAGACAGTGACAGCAGTACGAAAATTAGACCCGCCCCGCCGCAGTTGTACGAGTTATGACCATTTTCGGCTCTGGTGTGTGATACTGTCAGAAGTTCGTATTAACCAACTGGATGCTTCGCGTACCAGGTACCTCTCTTCTAAGCAACAAACCAGTCTAACTGCCAAGATTATCATACTGTTTGAAATGTTACAAGTGGCACATTCCCCTGCTGCTGCAAGAATAAATCTTGCACCCAATACCACCACGTAACTTCAAGAGTGGTGTTATACGTAATGTACCACCACTGTTTCCGAACGAAAACATCATAATGTCAGTTAATCGTCTTATTCTAAGGCAACTGTATAACGTTTAACTTATTTTTTTATAAAACTGTTCAACGAATAAGTCCTCTGCGATAAGGGTCGTTATGTGTGTCTGTGGTTAAAAGAATCAAAGCTCACTCCAGGATGCGATGGTAAAATTCGATACTGACATAGAGCTGCAGGAAAGTGCACTCACGCGAACTTCACTAACCATATTAGTAGCACGCACGAATACTTTTAGCAGCATAATTAGCGTGGGCAACACTATTACACGAAATACAACAGGGAGGAAAATTTCATTTAGGAAGTAATTGTAGATTTCATGGGACATCACTGTAAAATAGCGGTCTGTAATAGACGCGCATCCACTGTTACAGGCAGAACAGCTCTACTTTTTTTAATTTAATCATGGTTTCTCTCTATTGTGATCACAATCAGTATTTCACTGGCAGCGGTTTCCGTCCAACATCGAGGCACGCAACCGACGAGTTTCGACGCAAAATTTTTATGAAAACAGTTTATGGTCGGACTTACGGTAGGAGGCGGCCAAACCAGTGCGTAAGTGCATTAGTGGGGCGAACGCGCGGTTCCGTTCGGCCCTTTGAAATGACGTTGCACCGGTTAACTAAATGAGTACACTGTGCCGCTAATGGGATTCTGTTTTTGCCGCAGCGCAAGTAAACCTTTTTCCATCTGTAAATGCAATAACGGACTGGCCGCGCCGCCTACCCCTGCGACCTTTCGCTGTTTGATGCGTCGGCCGAAGTCACTGCGGAGGTAACTCCCAACACAAACACCGACCCCCCACTGTGCTTTGTGCGGTAAGAGTGGACAGCATTTTCACAGGGAAACAGTAGTTGTACACATTACAGATTATTCACTAGGTTACTTTGTTCCATCATGTGTAGTCCCCTGGTCGTTCTGCAGTCGCAGAGGCCGGTTTCAATAAAAGATCTTCCAGTCAACTGGAGCGATTGTTCCACTTTTTTTGCAGTGATTTAACAAACAACAGGGATGAATACAGGGAACTAATGGTTAGCTATAGGTTGTACAAAGACCAGACTGCTGTTATACGTGCCGGCCGGAGTGGCCGAGCGGTTCTAGGAGCTTCAGCCTGGAACCGCACGACCGCTACGGTCGCAGGTTCGAATGCTGCCTCGGGCATGGATGTGTGTGACGTCCTTAGGTTAGTTAGGTTTATGTAGTTCTAAGTTCTAGGGGACTTATGACCTCAGAAGTTAAGTCCCATAGTGCTCAGAGCCATTTGAACCATTTGTTATACGAGTCGAAGGAAATGGAAGGGGAGCAGTGGCTGAGAAGGGAATGAAACAGGGTTTCACCCTATCCATACTCAAAGGGTTCCATTAGATCCCTTTAATGGAAGGCAACACATCCAAATTGTTGTTTCTGTCCCTATTGCTTAGGGGTGTCAGTAGCAACGAGAAGTGTATCAATGTGTTCATTTCACTGATTCAAAAAAGTATTCCTGAATTAGTATCTCTTATTGAAGGAAATAGTGCGCATATAGTATTAGGAACGGAAAGTTGGTTAAAACCGGAAGTGAACAGTAACGAAATCCTAGACACAGAATGGAATATATACCGCAAGGATAGGATAAACGCCAATGGTGGAGGAGTATTTATAGCAGTAAAGAATTCAATAATATCCAGTGAAGTTATTAGCGAATGCGAATGTGAAATAATCTGGGTTAAGTTAAGTATCAAAGGTGGGTCAGATATGATAGTCGGATGCTTCTATAGACCACCTGCATCAGCAACCGTAGTAGTTGAGCGCCTCAGAGAGAACCTGCAGAACGTCGTGAAGAAGTTTCGTGATCATACTATTGTAATAGGGGGAGACTTCAATCTACCAGGTATAGAATGGGATAGTCACACAATCAGAACTGGAGCCAGGGACAGAGACTCTTGTGACATTATCCTGACTGCCTTGTCCGAGAATTACTTCGAGCAGATAGTTAGAGAACCAACTCGTGAAGCTAACGTTTTAGACCTCATAGCAACAAATAGACCGGAACTTTTCGACTCCGTGAATGTAGAAGAGGGTATCAGTGATCATAAGTCAGTGGTTGCATCAATGACTACAAGTGTAATAAGAAATGCCAAGAAAGGAAGGAAAATATATTTGCTTAACAAGAGTGATAGGGCACAAATCGCAGAATATCTGAGTGACCACCATCAAACGTTCATTTCTGAGGAAGAGGATGTGGAACAAAAATGGAAAAAATTCAGAAACATCGTCCAGTACGCCTTAGATAAGTTCGTACCGACTAAGGTCCAAAGCGAGGGGAAAGATCCACCGTGGTATAACAATCATGTACGAAAGGTACTACGGAAACAAAGAAAGCTTCATCATAGGTTTAAGAGTAGTCGAATCATAGCTGATAAGGAAAAGCTGAACGAAGCGAAAAAGAGCGTAAAGAGAGCAATGAGAGAAGCATTCAACGAATTCGAACATAAAACATTGGCAAACAATCTAAACAAGAACCCTAAAAAGTTTTGGTCATATGTAAAATCGGTAAGCGGATCTAAATCCCCTATTCAGTCACTCGTTGACCACGATGGCACCGAAACAGAGGACGACCGAAGAAAGGCAGAAATACTGAATTCAGTGTTCCGAAACTGTTTCACTGCGGAAAATCGTAACACGGTCCCTGACTTCAGCCGTCGCACGGACGCCAAAATGGAAAATATTGAAATAAACGATATCGGAATTGAAAAACAACTGCTATCACTTAGTAGCGGAAAAGCATCCGGACCAGACGAGATACCCTTAAGATTCTACAGTGATTATGCTAAAGAACTTGCCCCCTTTCTATCAGCAATTTATCGTAGATCGCTGGAAGAACGTAAAGTACCTAGCGACTGGAAGAAAGCGCAGGTCGTTCCCATTTTCAAGAAGGGTCATAAATCAGATGCGAATAATTATAGGCCTATTTCGCTTACGTCAATCTGTTGTAGAATAATGGAACATGTTTTGTGTTCTCGTATTATGACGTTCTTAGATAATACAAATCTCCTTCATCATAACCAACATGGATTCCGCAAACAGAGATCATGTGAAACTCAGCTCGCAATATTTGCCCAAGAAATTCACAGTGCCGTAGACACTGGCGAGCAGATTGATGCCGTATTCCTGGACTTCAGGAAGGCATTTGATACGGTTCCGCACTTACGTTTAGTGAAAAAAATACGAGCTTACGGAATATCGGACCAGGTTTGTGATTGGATTCAGGATTTCCTAGAAGAAAGAACACAACATGTCATTCTTAACGGTTCAAAATCTGCAGATGTAGAGGTAATTTCGGGAGTACCGCAGGGAAGCGTGATAGGACCTTTATTGTTTACAATATACATAAATGACTTAGTTGACAACATCGGTAGCTCCGTGAGGCTATTTGCAGATGACACGGTTGTCTACAAGAAAGTAGCAACATCAGAAGACTCGTACGTACTCCAGGAGGACCTGCAGAGGATTAATGCATGGTGCGACAGCTGGCAGCTTTCCCTAAACGTAGATAAATGTAATATAATGCGCATACATAGGGGCAGAAATCCATTCCAGTACGATTATGCCATAGGTGGTAAATCATTGGAAGCGGTAACGACCGTAAAATACTTAGGAGTTACTATCCGGAGCGATCTGAAGTGGAATGATCACATAAAACAAATAGTGGGAAAAGCAGGCGCCAGGTTGAGATTCATAGGAAGAATTCTAAGAAAATGTGACTCATCGACGAAAGAAGTAGCTTACAAAACGCTTGTTCGTCCGATTCTTGAGTATTGCTCATCAGTATGGGACCCTTACCAGGTTGGATTAATAGAAGAGATAGACATGATCAAGCGAAAAGCAGCGCGATTCGTCATGGGGACATTTAGTCAGCGCGAGAGCGTTACGGAGATGCTGAACAAGCTCCAGTGGCGGACACTTCAAGAAAGGCGTTACGCAATACGGAGAGGTTTATTATCGAAATTACGAGAGAGCACATTCCGGGAAGAGATGGGCAACATATTACTACCGCCCACATATATCTCGCGTAATGATCACAACGAAAAGATCCGAGAAATTAGAGCAAATACGGAGACTTACAAGCAGTCGTTCTTTCCACGCACAATTCGTGAATGGAACAGGGAAGGGGGGATCAGATAGTGGTACAATAAGTACCCTCCGCCACACACCGTAAGGTGGCTCGCGGAGTATAGATGTAGATGTACACTGATGTTGATTGATAAAACCACTCCGTCTACAGGCCACAAGTGGTCCATCGGGATCATCCGACCGCTGTATCATCCTCAGTGGAGGATGCAGATAGAAGGGGCGTGTGGTCAGCACACTGCTCTCCCGGTCGTTACGATGGTATTCTTGACCGAAGACGCTACTATTCGGTCGAGTAGCTCCTCAATTGGCGTCACGAGGCTGAGCGCACCCCGAAAAATGGCAACAGCGCATGGCGGCCTGGATGGTCACCCATCCAAGTGCCGACCACTCCCGACAGCGCTTAACTTCGGTGATCTCACGGGAACCGGTGTATCCACTGCGGCAAGGCCTTTGCCGATGTTGATTGATAGCTGTAGTAAATTAGATCGAAAGGAACTCGCTAAAAGAGGTGATGAACCTCTCGGTGATATTATAAAAGTAAGAAACTATGGTATCGAGATGTACAAAGTGTGGCATACGGATGTTTGGGTTGATCTTGGATGCATGCTCGGGTAACCTAATGTTAACGCAACCGCTAGCATTAAACGGTAAATCCCGTTGCAGTCCCGGTCTGGCACAAGTTTTCATATGCCACCAACACGTAGAACATCTTGTAAGAGACTTAGAACATCTTGTAAGAGGTCCATGATTAAAGAATTTGTTGCTAGCGCAGTCGAGCAGATGTAATTTCGATGGATTGCTCACGCGCTGCCTGCGATATGTAAGCTATAAGAGAATCTCAGACCAGAGAACAGTGTTGAATGCAGTAAGAGCAGTGTCTGTAGCAGTAGGAGTAAGTAGTAGCTAGCTGTCGTGTGTATGGAGTTGGCTGGGCCGGTCGTGGGGAGCGATGGCGGAGCCTCAGCGTTGTAGTATAAGGTAAAAGCAGCACTACTGTTATATCAAGTCCCATGTAAATGTTTTTAAAAAATTCTGTTAATAATAATCTTTCTTATAAAATTTAACTTTTCACAATCATTCATCTCAATTTAAAGAATTTACTAATTTCTCCAATCCATGGTCATTCCGGTTATTGTAAAAAAATGGTTCAAATGGCTCTGAGCACTATGCGACATAACTTCTGAGGTCATCAGTCGCCTAGAACTTAGAGCTAATTAAACCTAACTAACCTAAGGACATCACACACATCCATGCCCGAGGCAGGTTCGAACCTGCGACCGTAGCGGTCGCCCGGTTCCAGACTGTAGCGTCTAGAACCGCACGGCCACCTCGGCCGGCCCGGTTATTGTAAAGAAAAATCAGTAGTTTCTTTTTATACATGGCAAATCTATCGGCCAGCATTGCGCTGGGCTGTGCCAGAAAAATTTCTTATAGGAGCAGATATATACGCGTTATCCGGCGACTTCATTGAGGTGAGAATTTTCAATTTATTAAGTACGAATTTTCAGGGCCATGACGCAACCCTGCTGACGTCCAAAATTTACCAGTTTAAATTCACAGTCAGTTAATTATTGAAAGGTTATAAGTAAGCCAGAATTTTATTGAAGGGTTAGTCATTTTATTATTGTCAAGTTACGGAATAATAAACTGTTGCTAGGTTACACTGAATGCTATATAAAATTATTTTTTATCTGTTGGGAGGTTACGCTGAATGTGAATGATATAAATAATTATGTTTTTTTCTGTTGGGAGGTTACACTAAATACTTTTTATCTGTGGGAGTTTACAATCTGCACTTAAATTTTTGCACGCTCTTACTGAAACACCATGTATATTAACAGGACATAGAGGATGCTCCATTGAACAACTTGAGGCTGGGAGCCTGGGTTCGGAGAAGCCAGCTTAAGTTGGTAATAGCAATAAAACCACATTACTTTGTAGTGTTTTCTATTTACGTTAATACAGTTGACTGGAAATATCACCACCAACACACTGAACCTACTATTGTTTGTACTGTATCTTACAAAATGTGCTGAAAGAATCGAAACATGACATCGGCGAACTAGATTCTGACGCACTCTCTCTTGAAAATCGGATGTGCGAGTGGTTCAAATGGCTCTGAGCGCTATGGGACTTAACATCTATGGTCATCAGTCCCCTAGAACTTAGAACTACTTAAACCTAACTAACCTAAGGACAGCACACAACACCCTGTCATCACGAGGCAGCGAAAATCCCTGACCACGCCGGGAATATACCCGGGAACCCGGGCGCGGGAAGCGAGAACCCTACGAATGTGCGAGTGGTCCTCATGTTGCCTCGGTGCTTCTTTCCAGCGAACCGGTCTCCCGCATTCGTCGATAGAGAGAAACACCTGTTGGAACGGGTGATGCCTGTTTGCCTGTTACGAAACTGTTCCCTGTACAAGTTTTCAACACCGAGAACATTGCAATGTACAGTACTTCCCCATGCACATGGTGCATGTCAGTGAATTTTGCGAAACTGTATTGATACTGCTCCATTGTACTGTACTATACGTCTGTGAATAGCACTGAGCAATGAATGGGTTTGTCGTTGATTCATAGCTGGTCCTGTCATCGGATATTGTAAATACGATACAACAGTGCTACCTTAGGGACAAACAAACAAAAAAAATCTCGTCCTCCTCTTCCTTGCCAGAAGTAAAGTACGTACATTATAAATAAACAGCAAACAGCGTAGAACGTGTAAAAGTGTACGCATGTTCGTTGTATATAAGCTGGAAAACAGTAACGCTTGAAAAAGAGGTCCACAAGTTTACTTCCATATCTCCTGAAGCTGCCTTCTCCGACCCCAGGTTATCTACCTCAAATTTTTCAGTGGAGCATTCTCTATGTCCTGTCACATTTCTGCAAGCTCTTACAGAAACACCCAGCGGGTAACCAGTTACTTGATTTCACCGAATTTAGGCAGCACGGCGTAGCCGCGTGGTCTCAGGCGCCTTGCCACGGTTCGCGCGGCCCCCTCCGTCGGAGGTTCGAGTCCTCCCTCGTGTATGGGCGTGTGTGTTGTCCTTAGTGTAAGTTAGATTAACGAGTATGTAGGCTTAGGTACCGATGGTCTCAGCAGTTCTGTCCCATAGGAACATACCAGAAATTCCCATTCAGCGAATTTATTTGGATATAGGTTCAAAAAAGGGCCGGCCGAAGTGGCCGTGCGGTTAAAGGCGCTGCAGTCTGGAACCGCAAGACCGCTACGGTCGCAGGTTCGGATCCTGCCTCGGGCATGGATGTTTGTGATGTCCTTAGGTTTGTTAGGTTTAACTAGTTCTAAGTTCTAGGGGACTAATGACCTCAGAAGTTGAGTCCCATAGTGCTCAGAGCCATTTTTTGTTTTCAAAAAAGGTTTCAGCATTACTCCTATGCCCTCTTCCTGTGTGTAAGTCAGTTTGAATGCGTGACAGAGTGAATAAATGTACCTTCATTCCTCCTGCCCACCTGCTGTGTATCTGTAGAAATGAATTATTTTAAAAGCGAGGTTAGGTCAGTACTTTGGGTGAAGATTAGCGTGTCTGCTAATATAGGTTTACCAATTCTGAAACAATAAAGGGTGAACAGACAGATTACCTGTACAGTTCTTTAGGGATGTATATAAACGGTGCTTTCGCGAAGTTCGTCAGGGCACGGTAAGCTTCTTCGAGGATCCTTTCCCCTCCACAGCAAAAGTTTAAGCTCAGAAATGGTTCAAATGTCTCTAATCACTATGAGATTTAACACCCGAGGTCATCAGTCCCCTAGATTTAGAACTACTTAAACCTAGCTAACTTAAGGACATCACACACATCCGTGCACGAGGCAGGATTCGAACCTCCGACCGTAGCAACATCGTGGTTCCGGACTAAAGCGCCTAGAACCGCTCGACCACAGCGGCCGAAACGTTTAAGCCTGCACGGATGTCCCACTCTCCTAGCAGCCGAAAGTAGGCGCCATATTTATTTCGTCGCGTTTTGCTTCTTCGTGTAATAACTTGCACTACGTCGTTTTCGAGGGAATGGGGCATAGAAGATTTACCACGAACACCTCATCATTCGTACGAATTCTTATAATTAAATGTCAATTAATGACGCATTGTTGGAGGTAAAAGCCTTCAGAATACCTAAGATTGTGAATGAGGTTCAAGGCACGTATTCACAGTGGCCGGGTGAGAAACATGGGTATTACCGCTTCACGCGTCGCGCTAGTTGGTTATCCTAGTTCCACCTTGTATCTTAGCGGCGCGTATCTTCTTTATTTTCCGTTTACTAGCGCGTGAGTCTTTAAGCGCCTTGCATTGCTGTTTGTCTTCTAGTATCTGGTGTTCGTGCGGCCCTTCCTGACGCGACATTGTCTTGCGCAGTGATGTCCAGCATGCTTCCCACGTCTGTACCCCCTGTAGAGGTACTCTCAGCTTCAGTTTCGATAAATACACGATACATGCGCAGTCCGGCTCTTCAGATATGCACAAATTGTTGGTGGACAAGATTAAAGTTAATACAGATCAGGCGCATACTGCGTACTTACTTTCGGAATTACGTGTGTAATTTTTTTAAATTTCTTGAGCCGCTTCAGGCTGACAGGGTACTATTGCGTCACGGTACTCAGGTCCCCGTTACTCACCTTGATGATTCCACCAGCATGGCTCTATTGGCGAATGCAGAAGTGGTATATACAGATGTTTCAAATGGCTCTGAGCACTATGGGACTTAACATCTATTGTCATCAGTCCCCTAGAACTTAGAACTACTTAAACCTAACTAACCTAAGGACATCACACAACACCCAGTCATCACGAGGCAGAGAAAATCCCTGACCCCGCCGGGAATCGAACCCGGGAACTCGGGCGTGGGAGGCGAGACAGATGATGGGTTTTTAATGCTCTACCCGAGGTAGATGACAGTCTTCTGAGGTCCATCCTGTTCCCAAATGGGAATATATGACATATTCGAAGAGAACGCTGGTCTACTCAGCACTAATTATAGTTCTACAGTGGTTTTCGGTCGGTAGAAAAATGGTTCAAATGGCTCTATGCGACTTCACTTCTGAGGTCATCAGTCCCCTAGAACTTAGAACTACTTAAACCTAACTAACCTAAGGACATCACACACATCCATGCCCGAGGCAGGATCGGAACCTGCGACCGTAGCGGTCGCTCGGCTCAAGACTGTAGCGCCTAGAACCGCACGGCCACTACGGCCGGCTTCGGTCGGTAGAAACGGTGATTTAAAAAAAAAAAAATTTCCCTCCCCTTGTAGGTATGTGGCTGTCGGGTTCACATTATTAATACCGTCCAGGAAAGAAACAGCTTTATTTAGAACTGTGTGGTAGTAATAAAACCTGCTTACGAGCAGCGTAAGAAATTGACGGTAGCGGATCTTCTTCCACAATATTCTGCAGCTGAGCCAATATCCGTTATTGACGGTCAAAGTGGATCACTGAGGGATAGAGTTGGTGTTTTTCCCCCGCTGCCTACGCGTAGGCACATTAACGCTGTCACTCCCGCGATGCCGGCCTAGGTTAATCAAAACAGGCGACGCTGAACGCAGGAAGATGGCGCCGTTGACGGACCTTTTCCCGTGGGCTGCCCTTTGGATAGTCCTCCACTGAAGGGCCCTGTTCTCCAGCTCAGCCTACATTTACAGGAATACCTACAGACAGTATACTGCCGGAAAATATCGCAACACGAAAATCTAATTATTTTGGAGTTACGAAATTTGGGGAATGCGTTTGTCTAGGGAACATATTTAAGTGATCGTAGTATCACAGGTTAATGTAAGCGCGGGATAAGCTATTGCAAATGTGAAATACTGGTACATCAATAACCCGGGTGGTCGCCAAAAAGTTCAATGGAAGCATTCAAACTTGTATGCATAGCGTTAAACAGGTGCATGATGTCAGTTTGTGGCCGGCCGCTGTGGCCGAGCGGTCCTAGGCGCTTCAGTCTGGAACCGCGAGACCACTATGGTCGCAGGTTCGAATCCTGCCTCGGGTATGGATGTGTGTGATGTCCTTAGGTTGGTTAGGTTTAAGTAGTTGTAAGTTATAGGGGGCTCCGGACGGCATTACCGCGGAGGTGGTGCAATTCCTGGCCCCCCAGCTGGTAGCTCCTCTCACAAAGTTATATAACGAGTGCTTGAGGCTCGGGAAATACCCCCAAATCTGGAAAAGAGCCACAGTTGTGATAATTAAGAAAAGCCCAGATAAAGATCCACAAGAAGCAAAGTCTTATAGACCTATTTGTTTATTAGACACACTGGGGAAACTTTTTGAGAGGCTGCTGGCAGACAGACTGGCAGCACACAGAGTTTTGTGCGGGATGAGCGACAGACAGTTCGGCTTCAGAGCTGGGAGATCGGCGTCTGACGCCATCGCCCTGGCTGCGGAGGTCTGTGCCGCTACCCCGCACAAATACGTGGTCGGCATCATGGTAGACATCAGTGGCGCCTTTGACAACCTGTGGTGGCCCTCCCTCTTCTCTCGCCTGCGTGAGAAGGAGTGCCCGAGGTCGCTATATGGTTGTCTGAGGAGCTATTGTGAGAATAGGGAGGTCTGGCTATCGTCCCCTAGCGGAAGAATAAGTAAGAAGATTACCAAGGGGTGTCCACAGGGATCTGTCCTGGGGCCACTCTTTTGGGACATTAATATGGAACCCCTCTTGGACAATCTACAGAACAGTGACGATGTGCTAGAGGGCATAGCTTACGCGGACGACCTCCTCCTGCTGGTTGGCGGCCGTAGCCGCGAAGACCTAGAGCCGAAAATTGAAAGGGCTATCTCCATCTTGAGTACATGGTGCCATATGACCAAAATGAAGATCTCACCAACAAAGTCCACTTACCTACTCTTGAAGGGACAACTAGTCAGGAACCCAACAGTGAGAATAGATGGCTTGCCAGTTCTCCGACGCCATGAAGCGCGATACTTGGGAGTAATCGTCGATGAGAGGTGGACTTATGCATCACATATTGACACTGTCGCACATAAATCATTAGAAACACTAAACAACCTAATATCAATTGGCCACAAGCGATTCCATCTGCCACCAGAATTGATCAAACTATATCACAATAGCATATTGACATCCATTGTAGGATATGGGTCAGGAGTCTGGGCCCACAGGCTCACGAGGGTTGTGCCTGCCATGGCTGTGAGAAGAGTGCAGCGAAACATGCTTCTTAGATCAGTAGGGGCATATAGAACAACACCGGGCGCAGCACTAACGGTGTTAATGGGGCTTTGTCCGCTCGATATCAAAATTAGAGAACAAGCGACATGGTACTGGGTGAAGAAGGGAAATAGGGAGAAAATAATCGATTTAATGGGGATACATGTGGGCAATAAACTGGAAATTAAACGCAGGGGGGAAGAACTTTGGCAACAACAATGGGATAATGAAGAAACCGGTCGCAGAACATATGAACTGCTGCCCAACATCAGGGAAAGACTACAACTAAAACATTTTACACCATCACGAGGACTGCTGCACTTCCTCACAGGTCATGGACCCTACCCGGCATATTTATGCCGGTTCGGGAAACGGGCTACACCAGCGTGCGACTGTGGGGCCACACCAGGCACCCCAGAACACGTGGTGTATGAGTGCCACCTCTTCGACGACATAGCAGCGCAATTACGTCAACAGCTACCCAATTTTGACACGTATCACCTGCTCAGGCACGAGGACCATTTCCCAACTCTAAATAAACTGGCGAATGAGATATCACTTAAAGTAATTAAGGAATATCTAAGGAACAACGATTAGACATCAAATACCGAACTTGACCCTGCGCACCTGTCCTGTTTCCGCCGAGGCGTGGATTGGCCAGCCGCCTCACGGCTGGAATCCGCCACGTCTGGGATTAGGGGGAGGGTGCGCCCAACCACCGATCTAGACACTCACCGATCTTGACTCTAGGCTAAGTTAGGTTAAATGTAGGATAAGCTAGGATAATAAGAATAGCATAGTACTGCAGCGAACAACAACACCGGCCAGCCTGGTGCCAGGGGCACGTTCACCGGGATTAGCTCGGTGAACAGGGCCACCAAGTAGGTTTATACAACGCTGGCACACCTGTAACGCTGCAGGTAGATGTACATTAGTATAAGAAGAATGAAATAGCATAGAAATAGTACAATTGATAATTGAAGTGCCCATAGTGAGAATAAGGAAAACTAACGTAGAGTAAGCTGTAGTAGTAATATTAGAATTGTATAAACTAGGACCCACTAATTATATAAGGTGGTGGGTTGATATGTATCACATATATTGATGAATAAAGAATTTTTTTTTTTTTTTTTTTTTTTTTAAAAAAAAAAAAAAAAAAAAAAAAAAAAAAAAAAAAAAAAAAAAAAAAAAAAAAAGTTATAGGGGGCTGATGACCTCAGATGTTAAGTCCCATAGTGCTCAGAGCCATTTGAACCATTTGTCAGTTTGTGGCATGGAGTTCAGCGCCTGTTGCACTGCTTCGGTCAATACAGAGACGGTTAATATTGTTAGCGGATCACGCTGGAGTTGTCGTTCGAAGATGTCCCAGATGGGTACTTGATTGGAGACATCTGAGGATCGAGGAGGCCAAGGCAACATATCGACACACTCCAGAGCATGTCGGTTGCAACAGCGATATGTGGGCGAGTGTTAGCCTGTTGGCAAACACCCCCTGGAATGATGTTTAGGAATGGCAACTACAGGTCGAATCACCAGACGTGGGATAGCCATGAGTGTGCTCCTGCTGTGATACGAAATCGCATCCAAGAGCATAGCTCCGGGTGTTGGTCCAGTGCGTGTAGCACTCGGTGTGGTTGCATGCGCTCTTCTGGGCCCCTTGTAAATAACTTGTGAGAAGGGAGTTCATAAATTAAGTCTATTTAAAATTTCAGAATCCTCATGACCAATAATAGATAACAATGACATAGGTATCAATAATGCCTGATTTCCAGATTAACAAGTCATTTAAATTTCAAAGTTACATCAACATTTTAATAACCACAGCATTCATTTATAAATTAGATGAGAATAATAATTATTATTTGAAGGCTTCTTTAACTGGAAAGCAAAACATGGGATTATTGCAAACTCGGACTAACAATCACGAGCCTAACCCTGCAATTGCTTTTGCTCTGTGCTTGCGAATTTTGCCTCGAATTCCATCTTCAAGCGCAGTTCAGCGAACGAAATCTCTCCTGGCTATATAAATGAAATCAGGCCTCGAGTGTGGTAAGGTCTTCCACCACCGACGTCAGGGTAGCGTGACACGCCTTATGTCTCCGAGCTCTCGACCGACACTGCTACTACCACTCACGCAGACAGACCTCGCCTCACAACAATGTTAAGAATCGTGTTCCCATGTTTCACCCACAGATTGTTACTGTCGATATCTGAGTGTTTACACAATGCAAAGAATAGCGTTGTTGACTATATTGTTTTCAGGGTCTATACAAGGGCGATGTACTTGAGGACAATATTATGGAAATGGAAGAGGATGTAGATGAAGAAGAAATGGGAGATACGATACTGCGTGAAGAGTTTGACTGAGCACTGAAAGACCTGAGTCGAAACAAGGCCCCGGGAGTAGACAACATTCCATTTGAACTACTGACAGCCTTGGGCGAGCCAGTCCTCACCACACTCTACCATCTGGTGAGCAAGATGTATGAGACAGGCGAAATACCCTCAGACTTCAAGAAGAATATAATAATTCCAATCCCAAAGAAAACAGGTGTTGACAGATGTGAGAATTACCGAACAATCAGTTTAATAAGCCACAGCTGCAAAATACTAACACGAATTCTTTACAGACGAATGGAAAAACTGGTAGAAGCCGACCTCGGGGGAGATCAGTTTGGATTCCGTAGAAATGTTGGAACACGTGAGGCAATACTAACCTTACGACTTATCTTAGAAGAAAGATTAAGAAAAGCCAAACCTACGTTTCTAGCATTTCTAGACTTAGAGAAAGCTTTTGACAATGTTGACTGGAATACTCTCTTTCAAATTCTAAAGGTGGCAGGGGTAAAATACAGGGAGCGAAAGGCTATTTACAATTTGTACAGAAACCAGATGGCAGTTATAAGAGTCGAGGGGTATGAAGGGGAAGCAGTGGTTGGGAAAGGAGTGAGACAGGGTTGTAGCGTCTCCCAGATGTTATTCAATCTGTATATTGAGCAAGCAGTAAAGGAAACATAAGAAAAATTCGGAGTAGGTATTAAAATCCATGGAGAAGAAATAAAAACTTTGAGGTTCGCCGATGACATTGTAATTCTGTCAGAGACAGCAAAGGACTTGGAAGAGCAGTTGAACGGAATGGATGGTGTCTTGAAGGGAGGATATAAGATGAACATCAACAAAAGCAAAACGAGGATAATGGAATGTAGTCGAATTAAGTCGGGTGATGTTGAGGGTATTAGATTAGGAAATGAGACACTTAAAGTAGTAGAGGAGTTTTGCTATTTGGGGAGCAAAATAACTGATGATGGTCGAAGTAGAGAGGATATAAAATGTAGACTGGCAATGGCAAGGAAAGCGTTTCTGAAGAAGAGAAATTTGTTATCATCGAGCATAGATTTAAGTGTCAGGAAGTCATTTCTGGAAGTATTTGTATGGACTGTAGCCATGTATGGAAGTGAAACATGGACGGTAAATAGTTTGGACAAGAAGAGAATAGAAGCTTTCGAAATGTGGTGCTACAGAAGAATGCTGAAGATTAGATGGGTAGATCACATAACTAATGAGGAGGTACTGAGTAGGATTGGGGAGAAGAGGAGTTTGTGGCACAACTTGACCAGAAGAAGGGATCGGCTGGTAGGACATGTTCTGAGGCATCAAGGGATCACCAGTTTAGTATTGGAGGGCAGCGTGGAGGGTAAAAATCGTAGGGGGAGACCAAGGGATGAATACACTAAGCAGATTCAGAAGGATGTAGGTTGCAGTAGGTACTGGGAGATGAAGAAGCTTGCACAGGATAGAGTAGCATGGAGAGCTGCATCAAACCAGTCTCAGGACTGAAGACCACAACAACAACAACAACATTGTTTTCAGTGTAATGGAGAGTTCTGACACACTCCTTACAACGTGTTTAAATACAACAGCGCAGCCTGCAGACTTGGGTAGCTTTTGCATTTATGTTCAAGCATGCATTGGTCGCTCTTTTTTTCCATACTCTTGTCCATTCCCTATGTCTCTACCATATTACATACATACATACATACATACAAACGGCATGAGTTATGACACACAGACAGATACTTCTTATATTGAATTGCATGTGACATATTCAAGTTTTGTGTGCATACATAGCCACTTCGCCTATTACAGGGCCTAATGATGCAAAAATAGCGGAATCTGACACCATTTGCAACCAACATGTACTCAAACCGGAAGAAACCCCAATGTGTCCTCTCGTATAAAGAGACACAGTCCCCAAAAAAAAGACCAGAGAAAGTTGTAGAGGGCATATCATAGACAGCTACCAGATTTTAAAACTATCAAGACGTGATATGAGGGTAATCCTAAAAGTAAGATCGCCTTTTTTATATATAAGTACATAGACCTGTTTATTTCTACAATGGTTTATATCAGTTTTCAGCTTGAACATTTAGCTATATTTCGACATAATCACCATTTCTGTCGATGCATTTTATTGTAGACGGTGTGGCAGTTTTGGTATGCCCATGTCATACCAGCTCGCCGCCATGCTGTTCAGAAAGTTACGAACCTCTTCTATCACCTCGTCGTTGGAGCGATATGCCAATTAGAGAGAACCTTTGCCTTGCACACCGATTTTTCCCCTTTTCGTCACATGATAACTGTTTTCCACGTGTCAGTGTCACAGTCGTAGTTAATATACACAACACATACTGACACCACTGCTATCTGTTTCCTGTCTGCACTAATACTGATCGGAGCCGGTTGCCCTTATTCCGAGATCCTCCCCCCCCCCCCCCCCTGCCAGCTGAATCGCAGGTGTCTTGTCTTGTATTGTACTAATGACATGGAATACGATAGCACTTGGCTGCATCTGTCCGTATCCTGAATCTGATTCTACTGAATATACACTATGCGCAACTATTTCAACCGACAATATTAATTTTTCTAGAACTCTCCATGCCTATATACTGATTTCCACTGTTGTATATACACTGAAATGCCAGAGATACTGATACACCTGCCTAATATCGTGTAGGACCCCTCTGAGCAAGCAGAAGAGCCGCAACACGACGTGGCAAGGACTCGACTAATGTCTGAAGTAGTGCTGGCGGGAACTGAATCCATGAATCCAGCAGGGCTGTTCATAAATCCGTAAGAGTGCGAGGGGCTGGAGATCTCTTCTCAACAGCATCCATCTCAAGTCATCCCAGATATGCTCAATGATGTTCATGTCAGTCTGGTGGGCAGCGGAAGTGTTTAAACTCAGAAGCATGTTCCTGGAGCCACTCTGTAGCAATTCTGGACTTGTGGGATGTCGCATTGTCCTGCTGGAATTGCCTGAGTCCGCCGGAATGCACAATGGACATGAATGGATGCAGGTGATCAGACAGGATGCTTTCGTACGTTGCACGTGCCAGAGTCGCATCTAGACGTTTCAGGGGTCCCATATCGCTCCAACTGCACACGCCACACACCATTACAGAGCCTTGACGTCAACCGTACCATGATGACATGCAGGGTCCATGGATTCATGAGGCTGTCTCCATACCCGTACACGTCCATGCGCTCGATAAATTAGAAACGAGACTCTTCCGACCAGACAACATGTTTCGAATCATCAAGAGCCCAATGTCGGTTCTGACGGGCCCAGGCGAAGCGTAAAGCTTTGTGTCGTGCAGTCATCGAGGGTACACGAGTTGGCCTTTGGCTCCGAATGCCCATATCCATGGTTTTTCGTGAAATGGTCGTACGGGAAAATGCCCACTTCATCGCTGCCTCGGAGGTGCCGTGTCGCATCGCTCGTGCGCCGGCTATAGCACCACGTTGAAACTAACTTAAAAATCTTGATAACCTGCCATTGTATCAGCAGTAATCGATCTAACAACTGCTCCTGACACTTGTTGTCTTACATAGTCGTTGCCGACCGCAGCACCGTATTCTGCCCGTTTACTAGTCGAATACGCATCCCTGTACTAGTTTCTTCGCCGCTTCAGTGTATATGCTTCTAGAGAATAAGTCACATTTATAACCCATAAATATCACCGTGAAAGAGCTGATTCTGAATATCTGCGCACCTCCTGGACATCCTGCGATAACGCAATTCCTGCCACAGGATGTGAGGGAAGACAGAGGGCTAACAGGTGGGTTCAAGGGCAGGTTCCGATGCGCGCTCTCTAGTATGCAGCCAAGCGGTGAATACCGGTGGCGCGAGTAATCGCCGCACTGGGTAAACACGATATTAACCCCTGAGATGCTAACTGGGGATTTCGCTGTCTGGCGGGCCGCGCATTCTCGTTTCCCTGTGGAACGCAGGCGTCCGGCAGGAAGAAGCGGCCAATCTCCCCATACTAGCGGAAACACTTCTGAAGTTAAAGCGGTGAGCGTGTTAACGCGTGACTGGGCGCGCAATACGTAACCTACGGGTGCGAGTTGTGCTGTGCAGACTTCCCTCAGTCAGATGGAGCCGCACAATGTGAGCCCCACTACACACACACACACACACACACACACACACACACACACACACACACACACACACACGAGAGAGAGGGGGAGGGAGAGAGAGAGAGAGAGAGAGAGAGAGAGAGAGAGAGAGAGAGAGAGAGAATCTCGCGGTCGGAGCCGCTCTTATTGCAACTAGAGAATGGTTGCAGTAAATTGATAACGCACTACTCACAGCGTTATTCCACTGGCTGTTATTTTTTATATTTTACGAGGGGCGTTTGAAAAGTCCACCGGCTGGTATCTTTGGAAAGAATGCACTCCAAATTTCAGCCATATTGGTCTATTTCTTTGTGTTTGGCATTCGTGTGAATCAAGGAAATCGACTCATAGTCAAATAATGGACGAAGAAGAATTTCGTGTGGTGATTAAAGATTAATTTATGAAAGGCAAAACGCCTCAGGAGACTAAAGAGAAGCTTGATAAACATTGCGGTGACTCTGCACCTTCTTTTAGGTCAGTTTATAAGTGGTTTCAAAATTTTTCGGAGTGGTCATATGGGCACAAGTGATGCTGAACGTTCTGGACGCCCTGTAGAGGTTACGACTCGAAATGGTTCAAATGGCTCTGAGCACTATGGGACTTAACATCTGAGGTTCAAATGGTTCAAATGGCTCTGAGCACTATGGGACTCAACTGCTGAGGTCATTAGTCCCCTAGAACTTAGAACTAGTTAAACCTAACTAACCTAAGGACATCACAAACATCCATGCCCAAGGCAGGATTCGAACCTGCGACCGTAGCGGTCTTGCGGTTCCAGACTGCAGCGCCTTTAACCGCACGGCCACTTCGGCCGGCCTAACATCTGAGGTCATCAGTTCCCTAGAACTTAGAACTACTTAAACCTGACTAACCTATAGACATCACACACACCCAAGCCCGAGGCAGGATTCGAACCTACGACCGTAGCGGTCGCACGGTTCTAGACTGTAGCGCCTCTAACCGCTCGGCCACTCCGGCCGGCGGTTACGACTCCAGAAATCTTTGATAAAATCCATGATATGGTGATGGATGACAGAAGAGTTAGGGTGCGTGAGATTGCTAGTGTTGTGGGAATCTCGAATGAACGGGTATATAATATTTTGCACAAACATGAGAAAGCTATCCGCAAAATGGGTCCCGCGACTGCTGACGCTTGACCAACAACGGAATCGTGTGAAGTGTTGCAAGGATGGTTTGCAGCTGTTCAGGAAGAATCCGCAGGACTTTAAGCGTCGCTTCGTCACTGTGGATGAAACATGGATACATTACTATACTCATGAGACCAAACAACAATCTAAACAATGGGTTACCAAAGGAGAATTTGCCCCAAAATGGGGGAAGACCAGTCCTTCGACCAGAAAGGTTATGCCAGCTGTCTTTTGGGATTCGCAAGGGATAATCCTCATCGACTATCTGGAAGAGGGTAAAACTATTACAGGTACATATTATTCATCGTTATTGGGCCGTTTGAAAATCGAGCTGTAAGAAAAATGACGTCGATTGGACCGCAAAACAGTGCTTTTCTATCACGTCAGTGCACCAGCACACACCTCAGCAGTTGTGGTCGCAAAATTAACTCGTTTCTCATCCCCCCTATTCTCCAGACTTGGCTCCCTCGAACTAGTATTTATTCCCCAATTTGAAGAAGTGGCTGCCGGGACAAAGATTTTATTCAAACGAGGAGGTGATTGCAGCAACTAATAGCTATTTTGCACAGTTGCACAATTCCTATTATTCGGAAGGGATCAACAAATTAGAACAGCGTTGGACGAAGTTTACAAGTCTAAAAGTAAAATATATCGAAAAATAAAAAAAGGTTTACCCCAAACACGTAAGTAGTTTTTATTTTTGCACGTCGCTTTTCAAACGCCCTTCGTATTTGTTGTTGTAAAAACGTTTGCTCTACGAATACTAAAGCCATGCTATTACACTTGACTTTTCATAAGTAACAACAGTTAATCAGTTTTGTCGAGTACATAATTATCATTTTTTATTTTTAACAGAAATATGTATTCCTAACATTTATTAGTAATGTTAATAAACATGGCTGTTTTAACACAGGTACTTAAGTGAATATGCTCAGAATTTTACAGGAAGGGAGCTGTGGAAAGTCAGTTTGTGTGTATGAGCCACGCTGTGCAGAAAAATGTACACTGTCTCATTTGTCTTCTCAGGATTGCAGCGAAGAATAATTTCTGCTGGATAAACGTTGCCGGCCGTGGTGACCGAGCGGTTCTAGGCACTTCATTCCGTAACTGCGCGACTGCTACGGTCGCTGGTTCGAATCCTGCCTCGGGCATGGATGTGTGTGATATCCTTAGGTTAGTTAGTGTGGTGTCACCGCCAGACACCACACTTGCTAGGTTGTAGCCTTTAAATCGGCCGCAGTCCGTTAGTATACGTCGGACCCGCGTGTCGCCACTGTCAGTGATTGCAGACCGAGCGCCGCCACACGGCAGGTCTAGAGAGACTTACTAGCACTCGCCCCAGTTGTACAACCGACTTTGCTAGCGATGCTACACTGACAAATACGCTCTCAGTTGCCGAGACGATAGTTAGCATAGCCTTCAGCTACGTCGTTTGCTACGACCTAGCAAGGCGCCGTATTCAATTGATATTTATTATGTGAAGCATGTACCGTCAAGAGCGATGTACACCAATTATGGATTAAAGTTAAGTATTCCAGCAACAACGTACCTTATTGGCTATATTAATTACATTTAACTGTTCCAGACCTCACGCCAGTCTGCGTGTAATTAAACGCGTGCATTTCGGCTCCTCTAGCAACACGGTGTTGGCTCTTCTGCCAACACAGCAGTTAGGTTTAAGTAGTTCTGAGTTCTAGGGGACTGATGACCTCAGATGTTAAGTCTCATAGTGCTCAGTGCCATTTGAACCATTTGAATAGACGTTGGTATAAATAGAGATGAACTTCAGAGATTAAACCGTCCCCATCTGCTGTTACTGTGGTAGAGCTCTGCTCCTGTATTGAAACAGACGTCTCATGAATGATACTGAAACTGTACTGGCGAGTGTGTGCAGTACGCCCAGTGAAACTCATCGCGGAAAAATGTTTCCTCTCCTTACTCGTAATATGTTTCTCAAACTCTTCTTTGTCGATGTGTTCAACAAGTACACTCCAATACTTTGAAGAACGGAACACCCATGCGTCAAACAGTATCAAACGCCAGATTGGTTTACACATGAGTTAATGTGATACACGTTTGACGTTAAGCATGTAAGCGAGAAAATGTCTGGAGAAGGTTTGAAATTATGCTTGAGGTTTATTGGAAGTCGCCAAGCGTTCTCATTCTGAAACACTGGATGAATGCAGTCTGCGTTTTTTGCGCTCCTTTTTAAACAAAAACTAGGTTTTCACGTATCTCAATTTATATGACGTATCTCCTAATCCAGGAATCGTTCAATGATGTTACCTTGCAGGAACATTCAGTAATGTATGTAGACACTGCCTGAAAATGTGTTGCGCATAGAATTAGTAGTAACAAAGTAGTCAAGTAAAACTTCATGTCTGATGCTGAACTTTACGTGGCAGCGAAAACGTAGCGAGCGATAAACGTTTTCCTTTTCATGATTTTGTGGGGTGTGACAGCGAGAAAAAGTTTCTAAGCGCTTAAAATTATGTGTGAAGTTTATTCTCAAATAATCGATGAATGATGATGAGGTCCCACACTCCGAGGGGGAAGATGCGGGAGACCCGCACCGCCGACTAGGCAAGGTCCTAGCGGAGGTGGTTTGGTGGTTTGCCATTGCCTTCCCCCGACCGTAATGGGGATGAATGATGATAATGAAGACGACACAACAACACCTGGTCATGTCGAGGCAGGAAAAATTCCTGACCCCGCCGGGAATCGAACCCGGGACCACGTGCGCGGGAAGCGAGTACTGTACCGCAAGACCACGAGCTGCTAGCATACTCGATGAGTGAGTTCAGGGTATTTGGGTGCTGTCGGTTAAGCTGCTTCAGGAGAAACACTTTGACATGATTTTAAATTCGGTCAGTTATTACGTGAATTACTGAAAATGTAATTTTTGTTGCCCCTTCACTGCAATTGGTGCTCGGATCTCGGTTCCGGGTTTCAGTGTACCGTTCCACTGACATACGAGGGTTGCTGAGAAAGTGATGCATCGCATTTTTTTTTTCAGACGAAAACAATGCTATGATTACGAAACGTTACGTATCTATTATTTGACGTCTCTTGAGTGACCGCACTGAGTTTCCGTCACTTCTGACAGATAGCGTACCTGCAGGATTGTTTCAAAATGGCGTCTGTAGGTGATGTACGTTACAAGCAATGTGCCGTCATTGAATTTCTCACTGCAGAGAAAGAAACTGTAGGGAATATTCACGAACACATGTGCAAAGTTTATGGAGCATCTGCTGTCGATGGAAGTACAGTTAGTCGCTGGGCATGGAGGGTGAGGTCATCAGAAGGCGGTTAGGCGGTGCTCCACTATTTGCAGCGGTCGGGGAGACCATCCACGCCCGTCACACCTGACATGTCGCAGTGAGCTGATGTTGTCATTCGTGAAGACAGACGCATTAAGAGTCGGCAGTTGGCACTACATCTGTCAATCAGCAAAGGAAGTGTGGATGTAACTATCCGGACTCTTCGATATTCAAAAGTGTGTGCAAGATGGGTCCCTCGGTCTCTAACGGTGGATCAAATAAAAAATTGTCTTGATTTGTTGCAACGTTTTGAAGCTGAGGGGGACGCCTTACTGTCCCAGATTGTTACAGGTGGTGAAACCTGTGTTCACCATTTTGAGCTCGAAACATTAAGTCAGTCGACGGAATCGCGCCATTTCCACTCCACACAGAAGAAAAAATTCAAAACCACTGCTCCCGCCAGTAAGGTCATGATTACTTTGTTCTGGGACTGTGAAGGTGCGATTCTCATTATGTGATGCCAAGAGGCGGTACCATTAATTCAGAAGCATATATCAACACATTAACAAAAGTCAAGACGCGCCTCCGGTGATTTCGGCGCCACGGAAACCCAGGAGATGTTTTTGCTGCAACAACGCTCGGCCCCACCCAAGTCTGAAGACTGCTGAATACATCGCGAAACAGTGTTGGACAGTGTTACCGCATCTACGCTACAGCCCTTAACTAGCCCCCTCGGACTGCCACTTTTTTGGGCCACTGAAGCATGCCATTCGTGAAAGACATTTTAAGGACGATGAGGAGGTGATTCACGTAGTGAAGCACTGGCTCCGACCTTGTTTCGCGCTGGAAGAAGGCTATAGAACGAGATGGAGATTACGTGGAAAAATAGGGTGTGCGCAGATAAAACACCATTCTATCGTGTGTGTAATTCTCATTATGTTCAGTAAACAACTGTTGAAGAGAAAAAAATGCGATGCATTTCTTTCTGGGCAACTTTCGTAGACGATAAATTGTCTTCGCAAGTCATGCATGTAATTAAATTTGTAATGGAGCGTTTCTTACTGCCTCTATTTGAAAAAAAAGAGACGGAATAAAAAGAGCTATGTGTGTGTTTAACTTACGGCTTCAAAACTGAATAATGTACCCGTTATGTCTTCTGTCTCTCGAAAGTTTCATAAACTTTTGGCTACTCACTGTAGCTCTGCTATTCACGTGTATCTCTCGGGACTTCAGTACCGATGGACCAGGAGCAGGATAAACTTTGTCCGCAGGGTGCACTTCAAGCAAACAGCCAAGTTAGGCGCGATCCGATCACCGAAGTGCTTCGTCTGCCTTTTCGTACCGCAGTTATTTATTATTCTGCTGGTTACTAATACTTGTGAAATAACGGAATTACAGCACGCTATTGAAAAAATGTTTTAGTTTGAAATGAAAGTAAATACGCTGTTTAGTTTGTCTAATATTAATAACAGAAGATCATCATTTTGGCGCCCAACTTCCGAACGCAGCAGCCAATCACGCAGAAGTACCACATTTTAGCGGTGTCTCTCACGATGCTCGTACCGAACGAACCATCTGTCATCGGTACCTCACACCACATTACGTCATCTCGCCACTGCTGCCTTCTCAACTGCTCTAAATAGAGCTTCTTGTAGCCAAACATGACGGCTGCCAAGCCAGAAATATTACACATCCCCCCTCTTTCTGAGATTTCAAAAAATTTGGACGTACTCGCAGACAACAATCAATATGGAGAGAAGAAGCAAATTTATACTCACATTTTTGTAAATTTTTCAGTTATCTTTCAGTAGGTATACTATTCCGCTGTACATATAATTTGTTATTTTTTTCAAAACTTGAATCTGCTTTATATTTTTTCATTAATAACTTATACAATCATAGACTTAATTATTTTGTGATTAGTGGAACCTAATTTTTACCCTCAATAAATTCGTGTATAACTTTATATCCCAAAATCATTAATCTTTAATTACACTTTCTATACTAGTTATATCAACCTTTAAATAGCAAAGATTTTGAAAGTAGCATTATTCTACACCTTTATGTTGTTGACAAGTCTATCACAAAATTTCATTCTGCTGTTAAACAACTGTCAGCGCATTGCCATCCATTAAATTGAACAAAGTATTTCTCATAAGAAGTTACGTTGCTATAGCGCTACTATCGGCTTCAATTTGATGAAACATTCTTTACACTTTACACTTTTCTTCAATATTATGTCGCCACCATGCCGTTCTGCACTTACTTATATTTGAATCAGTCATAAAGACGTCCACTTCACGTGGTTACTAATAAAATGTACGAAACATATATACATTTCACAAATACGTGAAGATGGAAGAACATTAGACTTATACTTTTTACCAGAAGGTACGCAAGCAGCCCACAACAGCAACCCATACTGATGATTCTGTAGCCACGATGAGGTCTTGCATTGTGAAACTCCAGACCTTCCCGAGTGGTGATGAGTTCAGCAACTGTCAGTCCGTTCTCCCACCTCCAACCTCAGCATACAGCGTCTGAACAATTTCATGAAACAATACAAAATGCTTAAATTAGTTTCCTAATAATTAAAAAAAACATGTTCTCATACACAATTGCAATATAAATGCGTGATACGTAATGTTTTGTTTCGACTTCGGATGTTTATAAACAAAGCCAATGTTTTCGTCGTACTACGACGTGACGCATCAATGTTTTTGTTTTGGTCTCAGCTGTAGCTACATACAGCTTGTCAGTGCGTTGTTTAAGAGCTCGGTGCTTGCTCGCACCATCTGTTACGTCGGTAATGACTCACGCCCCTAGTCGGCATACCTGCTCTTTAAATCGCAAGTACGGAGGCTTACAATTGCGATTCGCATATACATTGAGAGAAAGCTTTAGAATCTTGCTTCAAACATAACGCACAAACATTCATTTACCAAATCGTTCTTTCATTTCACAGTATGAGGTGTCATTCCTTCTATATTTGAGTGTCATTGTTGTTACGAACCGTCCTAGTGGAATATTATTCATATATTGACTAGTGCATTTTTTTACTGACTTTCATATGCTAATATTGTGTGACTTTGTAATCTGTAGGGGCTAATTATTCTTAGCTAGACATTCATTCTACAGTCATTTCATATCTGAAAACAGCGTGTGTTTTTAATCACGGTACTTCAGACGACGTGGCCTTCCGTTTAAACCTTATTTACAACGTTTATGTCAGTTTTGTGTCCTATGTCGGCAACATGTCTACTCCCTTGTACTTCATAAAATGGTTGTCGGAATCCACTTCGCCCATAAATACTATGTAATGGCTGACTTACACGTCGTCTTTTGCCTTTCCTCTCTCTCTCTCTCTCTTCATAATGATTGGGAGATTTTACTGTCGTTTAGAAACTGTATTTCGTCTCTCTCTCTCTCTCTCTCTCTCTCTCTCTCTCTCTCTCTCTCTCTCTCTCTCTCTCTCTCTATCACTATCACTATCTCTCTATGGCCGACTTTTCTGTCGCCTAATCTGTAATTGATAATGGAATGTAGTCTAATTAAGTCGGGTGATGCTGAGGGAATTAGATTAGGAAATGAGGCACTTAAAGTAGTAAAGGAGTTTTGCTATTTAGGGAGTAAAATAACTGATGATGGTCGAAGTAGAGAGGATATAAAATGTAGGCTGGCAATGGCAAGGAAAGCGTTTCTGAAGAAGAGAAATTTGTTAACATCCAGTATTGATTTAAGTGTCAGGAAGTCATTTCTGAAAGTATTCGTATGGAGTGTAGCCATGTATGGAAGTGAAACATGCACAATAAATAGTTTGGACAAGAAGAGAATAGAAGCTTTCGAAATGTGGTGCTACAGAAGAATGCTGAAGGTTAGATGGGTAGATCACATAACTAATGAGGAAGTATTGAATAGGATTGGGGAGAAGAGAAGTTCGTGGCACAACTTGACCAGAAGAAGGGATCGGTTGGTAGGACATGTTCTGAGGCATCAAGGGATCACCAATTTAGTATTGGAGGGCAGCGTGGAGGGTAAAAATCGTAGAGGGAGACCAAGAGATGAATACACTAAGCAGATTCAGAAGGATGTAGGTTGCAGTAGGTACTGGGAGATGAAAAAGCTTGCACAGGATAGAGTAGCATGGAGAGCTGCATCAAACCAGTCTCAGGACTGAAGACCACAACAACAACAACAACAATCTGCAATTCTCTGTTTACCTCTTTTCTCTCGTCGAAAATAATTGGCAGACTTTCCTATCGCCAAATAACCATAACTCCCCATTTACCATGAACCTCTTTGGCAGGACTACTACTAACCTATCAGTGTATCATAATTCATGACAACGGAAACAACTTCGCCGTTTCAATTCATGCTAAAGAGTAACGATGCGTCTCCGTTGACCCAATCTGCATATAATCTCAACACAACATTTAGTTATTTCCATTATATTTGCCGCCAGAATTTCTCCTATAGCACACTATTACATTGACTAACCTGGTTTAGCGTCGTCGTCTTCTTCTGCAGCCTGCAGCTAATTTTGATGCGTTATTTCATCAGTGTTACATATAAAAGCCCACGTCTTGCTTTCCTATCCTTAAAATGTTTTGATACACAAATATTTGTGCGTCCTTGTTGTAAGTATTTAAAAATTGTTCCATTACATACTGTACGACACACTTTTTTGTTATGTGCATTAATATGGTACTGGTGTCTTGTCGTAAGTATGTTCTGTGTTCTCTTGTTGGTGTATCAGTAATCTTATACTTCCTATATTGTAGCAGGTCCACATATATGCTGTTAAGCCTGTTCTTCACTGCCGGCCGGAGTGGCCGAGCGGTTCTAGGCGCTACAGTCTGGAACCGTGCGACCGCTGCGGTCGCAGGTTCGAATCCTGCCTCGGGCATGGATGTGTGTGACGTCCTTAGGTTAGTTAGGATTAAGTAGTTCTAAGTTCTAGGGGACTGATGACATCAGAAGTTGAGTCCCATAGTGCTAAGAGCCATTTGAACCCTTTTTGTTCTTTACTCTTGCTATGCAGACGCTTATTCTTCTAGGCTACTTCGTTTTTGTCAAAGCTTATGTCTTTGTTGTCACGTTCAGTATAAGAAAATTTCCTCATCTTAACGCTGAAAGTAAAGAACGTTAAAGAAGACAGATAAAGCTCTGAGTGAAAGAAGGGGAGAAAAAGAAAATGAAGTATGCTGTCAATTAACTCTGGCACCTGGTAATCGTCGGTTACCTAGTAATGCAATGAATGTTGCTGCCCCCTGAGATTTAGTAGTCATAATATTTTTTTTCATTTCGCTGAATGACATTTCATCTAATAATTGTTGGGGCGGTATTTCCCTGGTAGAATGAGGCACTTCATTCACAGAATTGGTTCGAATGGCTCTAAGCACTATGGGACTTAACATCTGAGGTCATCAGTCCCCTACACCCAGAACTACTTAAACCTATCTAACTAAGGACATCACACACATCCATGGCCGAGGCAGGATTCGAACCTGCGACCGTAGCAGCAGCGCGGTTCCGGACTGAAGCACCTAGAACTGCTCGGCCACAGCGGCCGGTCCACTGCATTCAAAGCTCCGTCAAATTCAACCACGTAATCTACCCTCTTATGATGCTTCTTAGAAGTCTGATACCTTCGTCTCCCATAGACGAATGCAATGTACATTTGACCATTGTTTGCTAGAAGGTGGCTGTCAAGTATATGTTTATTGGTACCTTGACGCCGCTGAACTTCGGTACGGGACTTCGTAGAACTTCACTCCCATCCATTCGTGTTATAGCGGCATTTTCGCTATGGAACCCTCTGATCACAAAAACTTCACCTCTCGCTCTCGTTCGTGTGCTGCAAGACCAGACATGGTTCAAAAATGCCTGAACAAATTCTTGTTTCCCATGATTTTGCTTCTCCTTCTAACCTACTGGCCACGAATACGATATTTTTTAGTTCAGACCTGTTTTCTGGAATGATGTCCTCAAACTGTCAAATGAAGGTTAGTGGCTTTACAGTTCCCTTATTAGAGCAATCATGGAATTTATACACGTTAGCGTAATTCACTACATCACTTACATAAACCAGACGTTCCTTTATTTCTTGTTCACAACAAATTTCTACTTCTTTTAAATTTCATTTTCTATTTTATCTGGTGTCTCAGTGAGTACTTCTTGATCTGTTTCTCTCAGTTTATCCTGAATCGCACTTCTGTTGTCTGTACAAGAGGATTCTACATGTGAAACGTTACAACTAAGTATTTAATTTTTGATATTTTGTAAACTGTTCCATTGTACTGTGTGCTTATCCTGACATGGTTTTTGATAGCTTTGCCTTCCTCTTGTCGTACATTACAAATTTCATTAATTGTTGTTGCTATCACCCTCTTTGGATTCCGCAAATCCTCATTCAACTTTTCGTTTTCACGGTCTACCTTTTGATGTATACCTCACTTACAAGACTTCTTCTTTACCCAATTCTTTTGTTTCATAATCCACTTTCTTGCTACATCCCTCAGTTTTAGCTTCACTTCTTTAAACTCTTCCCTTTTTGCTTTCTTTGGTTTTCTGAATCCCTCCTTATTTTCTTTTAATCGCGTATCTATTGTCTTACTTAATTCCTGCCTATTTCCTTTTAGTGCTTTACTTAATTGTTATTGCAAAATTAATTTTAGTATAGATCTAGGACCCTGATCGTCATCCTGAGTTGGTAAAATGCCAGCTGAGGTTGCACCTTGACTTAATTCCATTTCCCGGACATTATATTAATACTAACGTTCAAGTTACAAATCTTAGACTGCTATATGCAAGCACAACAATTACATTACTCACCAGCTGCGACACAGTCGTGCATATGAACAGTGATCCAATACTGTCAAATATTTTTTTATTCCAATCTTTGATCACAATATAAATTCCTTTGACGATGACCGGGTTCAGTCAGTAATGACCATCTTCAGATCTGCAATATAAAAAAAATATATACACCTAGTGGGCAGTCTATCTTTCAACACAATACAGCATATTTTCATATCACAATATAGTATCATACAACCTGGGAAATGTACAGATGAAATAAGGTCAAGCGTACCTTTCGTACACCATGTCCTAATATGATAAGGCCATAAAGGGATCATCAAAATATATAAATAAACCCAGCACAGCATCGACACACAAATTTAGAACACGGTGTAAAATAGGCCACATCGTCCATACAATCATTTTGCTACTGGCCTTATTGTGCAAAGCCTACTGAGATGCAGTAGATACCAGAAAACTGTTTGCCTACATCCGTCATCGGTGTCGCTACTGTGGGCTTAGATGTGGACAACATTTACGCAAGAAACATAATCTGATAAAAACACATTAGGTCAAATACAGCAGCAGCAGACTTTTAAATTTTGATAGCTATTATAGAAAATTGTTGTGATAGAGTAAAAGACGAATACAGTCACGCATTTAACATTATTAAAATGAAAATACACTCCTGGAAATGGAAAAAAGAACACATTGACACCGGTGTGTCAGACCCACCATACTTGCTCCGGACACTGCGAGAGGGCTGTACAAGCAATGATCACACGCACGGCACAGCGGACACACCAGGAACCGCGGTGTCGGCCGTCGAATGGCGCTAGCTGCGCAGCATTTGTGCACCGCCGCCGTCAGTGTCAGCCAGTTTGCCGTGGCATACGGAGCTCCATCGCAGTCTTTAACACTGGTAGCATGCCGCGACAGCGTGGACGTGAACCGTATGTGCAGTTGACGGACTTTGAGCGAGGGCGTATAGTGGGCATGCGGGAGGCCGGGTGGACGTACCGCCGAATTGCTCAACACGTGGGGCGTGAGGTCTCCACAGTACATCGATGTTGTCACCAGTGGTCGGCGGAAGGTGCACGTGCCCGTCGACCTGTGACCGGACCGCAGCGACGCACGGATGCACGCCAAGACCGTAGGATCCTACGCAGTGCCGTAGGGGACCGCACCGCCACTTCCCAGCAAATTAGGGACACTGTTGCTCCTGGGGTATCGGCGAGGACCATTCGCAACCGTCTCCATGAAGCTGGGCTACGGTCCCGCACACCGTTAGGCCGTCTTCCGCTCATGCCCCAAAATCGTGCAGCCCGCCTCCAGTGGTGTCGCGACAGGCGTGAATGGAGGGACGAATGGAGACGTGTCGTCTTCAGCGATGAGAGTCGCTTCTGCCTTGGTGCCAATGATGGTCGTATGCGTGTTTGGCGCCGTGCAGGTGAGCGCCACAATCAGGACTGCATACGACCGAGGCACACAGGGCCAACACCCGGCATCATGGTGTGGGCAGCGATCTCCTACACTGGCCGTACACCACTGGTGATCGTCGAGGGGACACTGAACAGTGCACGGTACATCCAAACCGTCATCGAACCCATCGTTCTACCATTACTAGACCGGCAAGGGAACTTGCTGTTCCAACAGGACAATGCACGTCCGCATGTATCCTGTGCCACCCAACGTGCTCTAGAAGGTGTAAGTCAACTACCCTGGCCAGCAAGATCTCCGGATCTGTCCCCCATTGAGCATGTTTGGGACTGGATGAAGCGTCGTCTCACGCGGTCTGCACGTCCAGCATGAACGCTGGTCCAACTGAGGCGCCAGGTGGAAATGGCATGGCAAGCCGTTCCACAGGACTACATCCAGCATCTCTACGATCGTCTCCATGGGAGAAAAGCAGCCTGCATTGCTGTGAAAGGTGGATATACACTGAACTAGTGCCGACATTGTGCATGCTCTGTTGCCTGTGTCTATGTGCCTGTGGTTCTGTCAGTGTGATCATGTGATGTATCTGACCCCAGGAATGTGTCAATAAAGTTTCCCCTTCCTGGGACAATGAATTCACGGTGTTCTTATTTCAATTTCCCGGAGTGTATTTTGGGACTTAACTGCTAAGGTCATCAGTCCCTAAGCTTCCACACTACTTAACCTAAATTTTCCTAAGGACAAACACACACACCCATGCCCGAGGGAGGACTCGAACCTCCGCCGGGACCAGCCGCACAGTCCATGACTGCAGCGCCCCAGACCGCTAGGCCCTGAAAGTGATGATTAATAACGTAATCCCATGGACTGCGCACACAACGTAAAATTCCATTGTCGTTGCACTTCCGCACTTCACATTCCTCAGTTAACGATACTACTTTCCCCACTTCAGAGTCACAAGTAACTTCGATTATTCCACAAATTAATGAACTGTTCTAAACTACATGTCCAAATAAACCATACATTGCTAGTAAAGTCTTAACGTGAAGCCGACCGCTGGAGACAACATGTCTGTCCTCCTAGACTGCCAAACTAGCTCTCACATTTACAAACTAGACATTGAAAAGTAAGTCTTAACAGATTCCGCGCCAGACGACATGTCGGAAGTGTCGAGACAACACGTATTTCCACCTTTCACGCAACGACACAAACTCAGCACAATAGGCTGCAGGATGGTAGGACTGTACCAAAGTAACGTATCAGGCAATCACAATCGACAGTTGCACCGCACATTTTATTTTGTACTTGTAAACTAGAGAACTTGACAAATAAAACTATCACACGTTTAAAACTACCACACATCTTTAAAAATTATCATTTAGGTGAAAATAAATTACTTCAATTTTAAACATTAATAAAAACTGGGCACTTACGGCCTATTACACACTTACTGAAATGAGCTAAATTTTATACACTCTAAATTGTAATCAAGCTCAAGAACAATTTACTGAAATTTAACTAATTTACTCTTTCATTACGACAGTGACTGTCAGAGTTCAGGCAACAATCAGGTAACATGGCACACAACAGGGTACTTAAATGGTAGTCACCACATAATTTAGCATATAAAATATAAAATCTCATGTGAGCAAACAAGCTTGTGGGATTCAGTAGCTACGCTCAGGAAACGGACGCCCGGCCGTTCAGCTGTTCCCCATGCAGGCTCGACATGCATCCCCAGACGCGAACAGCAACGGACACAAATGGGCACGAGAAAATCCCAGAGCAAGTGGGTATCTACAACAGAACGACATCTGCCTTAAATAACTAGAAACACAATAACTCATCACAACACATCATCAGTAAAATTAATACATGAAATTAATGGCAATATCGATCTACTGTCATTGAAGAAATTCTAGTACGACAATCAATAGAATCACTTTTAGGCTATTAAACCCATAATAGGAACTGGCCTCTCAATAACTGGTGAGAATTTAGGAGACTACTGATTTCAAGTTATACACGTGTCTCTCAGACACACTATTAGTTCAACCAGAAACCAGTAATGTTATTACAATTCAGAGATAAATATATCCAGGGAAATCAAAAAATCTTGTACATGGCTGCACGTTCAGAGACCGTGAATAGTTACAATTGAAAGAAAACAGCCCTCGGTCACTATTTTTAACGAATTAACCGGGATTCAACACTGCTGGGACTGTCTTCCCCCGAATTTAAATCGAAGAAAGGTCTATAACATGGTCACACAATTATGACTAAAAAGGTATGATACAAAGTACAGAATCATCGTGAAAGACTGGCAGTACTTATATGTCATTTATAAAATAATAAATATGCGAAAAGGGCGTTAGTCACAAAGATGTTCAAGATTGTTAAGATTCGTTAACAATAGTGACCGAGTGCTGTTTTCTTTTATTATACACACACACATATATATATATATATATATATATATATATATATATATATATATATATACAGGGCTATTACAAATGATTGAATTGATTTCATAAATTCACTGTAGCTCCATTCATTGACATATGGTCACGACACACTACAGATACGTAGAAAAACTCATAAAGTTTTGTTCGGCTGAAGCCGCACTTCAGGTTTCTGCCGCCAGAGCGCTCGAGAGCGCAGTGAGACAAAATGGCGACAGGAGCCGAGAAAGCGTATGTCGTGCTTGAAATGCACTCACATCAGTCAGTCATAACAGTGCAACGACACTTCAGGACGAAGTTCAACAAAGATCCACCAACTGCTAACTCCATTCGGCGATGGTATGCGCAGTTTAAAGCTTCTGGATGCCTCTGTAAGGGGAAATCAACGGGTCGGCCTGCAGTGAGCGAAGAAACGGTTGAACGCGTGCGGGCAAGTTTCACGCGTAGCCCGTGGAAGTCGACGAATAAAGCAAGCTGGGAGCTAAACGTACCACAGCCGACGGTTTGGAAAATCTTACGGAAAAGGCTAAAGCAGAAGCCTTACCGTTTACAACTGCTACATGCCCTGACGCCCGATGACAAAGTCAAACGCTTTGAATTTTCGGCGCGGTTGCAACACCTCATGGAAGAGGATGCGTTCAGTGCGAAACTTGTTTTCAGTGATGAAGCAACATTTTTTCTTAATGGTGAAGTGAACAGACACAATGTGCGAATCTGGGCGGTAGAGAATCCTCATGCATTCGTGCAGTAAACTCGCAATTGACTAAAAGTTAACGTGTTTTGTGCAATCTCACGGTTTAAAGTTTACGGCCCCTTTTTCTTCTGCGAAAAAAACGTTACAGGACACGTGTATCTGGACATGCTGGAAAATTGGCTCATGCCACAACTGGAGACCAACAGCGCCGACTTCATCTTTCAACAGGAAGGTGCTCCACCGCATTTCCATCATGATGTTCGGCATTTCTTAAACAGGAGATTGGAAAACCGATGGATCGTTCGTGGTGGAGATCATGATCAGCAATTCATGTCATGGCCTCCACGCTCTCCCGACTTAACCCCATGCGATTTCTTTCTGTGGGGTTATGTGAAAGATTCAGTGTTTAAACCTCCTCTACCAAGAAACGTGCCAGAACTGCGAGCTCGCATCAACGATGCTTTCGAAGTCAATGATGGGGACATGCTGCGCCGAGTGTGGGAGGAACTTGATTATCGGCTTGATGTCTGCCGAATCGCTAAAGGGGCACATATTGAACATCTGTGAATGCCAAAAAAAACTTTTTGAGTTTTTGTATGCGTGTGCAAAGCATTGTGAAAAAATCTCTCTTATTTGAGATATTTTCACAATGCTTTGCACACACATACAAAAACTCAAAAAGTTTTTTTTGGCATTCACAGATGTTCGATATGTGCCCCTTTAGTAGGCTAAGCTGTGAAATCGCTTCAATTATTTGTAATAACCCTATATATATATATATATATATATATATATATATATATATAGCGACTGACCATCGTAACTCCGTAGTGTGATATAAATACAATAACCAGGCGGTACTTAGACAAGGACCAACAAACTGCTTTCAACGGCGGTTAAACCTTGACAGCAGGGATCTACAACGGAATGTCTCAGCACTCCAGGCCCTCGTAAGTGTTAATGATCGCACCACATACAACTTAAAACATTAGGTATTAAATCAATTAAAATCAACACATTGAAGGCCAGACTCAGTAGGAGTAGCGACCGCCGCCCGAGAAAATGCAGTCAACTGCACAGAACCCAGTAGTGGATTCTGAGCACAATTTACAGGACAAGGAAGGCCCTTACCCTCTTGCTTGTTCGACGCAGCCAGCCGCCGCAAATCCCGATGCCAGGCGACATGAAGCAAGCGGAAAAGCACCACCAACGTCTTCCCAGTACCGTCTCTTTCCACGCCGGAGATACCGAGCGAGGTGGCGCAGTGGTTAAACACTGGACTCGCATTCGGGAGGACGACGGTTCAATCCCACGTCCGGCCATCCTGATTTAGGTTTTCCGTGATTTCCCTAAATCGCTCCAGGCAAATGCCGGGATGGTTCCTTTCAAAGGGCACGGCCGACTTCCTTCCCCGTCCTTCCCTAATCCGATGAGACCGATGACCTCGCTGTCTGGTCTCCTTCCCCAAACCACCCAACCAACCAACCACCACGCCGGAGATATTTGCCACGGTGCCGTCACCCGGCTAAATAGCCCCATCTGGAGGTGTCCAGCTTGCTGGCTGACACCGGACCTTAGCTGTCCGCCACAATTCCCAAAACGCCGTTACTGCTCCACGTCCCACTCCCTCTTGCCCAGCTTTTCCCCTCGTTCCCGATCGGCCCGGTAGGTGGCGCCAGCGCGTGCTCTGCTCACATCGCCGGAACGATCAACCATACCGGCGGCAGGAATATCGCTGATGGAGCCACACGGCTCAGTGTCTGTCTTGCAACACTGCCGAATCACCTCTGATATTATAGCCGAACCATCTTGCCCGACATACAAGCTAGGGGCGATCTGAAGCTTTCCGAAGAGCTTCGTCTGCCTTTTCGTTTTGGAATTGTTTATTATTCTGCTGGTTATTAATACTTCTGTAATAATGGAATTACAGCACGCTATTGAGAGATGCTCAAATTTGAAATTCAAGTATATACGCTGTTTGGTTTGTCCAATATTAACAACAGATTATCATTTTGGCGCACAACTTCCGAACGCAGCAGCCAATCGCGGAGAAGGACCACAATACAGGCGGTCTTTCTCACGACACCCGTACCGAACAAGCCATCTGGTATCGGTAGCCGTCCGCCTCCATAGCTGAGTGGTCAGCGCCACGGAATGCCGTGCCAAGGGGCCGGGGTTCGATTACCTGCTGGGTCGGAGATTTTCTCCGCTCAAGAATTGGGTGTTGTGTTGTCTTCATAATCATCTCATCCCCATCGACACCCAAGTCGCCGAAGTGGCGTCAGCTCAAAAAACTTGCACCAGGCTACCGATCTACCCGACGGGAGGCCCTAGCCACACAACATTTCATTTCATCTGTACCTCACACCACATTACAACATCTTGCCACTGCTGCCTTCTTACCATCTTGTAGCCTAATATCATGGCTGTAAAGCCAGAAATATTACAACTGACCACAGACAATAATCCTCAAAGTAAAAACGTATCGAAAAAGATTGTATAAACTACTTAGGACAGGCGTTTCATTGGAAGAGTGCAGGAAGCAAAGGTGAATGACTTCCACGTGTAGGGAGCTCGCAGAAGCGAGATAACTGGGACATACAGATAACTTAGCATTAAAGATGCATGACCAAAGCGTTCTCGATTCCCGCGCACGGGGTCCACGGGTTCGATTCCTGCGGGGTCAGGGATTTTCTCTGCCTCGTGATGACTGGGTGTCGTGTGATCTTGATCATCATTTCATCATCATTGACTCGTAAGTCGCCGAAGTGGCGTCAACTAAAAAGGACTTGCAATATGGCGGCCGAACTTTCCCGCATGGGGCCTCCCGGCCAACAATGCCATACGATCATTTCATTTCATTTCATTATTCCTTATGACATCTGAGAGTGAAAGTATGCAAAGTGCGTTAGCTTACTAATTTCTACATCCTCAGAATTGAACTTTATTCTATTTGCAAAAGTTGCTGAACCTAGTCGCTTCAGAAGATCCAAAATAGGAATTTTCCAATTAAGATTCTCATCTATACGTAAAGCAAAAAACTTAGTATGCTCTGCTCTGTCTACTGACTTCAGTTGATATGTTATATTTATTGAAGGAACTGTACTTTTTACAGCAGAAAATTTGATGTACGGTGTTTTTTCAAAGTTTAACGCCAGCCTATTTGCAGAAAACCAATTAATGACTTTTCCAAAGACCTTATTTGTATCATTTTCAGTTGGAGTTTCTTTTACTGGATTAATAATGATGCTTGTATCGTCAGCAAACAGTGTTAGTTCAGCTTCTTGTTTTAGATAATAAGGGAGGTCATTCACATGTATCAAGAACAGAAGGGGACCCACAATTGAACCCAGTGGAACACCTAATGTAATTTCACCCCAGTTAGATGAAGTGGCAAACTTAGTTAAATCACTTGACCCACATAAATAAACTTTTTGTTTATGTTCTGTAGGTATGACTAAAACCACTCATATGCTATTCCATTTTGCCCAGAGAACTGTAATTTCTGTAACATAATGTCATGTTTCACACATTCAAATGCTTTCGACAGATCACAGGTTACTATTTAAAAACTTTATTATGTGGACATCGAAACTTTATACTACTGTCTCAGTGGAACAGCATTTTTGAAATCTGAAATGCGATTTATTAAGTATCCCATTACTGTTGATGTTTTAACCTGTCTGGGAAAGTACCTTGAGTTAGTGATGCATTATGTGAAAAGTGTTTGGTGATACATTTAGTAATTTTCTTTAGGAAACACTGTTCAAAGAGGGATATAAATTTATCAAGAAAAATATTGCATTTATGATTAGCTTTCCTCTCATTATATAGATCTCCCCAATTAATATTTCTCAAACTTTCTCTGAAGTGCTATATAGATACCTTTAGCAACTTCGCACATTTACTTGATAGTTTCTGAACTGTACACCCTGTTAGGTTTTGTAAGTTAATCAGTTATGCATCATGGTCTGACAATTCATTTACCACAGGGAAAGCTTGTGTTTGTTAGACATCCTCTTTCTGTACAAAAACATCTATTAGAGTGCTACTGTCTTGAGCTATATGTATAGGGAAATTGACCACTGGTTGTAAGTTATATGTTGTTAATAACACTTCTAATTCACTTTTCCTAACAGAATTATTTGGAAAGGTTTCATTGAAATCACCACAGATCAATAACTTCTTCTTTTTGTCTGACAGACAGCATAATAGGAAGTTTTTATGAATAGCTCCTAATCTCCTAATAGGGACCTGTACACTGTTGCTAATATCCATACTACATTATATAGCTGAAGTTCATATGCACAAACCTCAAACTTGCTGATCAGCGCCCGCATCCCGTGGTCGTGCGGTAGCGTTCTCGCTTCCCACGCCCGGGTTCCCGGGTTCGATTCCCGGCGGGGTCAGGGATTTTCTCTGCCTCGTGATGGCTGGGTGTTGTGTGCTGTCCTTAGGTTAGTTAGGTTTAAGTAGTTCTAAGTTCTAGGGGACTTATAACCACAGCAGTTGAGTCCCATAGTGCTCAGAGCCATTTGAACCATTTTTTGCTGATCAGCACAAAATTTACTTACTTCTGCAGTTTTGTATTCATACCCTTGTTTTATGAAAATGGCAACTCCTCCTTTACCCATCCTAGATCTTTAAGTGTAAGATGCTAAATTATATCCATTTATACTGACACTATCCAGCCCCATAGTTACATGGTGTTCAGACAGAGTATATCAGTCTCGTTCTTATTTTTGAGATCATCTAAACACAGTAATACCTCATCTACTTTATTTTTTATTCCCCTAATATTTTGACGAAGTAAGACCTGCCCTTAGCTTCGCCCCTGTTTACTGTACACGAAGCTTCTTTTATTCTATGTATCTTGATTGTTGTTTGTCTAGACTTTAACCTAAAATACCTGTCTGCCTGAACCCATTAGCCAGTAAAACTTCAGCATCGGCTTTGACGTTTTAATTTATTGCTTCTTTTCAACTTAATCTGTTCGCAGCACAATTTGCACATTAGCCATTTTCGGTTAACACGCGGAATTTGTTGTGCGCATCGTGGAAAATTCCTGCTTCAGCTCCTATAGTTTCATGAAGTTCCGATAGGTGGCGGTGCTACTTGCAGCCTTGAAAATGGCCTCAATAACAGAAATGCGTCCCAAGCAAAGAGCTATCATCGAGTTTCTTTTGGCCGACAACTAGAGCATCGCAGATACTCATAGGTGCTTGCAGAATGTCTGCAGGGGCCTGGCAGTGAACAAAAGCACGGTGAGTCGTTGGGCGAGGCGTCTGTCATCATCAAGACAAACTCGCGCTAAGCTGTCTTGTCTCTTGTGTACGAGCCAGCCGCACACAGCTGTGAGTCCTGCAATGTTGGAACGTGCGGACACACTCATTCGAGCTGATTCGAACTGTTGGTAGTGCTGACACATTACTCGACCACTTAGGGTACTCAGACGCTTGTGGCCGGCGTGTTCCTTGCCTCATACACACCTTCCGACTTCATTTGTTGGCCCAATGAAGGATGTATTCCGTGGGGAGCAGTACGTGGGTGACAGGCAGGTTATTGAAGCTGCAACGCATTGGCTCCGACATCGACCAACAGAGTGGTACAATCGTGCATACAGGCCCTTCTAGTAAGGTGGCCAGCCGCTGTGACCGAGCGGTTCTAGGCACTTCAGTCCGGATCCGCGCTGCTGCTACGGTCGCAGGTTTGAATCCTGCCTGGAGCATGGATGCGTGTGATGTCCTTAGATAGCTTTAAGTAGTTCTAAGTCTAGGGGACTGACGACCTCAGATGTTAAGTCCCATAGTGCTTAGCCATTTGAACCATAGTGCTTCGAGCCAGTAAGATGGCGCAATGCAGTCACATGCAACGGAGACTACTTTTAAAAATAAAGTTTGGCAACCTAAAGAGTGAGGAATAAATTGGTTCACCAGAAACCTCAACACAACCAACCCGCTATCAGACAAAAAATACGAGGGTTGGAACTTAAATAGTGGCAACTCTTTATTCGCAACCGATACAAACGAGTTACATGTTTGCACCTGTTATTGTCCTGCAGAGTAGTCACCAGCGCTGTGGAGAACCCGTTGCCAGCGATGTGGAAGGCGCAGTATACCTTCAGCACAGCATGTTCTGTTGGTGGTGCGAATGGAGCTGTCTACTGCCTGTCGAATCTCTGGAGCAGTTCTGAAGCGAATGCCACGAAGCGGTTCCTTCATCCTTGGAATCAAATCAAAGTCACAAGGACTTAAGTCCGGGGAGTATGGTGAATGGTACAGTACTTCCCAGTCCCATCGACCGATCAGAACAGCCTCAGCTTGCGCTGTATGCGCCCACGCATTGTCGTGCAAAATGATGGGTGGGTTGCGCAGAAAGTGTCGCCGCTTCTTTCGCAAAGCTGGTCGCAGGTGATGCTCCAAAAACGAACAGTAATACTTTGCATTGACGGTCTGCCGTGGAGGAACGTAATGCGTTAGGATAACACCATCACTGTCGGAAATGAGAATCACCATAACTTTCACCATACTGAGGATCTGATGCTCTTTCAACTTTCGCGGCGACCCATAATTACACCATTCGTTGAATTGGCATTTCAGTTTTGGCTCCTACGATGTGGCCCATGTCTCATCCAGTGTTACGATACGGGGGAGGAAAGCCTCTCCCTTCGCGCTCGTGGCTCTCCAAGTGCGTCTGAGCAGCGTCGTAACGCATCCATTTCTGCATTTCCTGATGCAATTTTTCGCATGCACAGGCGTTGCTTCAGGATGCGAAGCAAAGTCGTATACGTTAATCCGGTTTCGTGGGCGAGCTCACGAATCGTATGGCGTCGATCACGGCCCACTAACGCGGCAACAGCATGCACTACTTCTTCAGAGACGCCAGGACGACCTGCCCGATTCATGTCTGCCACACTTTGCCGACCTTCGTTGAAGGCTTTTACCCTACGTGACCTAGTAGATAGTGTCGGAAGTTCCATGCGGCTTTTCGCGGATGATGCTGTAGTATACAGAGAAGTTGCAGCATTAGAAAATTGTAGCGAAATGCAGGAAGATCTGCAGCGGATAGGCACTTGGTGCAGGGAGTGGCAACTGACCCTTAACATAGACAAATGTAATGTATTGCGAATACATAGAAAGAAGGATCCTTTATTGTATGATTATATGATAGCGGAACAAACACTGGTAGCAGTTACTTCTGTAAAATATCTGGGAGTATGCGTGCGGAACGATTTGAAGTGGAATGATCATATAAAATTAATTGTTGGTAAGGCGGGTACCAGGTTGAGATTCATTGGGAGAGTGCTTAGAAAATGTAGTCCATCAACAAAGGAGGTGCCTTACAAAACACTCGTTCGACCTATACTTGAGTATTGCTCATCAGTGTGGGATCCGTACCAGATCGGTCTGACGGAGGAGATAGAGAAGATCCAAAGAAGAGCGGCGCGTTTCGTCACAGGGTTATTTGGTAACCGTGATAGCGTTACGGAGATGTTTAATAAACTCAAGTGGCAGACTCTGCAAGAGAGGCGCTCTGCATCGCGGTGTAGCTTGCTCGCCAGGTTTCGAGAGGGTGCGTTTCTGGATGAGGTATCGAATATATTGCTTCCCCCTACTTATACCTCCCGAGGAGATCACGAATGTAAAATTAGAGAGATTAGAGCGCGCACGGAGGCTTTCAGACAGTCGTTCTTCCCGCGAACCATACGCGACTGGAACAGGAAAGGGAGGTAATGTCAGTGGCACGTAAAGTGCCCTCCGCCACAGACCGTTGGGTGGCTTGCGGAGTATCAATGTAGATGTAGATGTAGATGTAGATGTACGTGCCACTGTTCTGTACGGCAATGCCGATTCCCCGCACACCTATTGAAGACCTTGGTGACACTGTCGTGTTGTACGACCTCTGCCACATTCAATCTCGATCCAACTCCGTTGTTCCTGTTTAGAAAACATAGTGACACCGTTACGTTAGACCGCTCGCTCACAAGTGACTCTGCCCACGCCTGTGACGTGGGACGGGCGAGTCCATTTGTTCGGAGATAAGGTAGGTATATGTCAACAACGTGTGCTATCATCGACAATGGTAGATTCCATTGCATAGTGTCTCGACAGCAGTGTTGCCACTATTTAAGTTCCAACCCTCGTATGTTGCATGATTTACTCATCATTCCTCGTACATGTACGACTGACTGTACATGCAAAATTACGTCACTGTACAACACCTATTTCAGGCGCGTGTAAAACGTGATTTGCTTAAAACTGACCGCCGACCACGCCGACGATATTCAACCAGTTTTTCATGATTAGAACACTTCGCGATTTCCAACAGACTTTAAGCATGATTTCAAACCTTTCCTAAACCATTTCTCCATTACATTGTTAAACTGAAATATTTAATACGTTAACTTATTTGTAATGTACTGACACGTTTCATTGTGTTTTATAAATGAGATTTCGAGTCTTTGAGTTGTCGGCGGTTTACTGATATACTAGAAACCTGATGGCGATCTACAGCGTTAAGAGTTCTTATGAAAAATCGTAGTTCGCACACAGCTGTATTGTCACGATGTTTAACAACCAGTTCCGGTCAGAAGCGAACCATTCTCAGGTGTTTCGTGATTAATCATGTGCATGATAAATGATAGCCGGCCGCGGTGGCCGAGCGGTTCTCGGCGCTTCAGTCTGAAACCGAGCGCTGCCTCGGGCATTGATGCGTGTGATGTCCTTATGTTTGTTAGGCTTAAGTAGTTCTAAGTTCTAGGGGACTGATGACCTCAGATGTTCAGTCCCGTAGTGCTCAGAGCCATTTGAACCATTTGATAAATGATAACCATTAACAAGCACCATGCCATAAATGAACATGTTAATGCAACTACAATAATGGGACACAGAGGGCGCACAGTAGATCTGTGGCGAAACACGTGGCAAGACTCAGTATGTGAATGTTTACATGTGCGTTTTTGAATGCGGATTTTCCAACGCAGCAACTTTCTGTGGCGGGAGAATGTTAGTGAGGAAATAAAAACAAAGCAAAACGAGTGCCTATTACAGTTACGACATCAGAGATCAACACAGCCGCACAAGAAGCGTGGTGCGGCAGAGGAATGGTTTTTCTCCGGGATATCCAATTACGTCATCGATAAAGACAAACGACTTCCGCGTTAAACATTTCGCATTCGCACCTTCCTCCCGTGAGAATGCGCCCTGGCTAGGCCGCAACCCTCACTCCCTCTCCCTTCCACCCCTTTCTCTCTTCTCTACCGCCCTTCACCACTATCCTCGCTGCATGAACTTTCCTTCCCACCCCCTACGACGCTTCGCCCTGTGGCGGGTTTGTTTTCCCTGGGGATTATCCGTCCACGCAAGTGTTGAACCGCGGCGCACCGCACACCCCCAACTCTTCCACTTTTTAAAAAATATTTTTTAAATGTAATTTAACGGCGTCACATCCGCCGACTGCGTTAATCCTCCACGGTGGCCAAGCCAATAGCACGCATCACTTCATTTTTCGATATTTTACTTAATAAAGCTTGGGAATACTTTCCGTGCGAGCGGAAGCATTTCGTTTAACTTTTTTTTTTCTTTTTTTAATGCTGAGGCGCAGAAATATCGTCGGCCCCTGCGGAATCTCTGCCAGAGACATCGTAAATGAGAGTGGGGAGGAGGGAAAACAAATAAAATGTTGGATGGTGCGGCTCTGTAAAGACGGCTTGAGGGCCGTGTTTACATTCAGGTACATTTCGCAAATTAGGCCGCTTTTTGTGGAGGTAGAGATGCCAGATGAAAATAATGGCAGTTTCCATTCGGATCTCGACACATTATCACTCTGGTGGGACGACTAAAGCTAGCACCAGTAAAGCTGTGAGAAATATTGTGCTTTACAGGGCAGCAATGAAATTATGTAGTTCGTAGCAATGTCTCCTACTCTTGTTTTTCGGCGTTTCCCACTGAGAGTTAGCCGTTATCGACCTCCACGTGTGTGTGCGCACTGGATTCCCATTCGGGAGGACGATGCTTCAAACCCACCTCCGGCCATCCTGATTTAGGTTTCCCGTCATTTACCTACATCGCTTCAGGGAAATGCCGGGATGGTTCCTTTGAAAAGGTACGGCCGATTTCCTTCCACATCCTACTCTAATCCGATGGGACCGATGACCTCACTGTTTGGCCCCCTGCCCCAAATCAACCAACCTACCTGCACATAATTCTTTTGTTGCTATTATCCGTTCTTAGATTACTGTCTTCGGAGGCTTCCAGTGTGTTATTTTTCCCATCTTAGCGCTGGTCCTACGGTTATGCATCTCTGTACTTCCTCGTACCACTGAAGTGCTCCATTCTGCGAAGATTTCCTTATGGAGCCCGTTGTTCAAAATGGCTCTGAGCACTATGGGACTCAACTGCTGTGGTCATCAGTCCCCTAGAACTTAGAACTACTTAAACCTAAATAACCTAAGGACATCACACACATCCATGCCCGAGGCAGGATTCGAACCTGCGACCGTAGCGGTCGTGCGGTTCCAGACTGTAGCGCCTTTAACCGCTCTGCCACCCCGGCCGGCTCGAGACCGTTGTCAACATGTGAATTCGTACCACCTCATTTCTTATCCTATTTTGCCTCATACAGATTCCCGTATGGAGGACATAGTGATAGACATCCCTGGGGTTGTGAAGCAGCTGAATGGGTTGAAAATAAATAGATCGCCAGGTCCTGATTGGATTCCAATTCGGTTTTACTCTACTGCATTGGCTCCTTACTTAGCTTGCACCGAGCGCGGTGGCGCAGTTGTTAGCACACTGGACTCGCATTCGGGAGGACGACGGTTCAATTCCGTCTCCGGCCATCCTGATTTAGGTTTTCCTGATTTCCCTAAATCGTTTCAGGCAAATGCCGGGATGGTTCCTTTGAAAGGGCACGGCCGATTTCCTTCCCCATCCTTCCCTAACCCGAGCTTGCGCTCCGTCTCTAATGACCTCGTTGTCGACGGGACGTTAAACACCACTAACCTAACCTAACCTTAGCTTGCATTTATCGCGAATCTCTTGCCCAACGTAACGTCTCTAGCGACTGTAAAAAAGGGCAGGTGACGCCTGTATATAAGAAGGATAGAAGGACGGATCCTCAAAATTGCAGACCAATATCCTTAACATCGGTTCGTTGCAGGATTCTTGAACATATTCTCAGTTCGAATATACTGAATTTCCTTGAGACAGATAAGTTGCTGTCCATGCATCAGCACGGCTTTAGAAAGCATCGCTCCTGCGAAACGTAACTCGCCCTTTTCACCACATGATGTCTTGCAAACCATGGATGAAGGGTATCACATGGATGCCATATTCCTTGACTTCCGGAAAGCGTTTGACTCGGTGCCGCACTGCAGACTCCTAACTAAAGTACGAGCATATGGGATTGGTTCCCAAGTATGTGAGTGACTCGAAGAATTCTTAAGTAATAGAACCCAGTACGTTGTCCTCGATGGTGAGTGTTCATCGGAGGTGAGGGTATCATCTGAAGTGCCCCAGGGAAGTGTGGTAGGTCCGCTGTTGCTTTCTAACTACATAAATGACCTTTTGGATAGGGTGGATAGCAATGTGCGGCTGTTTGCTGATGATGCTGTGGTGTACGGGAAGGTGTCGTCGTTGAGTTAACTGTAGGAGGGTACACGATGACATAGACAGGATTTGTGATTGGTGTAAAGGATGGCAGCTAACTCTAAATATAGATAAATGTAAATTAATGCAGATGAATAGGAAAAAGAATCCTGTAATGTTTGAATACTCCATTAGTAGTGTAGCGCTTGACACAGTCACGTCGATTAAATATTTGGGCGTAACATTGCAAAGCGATGTGAAGTGGGACAAGCATGTAGTGGCAGTTGTGGGGAAGGCGGATAGTCGTTTTCGGTTCATTGGTAGAATTTTGGGAAGATGTGGTTCATCTGTAAAGGAGACAGCTTATAAAACACTAATACGATCTATTCTTGAGCACTGCTAGGGCGTTTGGCATCCCTATCAGGTCGGATTGAGGGAGGACATAAAGCAATTCAGAGGCGGGCTGCTAGATTTGTTACTGGTAGGTTCGATCATCACGCGAGTGTCACGGAAATGCTTCAGAAATTCGGGTGGGAGTCTCTAGAGGAAAGGAGGCGTTCTTTTCGTGAATCGCTACTGAGGAAATCTAGAGAACCAGCAATACAATTTTACTGCCGCCACCTTATTTTTCGCGGAAAGACCACAAAGATAAGATAAGATAGATTAGGGCTCGTACAGAGGCATATAGGCAGTCATTTTTCCCTCGTTCTGTTTGGAAGTGTAACAGGGAGAGAAGATGCTAGTTGTGGTTCGAGGTACCCTCCGCCACGCACCGTATGGTGGATTGCGGAGTATGTATGTAGATGTAGATGTAGATAATAACTATAGACATCATCTCAAATAGCCCATTTCCACTGTTCTAACGCACTGAAGGGCCAAAGAAACTGGGATAGGCATCCGTATTGAAATAGCTATATGTAAACAGGAAGAATACGGCGCTGCGGTCGGCAACGCCTGTATAAGACAAGTGTCTGGTTGTTATATTGGTTACTGCTGCTACAATGCTAGGTCAGCAAGATTTAAGTGAGTCTGAACGTGCTGTTACGGCCGGCGGACAAGCGATCTGACACAACATTTCCGAGGCAGCGATGAAGTGGGGATTTTCCCTACGACCATTTCACGAGTGTACCGTGAATATTAGGAATCCGGTAAAACATCAAATCTCCGGCATCGCTACGGCCGGAAAAAGATATTACAAGAACGGGACCAACGACGACTGTAGACAATCCTTCAGCATGACAGAAGTGCAATCCTTCAGCAAATAGCTGCAGATTTCAATGCTGGTCGATCAACAAGCGTCAGCCTGCAAATCGTTCAATGAAACAAATGGGTTCAAATGGCTCTGAGCACTATGGGACTTAACAGCTGTGGTCATCAGTCCCCTAGAACTTAGAACTAGTTAAACCTAACTAACCTAAGGACATCACACACTTCCATGCCCGAGGCAGGATTCGAACCTGCGACCATAGCAGTCGCGCGGTTCCGAACTGCGCGCCTAGAACCGCGAGACCACCGCGGCCGGCTCAATGAAAGATAATCGATATGGGCTTTCGGAGCCGAAAGCCCACTCGTGTACCCTTGACGACTGCATGACACAAAGATTACACCCCGCCTGGCGCGTCAACACCGACATTTGACTGTTGATGACTGGAAACATGCTACCTGGTCGAACGAGTCTCGTTTCAAATTGTATCGAGCGGATGGGACTTGTACGGGTAAGGAGCCATCATGAATCCATGGACCTTGCGAGTCCGCAGGAAACTGTTCAGGCTTGCTGAGGCTCTGTAACGGTGTGGGGCGTGTGCAGTTGGAGTGATATCTAGATACGAGTCTGACAGATGACTCGTAAACATCCTTTCTGATTACCTGCATCCATTCATGTCCATTGTGCATTCCGACGGACTTTGGCAATTCCAGCAATACAATGCGACATCCCGCATGTCTAAAATTCCTACAGCGTAGCTGCAGGAACACTCTTCTGAGTTTAAACACTTCCGCTGGCCACCAAACTCCCCAGACGTGAACATTATTGAGCATATCTCGGGTGACTCGCAACGTGCTGTTCAGAAGAGATCTCCAACCCCTCGCACTCTTGCGGATTTATGAACAGCCCTCCAGCAGTACTTCAGACACTAGTCGAGTCCATGCCACATCGTGTTGCGGGTCTTCTGCGTGCTCGCGGGAGCCCTACACGATATTACACAGGTGCACCAGTTTCTTTGGCTCTTCAGTGTCTTTTCCCCCTATTTTTCCTTTTTTGATGCCTTGTATCAGCTCCATATAGTACTCTGTTCTTCACCATACTTCAGGAAGGCATTTGATACGGTTCCGCACTTACGTTTAGTGAAAAAAATACGAGCTTACGGAATATAGGACCAGGTTTGTGATTGGTTTCAGGATTTCCTAGAAGAAAGAACACAACATGTCATTCTTAACGGTTCAAAATCTGCAGATGTAGAGGTAATTTCGGGAGTACCGCAGGGAAGCGTGATAGGACCTTTATTGTTTACAATATACATAAATGACTTAGTTGACAACATCGGTAGCTCCGTGAGGCTATTTGCAGATGACACGGTTGTCTACAAGAAAGTAGCAACATCAGAAGACTCGTACGTACTCCAGGAGGACCTGCAGAGGATTAATGCATGGTGCGACAGCTGGCAGCTTTCCCTAAACGTAGATAAATGTAATATAATGCGCATACATAGGGGCAGAAATCCATTCCAGTACGATTATGCCATAGGTGGTAAATCATTGGAAGCGGTAACGACCGTAAAATACTTAGGAGTTACTATCCGGAGCGATCTGAAGTGGAATGATCACATAAAACAAATAGTGGGAAAAGCAGGCGCCAGGTTGAGATTCATAGGAAGAATTCTAAGAAAATGTGACTCATCGACGAAAGAAGTAGCTTACAAAACGCTTGTTCGTCCGATTCTTGAGTATTGCTCATCAGTATGGGACCCTTACCAGGTTGGATTAATAGAAGAGATAGACATGATCCAGCGAAAAGCAGCGCGATTCGTCATGGGGACATTTAGTCAGCGCGAGAGCGTTACGGAGATGCTGAACAAGCTCCAGTGGCGGACACTTCAAGAAAGGCGTTACGCAATACGGAGAGGTTTATTATCGAAATTACGAGAGAGCACATTCCGGGAAGAGATGGGCAACATATTACTACCGCCCACATATATCTCGCGTAATGATCACAACGAAAAGATCCGAGAAATTAGAGCAAATACGGAGACTTACAAGCAGTCGTTCTTCCCACGCACAATTCGTGAATGGAACAGGGAAGGGGGGATCAGATAGTGGTACAATAAGTACCCTCCGCCACACACCGTAAGGTGGCTCGCGGAGTATAGATGTAGATGTAGATGTAGAAATATTCATTTGTTAATGTCCTGCCGAATATTATTGATTCGCATTATACCATGCAAGACCTTCGTAGCTCTCTTCCCCACTGCTGTTCTGGAAGTATAATGTGCGATCAAATACTTTCCGTTCGAAGGCTGTACAACCCAGATTTGGCATGTCACTCAGGCGCAATCGCCATGGGCGCAATCGCAATCATCCCATCGACGCACCGGGTTGAAGTTACCTTCTGTTAAACGCCATGTCCTGCTGCGTGAAGAAGCCTGTAAGTGCCTGCTAAATGTCCTCGGCCGACAGGATTGGTCGCCCCCCCCCCCCCCCCCCAAGGCCATTTTTAAGGGACCGAAGGCGTCGCAATCGCATGCGGAGAGAGCAGGACTGCAGTGATGGTTCAAATGGCTCTGAGCACTATGGGACTCAACATCTGTGGTCATAAGTCCCCTAGAACTTAGAACTACTTAAACCTAACTATCCTAAGGACATCACACACATCCATGCCCGAGGCAGGATTCGAACCTGCGACCGTAGCAGTCGCGCGGTTCCTGACTGAGCGCCTAGGACCGCTAGACCACCGCGGCCGGCTGACTGCAGTGATAGTGCTCGAATGCCTCCTACTTCAGTTGGTGTAGTGGATGAGGCTGACCTCCCAAGTCGACAGGGGTCTCGTGCCGAATCGCGACCAGTATTGAACCTGGCACACCATTCCACATTCGACAGAAATTCAGCCCCATACACTTTCTTCATTCGCCTGTGCATGGCTACCGGTGTTTCTCTTTCGGCTTCCAACAAAATAATAACAGCACGTTGGTCCTGTTTCGAAGTATGTGGTGATTACATCGGCATAGCTAGAGCGTTTCCCCATTTACTGCACGCACGTCGAAAAGACACGAAGTCCATATCCATGTCGGTGCTCATATACCAGCATCGTAGTCGCGCTACATTGCATCTGCGCTTAGGCACACCTTCAGAAAGAAACTTTTTGGCTGCTCCTTATAATATCCTTCTCACATATGCCTTAATTATCTAATATTTTCCCAAATATCTGTAGCCCCTGCATGGTTTTTATTTCTCCTTTCTCTCTGTATCGGTTTTAACCAAATCCTGCCTACATCTACATGGCCTCAGTAAATCACACTTACATGCCTGGCAGAAGGTCCATCCAATCACATTCAAACCAATTCTCTGTTATTCCACTCTCGAACAATGTGCGGAAGAAACGAACACCTATATCTTTCCGTGCGAGCTCTGATTTCCTTTGCTTTATGATGATGATGTTTTCACCCTAAGTACGTCGGCTCAGCAAATTATTTTCGCATTAGGAGGAGAAAGTCGACGATTCAAATATCGTGACATGATCCCGCCGTAACGAGAAACGCCTTTGTTTTAACGGTGTCCATCCCGAATCTTCGGGTCAACCGAAGCGTCCGATTCCACCCGTCGGCTTGGACCCGTGACGTAAGGCTGTTGTGGTGTGTGACGTCACGACGGCGCGGAGTTTGTGAGAGTGACGTTTTTGTAGGCGCCATTTTGATGAAGTGATCGGTGGTGCTCCCGGGTGGTATGTTTGTGTGTTGTGCGTTAGGTGATGTTTTTGGTTTAGTTTGCGTGTGTGGAGTGTTTATGGGTGATGTATTGTTGCGGTCGGTGGTTCTCTCTGTTGGTGTTCATGGGTAGCGTGTTATGTGGCGTATGGGGTTCATTTGCGTGGTAGCATTGCACGTGTGTGGTGTCGGTAGTGACTGTGCTTTCAGCGAAATACTTTTCAGTGAGTTGACGATTTTGGTTTGTTATGTTGACGTTATTGTAGTTTCTTTTTGTTCGTCGTGTGTGAATTTTGGTAAATCGCTTTGTTTATGTCTTTGGTAGGTATGGATATGACTGACAAGGTCAACAGTTTTTGGTTGTAGGCGGTGATGGGGGACAGTACGCCGTCTCTAACAGAATTTCTTCACTATTCGGTCTGTTGGCTAAAGTCGTGAAGTGTTCAGTGTGTCGTGAAGAAATGAGGCTTACTAAAGTTCCGAGGTCTCGGATCAGGGACGGCTATATGTGGAGATGTCGTAAGAATAACAGATCAAGGGAAGTGTTCAATTCCAGTTTTGTTGGTTTTTTGTGGTTTTTGAGGTAGTGATGGTTGTGGACGTGGTTGTCGTTTTGGGTTTCATGATTTGGTATCGGTAGTTTCTGTTGACCTATATAGGTCAAGGGAAGTGTTCGATTCCAGTGGATATTGTTTTTAGTCAATTTTGGGAAGGTTGTGGTCGTTTTATTTTATCGTTTTTGTCGTTTGGTTCAGTGACGTGTGTTTATTTTTAGTTAGTATCCATCCAAAAACCCCGAATTTCCCCCGCTTGCCCCGTTAGTTTCATGATACTTTTGGAGGAATATGTGTTTGATGGTTTTTCGATCTATTTTTGTGTTTGTTGTCATGTTTACGTAATGATGTCAGAGTCGCGATATGGGAGTAGTTGTGAATGGTCGTTTCCGCCATATTGCTGACGTGATTGGTCAGAGCAGACGGGTGGAAACTGACGTTTCCGTTAACCCGAATCTTCTATCATGTCCATGACACTCTCTCACCTATGTCTCGATAGTAAAACATATACTGTCCTTCTTTGAACTTGCTTCATGTATTCTCTTAATACTATCTGGTAAGGATACAACATCGCGCAGCAGTTTTCTACAACACGACCGGCTAGCGTAGTGTAGGCATTGTCTTTAGTAGATCTGTTCCATTTTCTAAGTGTTCTGCCAGTAAAACGCAGTCTCTCGTTTGCCTTTGCACCATTTCTGTGTGCTCTTTCCAATTTGAGTCGTTCGTAGTTGTAATTCCTGGGTATTTAGTTGAATTTACAGCCTTTAGACTTGGCTGATTCATCGTGTAACCGCATGAAAATTTGTACCACGGCCGGGATCCGAAGGAGCTGATTAGCCATTTACTTTGTGATATCGGCCGAAAAAGACCACAGGAATCAATTGTTTCTTCCTAAAGACTCTGAGGCATCGCAGGTACGAGTGATCATAAACTGTATTCGACGCACACAGAGAGGATGGAAAAGTTTGTGTCGTACCGTCTGCAAAATTGTGGTCCTGAATTGAAGTTAAAATCTTCCGGGTTATTAGGACGCGTCATGTTTCTTCTAAAATGTTCAACGTTTCGACCCCTCTGCTGGGATCTTCCTGAGGATCTTTTGGTGTCGACTACTGCTGTTCTAGCAGTAGTGGACACCAAAAGATCCTGAGGAAGATCCCAGCAGAGGGGTCGAAACGTCGAACATTTTGGTGTCGACTACTGCTGTTCTAGCAGTAGTGGACACCAAAAGATCCTGAGGAAAATCCCAGCAGAGGGGTCGAAACGTCGAACGTTTTAGAAGAAACATGACGCGGCCTAATAACCCAGATTTTAACTTCAATGACAACGGCCAAGAGAGCCTGCAGACATACATAGAACGTGGTCCTGAATGTTTGGCACACTCGGTGCACCGCTACTGCCGGAACACAGCAATCTCTGTGCAACACACGCACACGCACACACGCACATGCCATCCCGCACCGCCCCGGGGTGGCCAGATTTCGCAGGCCGCGCCGTGTAATTGGTTCTCCGAGGGACGGCGCCCCGGCAAAGGCGGGCAACGTCTCGCGCAGAAAGCGCCAGGGCTGCCACAACGGCCCGCTAATTAGCAGCTCGCCTCCGCTCGGCGCCGGTAATTAGCGCAAAGGTGGCAAGCCTGCTGGCAGGTAGCGCGCGGCCTCTCCACGCCTGACGTCTCTGACCCCTGGCCTCGACACCGCCTTCTTGTCGCCGTCTCCGTCGTCATCATCACCATCATCATTTGCAACATAGAAAACGATGTTCACAGTACTTTTAGGGGAGGAAGATTAAGCGGTAACATTCCGCCACTGGCGTGGCCACATCATGATGCATTTAGAAGAACGCAATTTTGGTACTCTGAGTATCAGTCAGTTCATTCACTAAAGCGACCCGGTATCGATCGGTCCATTTGGTCGTTTAGGTCACATTGGTCCCAGCTATTTTACCACAAATTCCTTTTGGAGGTAATAGTTGTTCTTTCATATATTTCTGATGTCATTACTACATTTAGACTACTGCCCATTAAAATTGCTACACCACGAAGATGACGTGCTACAGACGCGAAGTTTAACCTGCAGGAAGAAGATGCTGTGCTATGCAAATGATTAGCTTTTCAGAGCATTCACACAAGGTTGGCGCCGTTGGCGACATCTACAACGTGCTCACATGAGGAAAGTTTCCAACCGATTTCTCATACACAAACAGCAGTTGACCGGCGTTGCCTGGTGAAAAGTTGTTGTGATGTATCGCGTAAGGAGGAGAAATGCGTACCATCACATTTCCGACTTTGATAAGCCTATCGCGATTGCCGTTTATCGTATCGCGACACTGCTGCTCGCGTCGGTCGAGATCCAATGACTGTTAGCAGAATATGGAATCGGTGGGTTCAAGAGGGTAATACGGAACGCCGTGCTGGATCCCAACGGCCTCGTATCACTAGCAGTTGAGATCACAGGCATCTTATCCGCATGGCTGTAACGGATCGTGCAGCCACGTCTCGATCCCTCAGTCAACAGATGGGGACGTTTGCAAGACAACAACCATCTGCACGAACAGTTCGACGACGTTTGCAGCAGCATGGACTATCAGCTCGGAGACCACGGCTGCGGTTACCCTTGACGCTGCATCACAGGCTCGACGACGAACCTGGGTGCACGAATGGTAAACGTCATTTTTTCGGATGAATCCAGGTTCTGTTTACAGCATCATGATGGTCGCATCCGTGTATGGTGACATCGCGGTGAACGCACATTGGAGGCGTGTATTCGTCATCACCATACTGGCCTATCACCCGGCGTGATGGTATGGGGTGCCATTGGTTACACGTCTCGGTCACCTCTTGTTCGCATTGACGGTAATTTGAACAGTGGACGTTACATTTCAGATGTGTTACGATCCCTGCGAAACCCTACATTTCAGCAGGATAATGTAAGACCGCATGTAGCAGCTCCTGGCCAGCACATTCTTCAGATTTCTCACCAATTGAAAACCCCTGGTCAATGGTGGCCGAGCAACGGCCTCGTCACAATACACCAGTCACTGCTCTTGATGAACTGTGGTATCGTGTTGAAGCTGCATGGGCAGCTGTACCTGTACACGCCATCGAAGCTCTCTTTGACTCGATGCCCAGGCGTATCAAGGCCGTTACTACGGCCAGAGGTGGTTGTTCTGGGCACTGATTTCTCAGGATCTATGCACCGAAATTGCGTGAAAATATAATCACATGTTAGTTCTACTATAATACATCTGTCCAATGAATACCCGTTTATCATCTGCATTTCTTCTTGGTGTAGCAATTTTAATGGCCAGTAGTGTAATAAAAATGTAATGAGGAAAATGCTTAATTCAACGCAATGTAAAAAGGAGTCTTGGAGAGCTGATCGTCACACCTTAGTTTTCTGTGGTGGTCCCTTAACACTACCGAGCTACGACTACAGATGACAAAAGTCATGGGATAGCGGTATGTAGCCGGCCGCTGTGGCCGAGCGGTTCTAGGTGCTTCAGTCCAGAACCGCGCTGCTGCTACGGTCGCAGATTCGAGTCCTGCTTCGAACATGGATGTGTATATAATGTACTTAGGTTAGTTAGGTGTAAGTAGTTCTAAATCTATGGAACTGATGACCTCATATGTTAAGTCTCATAGTGCTTAGAGACATTTGAACCATTTGAATAGCGATATGTACGAGGGTGAGTCAAATGAAAACCTTAAATATTTTTTAAAATATTATTTATTGTGCAGAAGTGATACAAAACTGTATCACATTTCAACATAATCTCCCCCACGCTCAATGAAAGCCCTCGTGCGCTTACAAAGTGCATAAATTCCTTTAGAATAAAATTCTTTTGGTAGTCCGCGCAGCCACTCATGCAACGCGTGGCGTACTTCTTCATCAGAACGGAAATTTTTTCCACCCGTTGCATCTTTGAGTGGTCCAAACATATGGAGATCACTTGGGGCAATCATTGGTGAGTATGGTGTATGAGGAAGACAGTCAAAATACAGGTCTGTGATTGTTGCAACTGTTGTACGGGCAGTGTGGAGCCTTGCATTGTCATGTTGCAAAAGGACACCTGCTGACAGCAATCCACGTCGCGTTGATTTGATTGCAGGCCGCAGATGATTTTTTAGGAGATCTGTGTATGATGCACTGGTGACAGTGCTCCCTCTAGGCATGTAATGCTCCAAAATGACGCCTTTTTCCTCCCAAAAGAGAGTCAGGATAACCTTCCCTGCTGATGGTTCTGTTCGAAACTTCTTTGGTTTTGGTGATGAGGAATGGCGCCATTCCTTGCTCGCTCTCTTCGTTTCCGGTTGGTGGAAGTGAACCCAGGTTTCGTCCCCAGTAACGATTCTTGTAAGGAAGCCATCACCTTCTCGTTCAAAGCGCCGAAGAAGCTCTTCACAAGCATCAACACGTCGTTCTCTCTTTCAGGAGTCAGCTGCCGTGGCACCCATCTTGCAGTCACTTTGTGAAACTGGAGCACATCATGCACGATGTGGTGTGCTGACCCATGACTAATGTGTAAACATCCTGCCATGTCATTCAGTGCCACTCGGTGGTTTTTCTTCACTATGGCTTCAACTGCTGCAATGTTCTGTGGAGTCACAACTCGTTGTGCCTCACCTGGACGAGGAGCATCTTCCACTGAAGTCACACCATTTGTGATCTTCCTACTCTATTCTTAGACTTGCTGCTGTGACAAACATGCTTCATCGTACTGAACCTTCATTCGTCGATCAATTTCAGTAGGTTTCACACCTTCACTACGCAAAAACCGAATAACAGAACGCTGTTCTTCCTTGATGCAAGTCGCAAGTGGGGTGGCCATCTTTATACTGATACTGCGACGGTATGTGTGCATCTGCACTATGCTGCCACCTACAGGCCATTCTGCACGCTGTTTGTAGTACGCTTACAAACCTACGGGATAGCGGCGCGAAACTTCGATTTGTTATTACAAACTTAAGGTTTTCATTTGACTCACCCTCGTACATACACAGAGGTCCAATACTGTGGACAGGAACACGGATGGAAAGGGTTTATTCTTGGACGAAGCTGCCGTTACAAAGATTATGGCTATTACCGTCCAGCTCCGTAGCTGAGTGGTGAGCACGTCTGACAGCCATGCGAGGGACCTGGATTCGTTTTCCAGTGTGCCTGCGAGTTTTCCTGGGTGGGAATACTGGAGAGGAGTGCACTCTGCTTCGAGATGCTAACTGAGCAGCCATTTACCGGGTAGTAACGGCCTGGGGAATGCCGTGTTCATTGGCGGAGGAGGACACGGCGGTCGGTCGGTACAGGTGGGTCCGCCAGGGATCGTGGACAGAGTTTACGTTTTATTGTTATCATCATGACCTGAAAGGGACGGGCTTAGAATGACCATTCCTCATTGGAAAAAAATGTGCAGTTAATCATCCCATTTGTGTAGCATCCATTTTATTGAAAGTAAACTCTTAGAGTGAAAAGATGCGTAAGTTTTTTTGGCTGCGCTACACGCGAAAACGCTGCGTATAGTTCTGTAGTTCCATTTTGTGTAAATGGGACTGAATGCATACTTAGGTTTATTCAAGGGATATCCGCTAATATCGTTCTGGGCTTCCTTTTGCCATTCGAGTGCAGCAAATCGACGTGGCAGTGGCAAAAATGCTAGTGGGTCAATACCACATCCATAAATTGGCCTAAATGTAAGAAGACAAAAGGCTTCGAAAGCGATTGCAAATGAAGGAAACAGAAGCATAGCTGATCGGAAAATTAGGATGAACGAGGCCTGTGTGTTCCATTACAAAGAAGTGGTAGAAGTTAGAGTAGCCACAGAGTCGTCATAAAGAGTTGGAGACCCAAACAAGAGTTATAGGGCAAAAGTAGTGTACTAGTTTCAGATGTCGTCCCTTATTTGAGGAAGAAATTTCTGAGAATGTGCAACTGGACCACAGTTTAGTATCGATGTGAACCGTAAGCTGTGGAAAAATGGAACAGAAGAGAATCGAAGCGTTTTAAATGAACTGGTAAGGAGAACGTTTTGGAATAAGGTGGAGTGATGAGATAAAATTTGTTCGAGTGCAAATGCGACTCATGTACTGAGTGTTCCGTACAAAATTATGTATATGGATAGTTCATCCATCCTGGGAATCGAAAAAATCGCCAATTTCGCCAGTGACCGATGTGATTACAGGAAAGGTATTGGTCCTGGGAAATCCAAGGCTGTATGAAAATTTCTAAAGTACTTCATGAGACCAGCGCAGATGTACAAAAGGAAGCGAGCAGAGGAATTCAGTTTATATACGTAGAGAGAGAGAGAAGATTTAATAAAGTATTTTTTATTTACTTACTAAATAATGACTACATCTTACATCCTACTGTATGTTTTCATGCAGTTATAGTCTTCTATTATGCATTTGGCCGGAGGATCAAAGCAATGTAAATATATTTATATGTGATTTAACGATTTCTGGAGTTCTTCCTCTATTTTTTCTGTGACACCTTGCTATGTCTTGTTAACTTCTTTCAGTGTCTAATTCCTGTGAGGGGGAAGTATTAGCGATATAGCGATTTTATGTACCTAGTGGCTGCTAGAAAACCTAAAGTGCTACGTTGATCTGTTAGCTACTAACCAGGGGAAAATACATGACACTCATAGACGATATGAATGCTGTTGTATTTGATGTTGTAAGTTACAACTCATTAAGTAATTTGTTATGACTTAAAACACACACAAGACGGGTGTAATGTGGTTCAAATGGCTCTGAGCACTATGGGACTCAACTGCTGAGGTCATTAGTCCCCTAGAACTTAGAACTAGTTAAACCTAACTAACCTAAGGACATCACAAACATCCATGCCCGAGGCAGGATTCGAACCTGCGACCGTAGCGGTCTTGCGGTTCCAGACTGCAGCGCCTTTAACCGCACGGCCACTTCGGCCGGCTGCGGGTGTAATATTCTTGAACTATCTTCAAATAATGGAAGTTAATAAACATATGTCCATCTGCCCAAGCCTGTACTGATGGCTAGACACAGTTCCTTTACTCCCCACTTCTAACTGCATATACTACTCATAATCCCATTCAGGCCATGTTCCACATTACTCCTCTTACTCACATGTCCTATTTTTTTTTAATTTCATTTACTGTATTTGCTCTTGTTATGTTAAAAAATTTACTTTATATCATCACAACTGGTTCACTTACCTGCTTAATCTCTCCAATATATATTACCTGTTCGTAATTTAGATTCTATTGCAGAGATGATATTTTGTTCAGCCACACCATTATTGTTCAATATATTTTCTTCTATGAACAGCTTTTAGGTGGTTGATTAGTTAAAGGCTTACATTTTATCTTATTCAATCATCCTTACATCACATTTTCACTGAAATAATTGCACTGCTTTTATTCCTAAATCTAGCATTAACATTTTCCATCTCAGGAGATGGAGACACTGTGTAGATGCACTAGTTCAAAATCTTTGATGCTATAAAATTTCACTGTCTCACATATTTATATTTGTACCTGATGATGATGTAATAACCGGAAACCGCTTTTGTGAAATAAGTAGTCAAATTGGTAAAATATAACACCAGTGTTACGTCTGTTTTCATTCATTATCTGCTACCAAGAACTGATGCAACAGTCAATCAATGCAAGTTTGTATTTTTATTTTAATTATAGGAAGTCTAACACTTAGTGACAAGTGTGTATAGAATCTGAGCGTTAGTGGTCATATTATTTTATTATGTGTGTCTTACATGCCTGGGAATTCGAGTTATTACCCGCCGTTTTGAGTACACAGCATTAAAGAAAACAGATTTCTTTAATTTTAGTTACTCTTTATTGCCTTAGTCAGTCACAAGACGAATGTTCATTAAGGTCAGATGCGTATTTATTATCAAAATGTTGCGTTTCAGTTCGACATTAGTCTCGTGTGTAAACATTACTAAACTCATTACAACTCTAGATAACATTATTCCTAATGCTCCTACAGGGCTATAGAGTTGCGGGTGTCAGATGACTTTCCACGATACCTCGCAGGAATGGGTGAGGCCCTAATTACTCCTTCTGAGGTGTGGCAGGGCGGACGCCGCCATTTGGAACACATCCTCTTCGCCTCTGGGCCCACCACAGTGACGTCACGTCGCGGACGCACCTGCTACTTCCCGGCACAGCCGGCAGAGACCGCCACCGAGGCGCCGGGCCCTAGGGGGCGCCGACGGCCGCCATGATTTAGGACCGTCATTCCGCGCTAAATGAATTCCACGTCCTCCTCATTCACGGGGTTCCGCAGGAGAAAACGGACAGTGCGAAGACGAAATGGTGCGTGGGTGGAGGTGGGGTGGAGGGGAGAGGGTAAACAGGGTGACTGATGACGGTCTCAGCGCGACGGCGGAGGCGAGAGCAGGAAATGGGAGGCGGTAAAGCGCGCGCAGCACGGGAAGCTGGCAAGTGGTGTTCCGCAGGGCCTCACTCTGGGGCCTTCAGTACTCCGTACATTCAGCTATGTGCACCGTTCTTTCTCTATTTTTATTGTTCACTGTAATTTTTGTTTTGTTTTTAGTTTGCCTAGTGTTCCGCAGTTAGTACAGGCTATCACAAGGCCATGGAGTGAACTGGTTTACTGTGATGCCTAAAGTAGTTTGTACTTAAATTCGGTTGCATACTGTACAGTAAAACATGCAGCGAGCATATCTTGAGTTACAGCTTCCACAGTTGCTGTTATGCGATGTATCATTCATTGTTGTTGGTAGCGGAGGCACATAAACAAAGTCTCTTATAAACCCCCACAAGAAATAATCACATACAGTCAGCTCCGGTTACCTTGGAGGCCAGTAACGTAAGGTTGAATCGATTGGTCAAGGACGATCGATCCATCGTTCAGTAATCATTTGATTTAAAAATTCCTGCTCTTCCAGATGCCACTGTGGCGGTGCTCCATCCTGTTGCTAAATGAAGTCGTCCTAATCAGTCTCCAACTGTGGGAAAAGAAAGTTCTCAAACATATTGAGACACGTGCTTCCTGTAACTGCGTTCTCGGCAAAGACAACTGGACCATACATCTTTTCCTGTGAAACTGGACAAAACACATTACATTTTGGAGAGTTCCTCTCATGTTGTACGACTTCATGTGGTTGTTTCGTACACCATATTCTCACTTTATGACGGTTCACCTTTCCATTTAAACGGAAGATTGCCTCAAACACTAAGCGTGGAACAAAACTGTCATCCTCCATCTTTCCGAGAACAAAATGACAGAACTCCACACGTTGTTGTTTCTCGCCTTCACGAAGAGCTTGCAGTAGCTAAATTTTGTTTGGTTTCGTGTGTAGTAGGCTAAACGTCGACACAACACACGCCAGACAGACATCGGGATCATGTTGAGCTGTCGAGCTACACGGCGAACGTATTTTTGCGGACTGCTTGTGAAACTATGACGGATGCGTTCGATGTTTGTGTCAGACACTCGGAGACAGCCCGGCGATTTCTCTTTACACAAAGAACCTGTTTGGTAATTACAACAATTACAAGCCCACAGCGTCGTGGTATGCGAGGAAGCTACCTAAACAAACACATGGAATGGAACCTGGATCAGTGACTTGGCGATCATCGTAGAAGGATGTGGGGATGGCCGAATACCAACACACCCGTCAGGCCGGCATTCTCATTCAGCTGGGAAGGACGTAAGTCACAATTTGGACCGCTGTCGTGTATGGATGTGGGACGTTCCTCTGCCAAGGTTAGTATCAGGGCGTTGCAGTATTGGGATGGAATCCTGCAACCTGTTGTCCACGCGAAGGGTCAACATTTCGTAGCCACATGCAGATCGCCTTCAGTTATGCTGATCGCAAAATCTAAATTTTTTTAACAATAATCTTCATGAAATCTCACCAGACACGCCATAAACAAACAATTATCCAGATACAGGGTTTGACGAAAACTATCGAGATATGCGAGCTTTAAGCGGATAGTCTGGTAAGAAAATACTGAATTTTTGTTCAAATTTTTTTTCTTAAATATGTTCATTGGTATATGCACTGTTGTAGTAGGATTTGGTGAAATTCAAAAGAGAAACGTAGAAAAAAAATATTAGTTCGAGCCTGCAAGTAAGGTGGGCATGGCATCGTATGTCAGCTGTCACAGTTTTACTTGCTTGCTCTGAATAATGACACTAAGGAGAGAAATTGCTATTTGTTGAGCATTCCAGGTGTGTTTTGAATATGTAAGTTCTTTGAGAAGCAGGCATTTATTTATGCTCTTTGATCGCAATGTCTCTAAAGTCGTTCGTAAACAAGCTTGTGAGAAGAGCGTTGTGTATTTTGTGTAGTGTTATTTCTGTCATTCACTGTTCAATCACGCGTTTTAAAGTGGTTTGTTTTAAATGGGTGGGCACCGTGTGGGTGAAGCAAGTGTTGTTACAGAGACGAGAGTTCGGCGGGCAGCACGTTTTGTTAACAAGTTTCAACCCTCATCATGGATAGTTAGCTTTCTTAGCTGAGAAGGAGCTCTAGGTAGCACTTTCAGTGCATCAGCAATTGCTTCATCATTCATTCTACCACGTACACACATTCACATAATACCTGTACACTAAAAGGAAATGTAACATTCAAGATTCGTTGCTGCGAAATTAGGTTTTTCACTGTGGTAGTAAAGAAAATAAAAATAAGGAGCGGCATGGTTTTGGAGCACAGATTTATGATGTGCTCTGGCTGAGAACAGAGAAAGTTTAAACATGGTTGTGAGACATAACCAGTACATAAATAAATTGAAGAGCCAAAGAAACTGGTATACCTGAATAATGTAGTGTAGGGTCCGTTCGATCACGCGGAAGGGCCGCAACACGACGTAGCATGGACTCGACTAACGTGTGAAGTAGTGCTGGAGGGAACTGACACCATGAATCCCGCAGGGCTGTCCATGAATCCGCAAGAGTACGAGGGGGCGGAGATCTCTTCTGAAGAGCACGTTGCAAGGCATCCTAGATTTGTTCAATAATGTTCATGTCTGTGGGGTTTGGTGGTCATCAGGAGTGTTTAAACGCAGAAGAGTGTTTATGGAGCCACTCTGTAGCAATTGTGGACGTGTTGGGTGTCGCACTGTCCAGCTGTAATTGCCCCAGTCGGTCGGAACGCACAATGCACGTGAATGGATGCAGGTGATCAGACAGGATCCTTACGTATATGTCATTTGTCAGGGTCGTGTCTAGACGTTTCTGGGGTCCCATATAACTGCACATGCCCCACACCATTACAGAGCCTCCACCGGCATGAACAGTCCCCTGCTAACATGGAGGGTCCATGGATTCATGAGGTTGTCTCCATACCCGTACGCGTCCATCCGCTCGATACAATTTCAAACGAATCTCGTCCAACCAGGCAACACGTTTCCAGTCGTCAACAGTCCAATTCCGGTGTTGACTGGCCCAGGACAAGAATAGGACTTTTAGTCGTGCTGTCATCAAGGGTACACGAGTGGGCCTTCGGCTCCGAAAGCTCACATCGATGATGTTCCGTTGAATGGTTCGCACACTGATACTTGTTCATGGTCCAGCATTGAAATCTGCAGGAATTTGCGGAAGGGTTGCAGTTCTACCAGGTTGAACGATTCTCTTCAGTCATCGTTGGTCCCGTTCCTGAGGGATCTTTTTCCGGTTGCAGCAATGTCGGACGTTTGATTCTTTCCGGATTCCTGACGTTGACGATAGACTGGTGAAATGATAGTACCTGAAAATAGTCACGTCATCGCTACCTTGGAGATGCTGCGTCCCATCGTTCGTTCGTCGCCTATAACACCGCGTTCATACACACTTAAATCTTGATAACCTGTCATTGTAGCAGCAGTAACCGATCTAACAAGTGCGCCAGGTACTTGTTGTATTACATAGCGTTGCCGACCGCAGCGCGGTATTCTGCCTGTTAACGTGTCTCTGTATTTAAATAAACATGCCTATACCTGTTTCTTTGGCGCTTGATTGTAGTTATTTATGTACAACCTTTGAATACGTCGCAAGTGTCAGTAGTGGTCAGAACAGTTTTTTGTGGAATTCTGAATGCACTGCGTCAGAGGTAAGTGAATTCGTATGTTGCAAATTGTACTGTGCTGCTTCTATATCCAAGAGGCGCCGCATCGAAGATTTACACCACAAACAGGGAAAGCAGAAAAACGTCATCTGCGAAATCACAACGTGGACGAAAGTGTGTTCAGGTTGTTTGATGAATATGCCCATAACAGGAAACGTGGTGTCGAAGCCAAAAAATCTTTATTATGTAGCAATGGAAGAAAGCCATTTGGTCAGGCGACTCTTGCGCCACACTATTTCCAACTTCTGGTCGAGTTCAAGTCGAAATACAGCAACATGGCTGGGTTTCGGTGACGGTAATAGGTAGCCATATCGTTGCACTCCATGGGCCCCACATTTACTATTCATGGTCGAATTACTGCCAGGAATTTTGTGACCATTTTTTCTGATCAGGTCCATTTTACAGTACACTTTGTTCTCGACTGGTGGTGCTATGTTTGAAGCTGACAGGACCCGCCACATCATACAGGGCTTGTTTTCTGACCACGAGGATGAACTGTTGCATCACTGCCAGTCCCCCACCCCCCCAGTCACTGCCCCAATCCCTCCTGGTCACCCACCCAGTCACCCCCCCGGTCACCCCCCAGTCACCCCCCCCCGGTCACCGGTCACCCCCCCAGTAACCCGCCCGGTCACCCCCCCGGTCACCCCCCGGTCACCCACCCCCCGGTCACCCACCCCCCAGTCACCCACCCCCCAGCGGTCACCCACCCCCCGGTCATCCACCTCCCAGTCACCCACCCCCCCCAGTCACCCACCCCCCGGTCACCCACCCCCCAGTCACCCACCTCCCAGTCACCCACCCCCGGTCACCCCCCCAGTCACCCACCCCCCAGTCACCCACCCCCCGGTCACCCACCCCCTGGTCACCCACCCCCCAGTCACCCTGCCCCCAGTCACCCTACCCTCCCCTCACCATCCCCCCAGTCACACACCCCCCAGTCACCCTCCCCCCCCAAGTCACTCCCCCAGTCACCCTCCCCCCAAGTCACTCCCCCAGTCACCCTCCCCCCCCAGTCACCCACCCTGGTCAACCCCCCACCCCCCATCGGTCACCCTGTCAGTCACATGCTGCCAGGTCACACCTTGTGGGTCACACCCTCTGGGTCATAGCCCCAGGGTCACAGCCCCAGGGTCACAGCCCCAGGATCACAGCCCCAGGGTCACACCCTCCAGGTTAGCCCCAGTCACCACACCCACAGGTCTCAATACTGTTGAGCCTTTGTGGTCTACTTTAGAGAGATGGACACGTGATCACCATCCACCTCTGTCATTGCTGTCTGAACTTGCCACTATTTTGAAGGAACAGTGGTATAAGATTCCCTTGAAAATCATGCAGAACCTGTACTTAGGCATTTGAACACCATGGTTTTCCAACACTGTATTAGACCTGGTAATATGATTGTGTTTTCTGTATTTCCATATTTCCACCTCCTGCATATATCTTGTCCTGTATGGCTTGTACTGGCAGTGTTATTCTAATGGATAACTGTTTTTCTCTTTTCAGGTGAGTATTGAAGCTGCGTGAGCCATTCGGATTCTGTGCCCTTTGGCTGAATGCGGTAAGTCCAGCGGAATTATTTCGCTCCCTTTGTAACTGTCTAAAACTCTACTATGACCTTGGCTGTACACAGGTTGCCCTAGTTCTTCCATAACTTGTTGTAGTTTTTCTGGGGTGGAGGCTGTTAGGATTCTAGAGAATATAGAAAAAGGCATGACTAAACTCACAGGAAACGTTCCTCTCACTTACAGGACTAAAAAGTGTTACATTTTCGTGGATCCAGTACCATTAGTGTTAGAGCTCATCCTCTACTTCTCATAATCACGTTATTCGTGAGAAACACCCACAGAACAATTCAGCATTACATGAAACATTTTCTTACGTGAAATGTTCAAAATGCTGTCATGTTTAGGTTTAGCTAGTCTATACAGCAAGTTGTAAGGTTAGGTGGAAGGTGGTAGGTTGACCGCCAATGCTCGTCGTTCCACTGGAATGTTGACATGTGATTCACTTTATTGTTTACCTTGACATGCAACTCACCTCACTGCTCTACTATCATCAAACACTTCGCATCAACTGTTTTGTGTTCATCACGTGTAGTACAAGGCTTGAACGCCCTACGCTCTCTAAGACGACGACCAGTTGCTTCAAGACTCGTCCTGTCGTAGCACCGTCGTCCTGGAAATCTCTGCCAACACAAACGTTGTGCGCCACGGTCATTGTCGTCTGCTAATCCGTACAGTAAATGGCATCTGCCAGCCCCGCGTTTGATTGCTCTTCCATTGCACTGTGCCGGAAACCAAGGCCGTGATGCTACACTTTTGATGCTGACACAGCGACGAGGTTAGTCGCATGTCAACACAAGCAATGAAGTCAATCACTTGTCTAAATTACCTTCGTTCCATCGGTACTACAAACACTGGGGGTGAACATAAGAATTAACTTACATTGCATTCTAAATGAAAGTAAACAAGAGAGCATTTCGGGCATTTTATGTAAGGAAATATTTAATGTACATTCTGTTTCTGTGTGCTTCCCGCAATTAATTTGATTATGAAGACCAGGGTTTCCGGACCCCTGGCCACATCACACATTTTTGTCCTGCACGTGTGAGAATTGTTTCCTGAAAGTTCGGCCATACCTTTTTGTTACATCCTCTGTGGCCCCACTTGTCGGAGCTGTGTATTATTTTGTGACGTTTTTCTTGAGGGTATTCTTCTCTCTAGACGAATATCGAGCGGAGAAGTACGAGGTGTTTCCAAAAAGTAAGTTCTGTAATTTCGCGTGGTGTATTCCAACACTTCGAGCTATGTCTTCGTTGTCGTGAAAATATATGTACAGCGTCAGCCACGTCAGATATTTAGCCTCTCGTTAGTTATCAACAAAGTCACGTGTATTTTACCAGTTTCGGCCACTATTTATTGTGCATAAAATGGATCAGAGGGTTTGTATTAAATTTTGCTCGAAGAACGGAATAAAGCCTAGGGAAGTTGTAAGAATGTTAAATAGTGGCTTTCGTGAATCTACTATGAGTAAAATAAGGGTTTAAGAGTGACTTAGCGGTTTCGAAGAAAGCTATGAAGACCTCGAAGATGAGGAGCGGTCCTGACTCCCTAGCACATCATCAACTGGTGAAATCTTACGTGAAGTGAAAGAAATGATTATGAATTATCACCGCATCACGAGTCGAGTCTCCAATGACTCTTGGTGTACAAGCAGACTCGCGTCATGAAATGGTACTGGATGTTTTTGGTATGAAACTTGTACCATCAATGTTTACTCCGGAATTATTGAATTTGGAACAAAAGTAGCGGTGAATGTTAACTGTTTAGGAGTTGCTAACCAAAGTCAACAGTTATGTGGAATTACCGAACCGTGTCGTTACAGCTGATGGAACAATGGTGTTACGGATATGACGCGAAATCCTACGGCTGAAGCCTCCCAGCGGAAGCCTTCTGGATCGCCAAGACCGAGATGTGCTCGAGAAGTGCGGTAAAACGTGGAGTTCATGATCACTGTGTGTGTGTGTGTGTGTGTGTGTGTGTGTGTGTGTGTGTGTGTGTGTGTGTGTGTGTGTGTGTCTTTCTTTTGTCTTTCTTTAACATAAATTTAACGGCACAGACCACCGAGCGTTCATCCTATATCCTATAAGTTTGAAATACACTCCTGGAAATTGAAATAAGAACACCGTGAATTCATTGTCCCAGAAAGGGGAAACTTTATTGACACATTCCTGGGGTCAGATACATCACATGATCACACTGACAGAACCACAGGCACATAGACACAGGCAACAGAGCATGCACAATGTCGGCACTAGTACAGTGTATATCCACCTTTCGCAGCAATGCAGGCTGCTATTCTCCCATGGAGACGATCGTAGAGATGCTGGATGCAGTCCTGTGGAACGGCTTGCCATGCCATTTCCACCTGGCGCCTCAGTTGGACCAGCGTTCGTGCTGGACGTGCAGACCGCGTGAGACGACGCTTCATCCAGTCCCAAACATGCTCAATGGGGGACAGATCCGGAGATCTTGCTGGCCAGGGTAGTTGACTTACACCATCTAGAGCACGTTGGGTGGCACGGGATACATGCGGACGTGCATTGTCCTGTTGGAACAGCAAGTTCCCTTGCCGGTCTAGGAATGGTAGAACGATGGGTTCGATGACGGTTTGGATGTACCGTGCACTATTCAGTGTCCCCTCGACGATCACCAGTGGTGTACGGCCAGTGTAGGAGATCGCTCCCCACACCATGATGCCGGGTGTTGGCCCTGTGTGCCTCGGTCGTATGCAGTCCTGATTGTGGCGCTCACCTGCACGGCGCCAAACACGCATACGACCATCATTGGCACCAAGGCAGAAGCGACTCTCATCGCTGAAGACGACACGTCTCCATTCGTCCCTCCATTCACGCCTGTCGCGACACCACTGGAGGCGGGCTGCACGATGTTGGGGCGTTAGCGGAAGACGGCCTAACGGTGTGCGGGACCGTAGCCCAGCTTCATGGAGACGGTTGCGAATGGTCCTCGCCGATACCCCAGGAGCAACAGTGTCCCTAATTTGCTGGGAAGTGGCGGTGCGGTCCCCTAGGGCACTGCGTAGGATCCTACGGTCTTGGCGTGCATCCGTGCGTCGCTGCGGTCCGGTCCCAGGTCGACGGGCACGTGCACCTTCCGCCGACCACTGGCGACAACATCGATGTACTGTGGAGACCTCACGCCCCACGTGTTGAGCAATTCGGCGGTACGTCCACCCGGCCTCCCGCATGCCCACTATACGCCCTCGCTCAAAGTCCGTCAACTGCACATACGGTTCACGTCCACGCTGTCGCGGCATGCTACCAGTGTTACAGACTGCGATGGAGCTCCGTATGCCACGGCAAACTGGCTGACACTGACGGCGGCGGTGCACAAATGCTGCGCAGCTAGCGCCATTCGACGGCCAACACCGCGGTTCCTGGTGTGTCCGCTGTGCCGTGCGTGTGATCATTGCTTGTACAGCCCTCTCGCAGTGTCCGGAGCAAGTATGGTGGGTCTGACACACCGGTGTCAATTCTTCAGAAACGCTTTTCTTGCCGTTGCCAGTGCCCGTTTTATAAACTCTCCACCTCGGCCTTCGTCAGTTATTTTACAGCCCAAATAGCAAAACTCGTTTACTACTTTTGCTGCCTCGTTTCCTAATCCAGTCCCCTCGGTTCCGCATGATTTAATTCGACTACATTCTGTTACCCTCGTTTTACTTTTGTTAATATGCACCTTATATTCTCCTCTGAAGAACCTGTCCACTCCACTCGGCTGCTCCTCTTCGAAATTCTTTGCTGTCTGTTACAGAATTAAATATCATCGGCGTAATTCAAATTTTTATTTCTTCTCCTTGAACTTTAATTCCTTCTCCAAATTTTTCTTGGGTTTCTTTTACTGCTTGCTCTACGTAGAAACCGAATAAAATTGCTAATAGGCTTCTCAACTGCTGCTTCGTTTTCATGCCGTTCGGCTCTTAAAAGTCCCATCTGGTTTCTCTACAAGTAGTGAACTACACTACTCGCCATTAAAATTGCTACACCACGAAGATGACGTGCTACAGAAGCGAAATTTAACCGACAGGAAGAAGATGCTGTGATATGCAAATGATTAGCTTTTCAGAGTATTCACACAAGGTTGACGCTGGTGGCGACACCTACAACGTGCTGACATGAGGAAAGCTTCTAACCGATTTCTCATACACAAACAGCAGTTGACCGGCGTTGCCTGGTGAAACGTTGTTGTGGTGTTGTGGTGACCGAGCAATTGGCTCGTCACAATACGCCAGTCCCTAGTCTTGATGACCGATCGTGGTGCCGCGGTGGTTAGCAGACTGGACTCGCATTTGGGAGAACGATGGTTCAATCCCGCTTCCGGCCATCCTGATTTAGGTTTTCCGTGATTTCCCTAAATCTTTTCAGGTAAATGCCGGGATGGTTCCTTTGAAAGGGGACGGCCGGCTTCGTTTCCCGTCCTTCCCTGATCCGATGAAACCGATGACGCCGCTGTTTGGTCTCTTCCTCCCAAACAACCCAACCAACTACTGTTGATGAACTGTTGAAGCTGCATGGGTAGCTGTACCTGTACACGCCATCCAAGCTCTGTTTGACTCAATGCCCAGGCGTATCAAGGCCGTTATTACGGCTAGAGGTTGTTTTTCTGGGTACTGATTTCTCAGGATCTATGCACCCGAATTGCATGAAAATGTAATCACATGTCAGTTCTAGTATAATATATTTGTCCAATGAATACCCGTTTATCATCTGCATTTCTTCTTGGTGTAGCAATTTTAATGGCCAGTAGTGTAGATTAAAAATGCATTGATGATAGCACTAAAAACTATGGCACAGGTATAGTTCTTGAAGTGCTTTGGGCACTGACAAAGCGCTGCTGTATGTTTATAGTGGGGACTATTTTGAATGGGAAACGTTCATACAGACGACTAAATAGGACTCTTTTCAACAAATATTGATTCTCATATTTTTTGGAACGCACCTTGTATACTTCTAACGATGAGATCAGCCTCATGGCCAGTGCTGTTTGCGTGCCTAACGGCAGTGCTGTGTCTCTGCCGCGCTGGAGTTGCTGCCACAACATGGACGAAACCGCACCTGCTGCCTCTGCGGCCGACACCAATTTTCCAGAGAGGTTGGCAATCCTGCTAAATACCTGCCCCCTCCCCCGCCACACAGAGGTGGTGAGCGGATTTGTGGCGACTGCCTGTTGCACCGCGCCCGCACTGTCGTTTGTTTGGCTCTGCGCGCCGCACCACCACCGCACCAGCCCGCCGCGCGGAACCACATGGCCCCGCCGGGTCCAGGCGTTAATTGTTACCCGCGTGGCATGCGTGAACGTTTGGTTGCCTACGCGGCAGGCGCCGACCTCTGCTCGCCGCACAGTGCGGGTCCGTTACGGTAGCGAAACGACGCCGCCAGCATTGCTCGCGTGTTGTTTACGCGGGGACGTTAACGTCGCGCCATCCCGATGAATTGTGAAATCGTCAGCGGCGCGCACAACAGCGCTAAAACGTAAGCTGGTTCTCCACTCACCCATATTTCCTCCCGTTGTTTGTCTCTCTTTGCGATACTGTTCGGCTAGGTGGCAGTAATTGCACGTCAATCCGAGAACGTCAGCTTCGCTGCTAATAAAACGTAGAACCGCACTTTTTCATGTTACTGATTCTACCTGCGGGGAAAGTATTTCCGCTTGTTTATCTCACACTGCATATGGTATTTGCTTCCAGTGTTTCCACGGAACGACGTAAAGCTGCAGACTGATTTTTTTTTTTTTTTTTTTTTTTTTTTAAATGATTGAAGTAATCTCGTACGAGGGTCGTTCAGAAAGTAACCTCCGGTTGATTTAAAAAAATACACCAAGTTAAATAAAAATATTTTAATACACACATCTTACAACTACATCTTTGCACTATTTTTCTACATAGTCTCCATAGCGATTGAGGCACTTATCGCATCTCTTCACAAGCTTTGAAATTCCTTCTGCATAAAAATCACCCGCTTGTGCCTGGAGCCAGCCTGTGACCGCATCTTTGAGCTCTTCGTCGTCATCAAACCGCTGTGACCCGAGCCATTTCTTCAAATGCATGAAGAGGTGATAATCACTTGGCGCCAGGTCTGGGCTGTAAGGTGGATGGTTGATAACGTCCCACTTGAAGGACTCAAGAAGGGCCGTTGTTCTGCGAGCAGAGTGAGGACGGGCGTTATCGTGCAAAAAAACGATACCGGAAGTCAGCATACCACGGCGTTTGTTCTGCATAGCCCGTCGTAACTTTTTTATTGTTTCACAGTACACGTCTTGATTAATGGTCGTACCACGTTCCATTAATTCAACCAACAACACCCCTTTGGCATCCCAAAACACCGTTGCCATCAGTTTTCTGGCAGAAAAATTTTGCGAGGCTTTTCTTGGTTCGGTAGGCGAATTTGAATGTGCCCACATCTTTGATTGTTCTTTTGTCTCAGGGTTCACGTACTTAATCCAGGTTTCGTCACCGGTCACGATTCTGTTTAACAATGGTTCTCCTTCGTCCTCATAACGTGACAGAAAGTCTAATGCAGAGGCCATTCTTTGAGTTTTGTGGTGGTCGGTAAGAATTTTGGGCACCCATCGTGCACAGTACTTACGGTAACTCAATCTTGCTGTCACTATCTCGTACAAGAGAGTCTTAGAAATCTGTGGAAAACCAGTAGACAACTCCGACATTGAGAAACGTCGATTTTCACGAACTTTTGCATCAACTGTCTGAACGAGTTCGTCAGTCACCAATGATGGTCTACCACTCCTCTCTTCATCATGAACGTTTTCTCGTCCACTTTTAAATAAACGTACCCATTCACGGACAACTCCTTCACTCATAACTCTTGGTCCGTACACGGCACAAAGCTCACGATGAATAGCTGCTGCAGAATATCCTTTGGCTGTAAAAAACCTTATGACAGCACGCACTTCACATTTGGCGGGGTTTTCTATTGCAGCACACATTTCAAACTGCCACAAAAACTAAACTAGCGCAGGTACGACGTTCACTCGACCACGGCTTGATGCCGACTGACCTGTTGAGTGCGTGAACGCACAGATGGCGTCGCTACTCCCCCCACAACCCGCACTGTGACCAATTGGAGGTTGCTTTCTGAACCGCCCTCGTATATTCCCTATGGCTGCGTTAACTGATTATTGTCGGAAAACTCAACCCTCGTATAGAAAAATACAAGAAGTATTGTGGTGTTGTAGCCATACTCCAGGTTTCTGCCACGAGAGCGTTGCAGTGAGCGGTTAGGCAAGATGGTGACAGGGCGCTTACGTTGTGCTCGAACTGCTACATTCACATCAGTCTGCCCCAACAGTGCTTCGACACCTCTGAACAAAGTTCAGCAAAGATCCGGCACCTACTAACTCAATTCGGCGATTCAGAATGCCTCTGTAAGAACAACGAGTCGGCTTGATGTGAGTGAAGATACTGTTGACCGCGTGCTGGCGAATTCCGCACGCAACACACAGAAGCAGAACAACAGAGAAAAAAGAGAACTGAACACTCCACAAGCGACTGACTTTAAGGAAAAGACGGAAGCTGAAGTCTTACCACTTGCAGTTGCTACAATACCCGACTGCCGACACAGTTGCACAGTTGCCGGCACAGTTGCAACAGCTTACGATAAAAGAAGAGGAAACTCATTTACAGTGATGGAACAACATTTTTTATGAGTGTTACAACGTGCGAATGTGGGGGACAGAGACTTTCCTCTCTATCGAGAAGCACATTAATGTGTTGTGTGCAGTCTCACGGTTTAAAGTTTTTCTTCTGCGACAATACCGTTACAGGCCACATGTGTCTGGAAATGGTAAAAATTGTCTCTTGCCTTAACTGGAGACCAGCAGTGTAAGGTGTCAGGCAAATCCAACACCTTCCATGAAAACCCTGACATGATAATCAAATCCAGTAGTATGTCACATAGCTGCGAATAAATCGTGACATTAAATTAACCAAAGTAATACGAGTAACCAGTGAGCAAATGGAATACCACAGACTAACACAAGAATGCCAAAATGCATGTCATACCTTCCCACCGTGAGACAGACGCAGCTCCGAGGGGAGAACCGAGAACAGAAGTCGAGAGCAGAACCGTGTTAAGCTGAAGGCCCTACGATAAGGGACGGACACCCACGTCGCCAGCTAACCGCTAGGACCACTCTCCATCCCATGTTAAAAGCTAGAGCCCTTCAGAAGAACAGTATAGATCTTACGATAACACAAAAATGGCTACCCCAGCCGCAAGTTTTAGCGTGAGACTTTTTCACGTCTCTGTTACGTTGCAAACTTTAAAAACATTGCCCCACCACGAAAAGTGTAACGTTTCTCATTAGATAGACTGAATTTTTGTAGGCGGAGCTTAAGGTTAACATTGAGACCGTGATTGGTCAGATGAAAACACAGCCAGATAGTTTTTTTTTAAACCAACTTCGGTAAATTGTAGTAAGGAGAAGTTAGGAGAGAGTTTCTTCCGAGACGGCGAGGTGAGCGGAGCCGTGCTGCCCGCCGCCCCCTGACAAACACCGACAAGGTAATGAATGCACGCGATGCCGCATAACAGCGCATAAAGCTTCACTCAGAACTGCAGAAGTCTCATCTGTTACACCCCTTTTTTGCGTAATTCTAGTGTCGATCGTCAATTAAAGCTCATGGTGTTCACATTTGCCACTTGAAGTAAAAATCTGAAACGCGATGATTTTTCTGTTATATAGTTATTGAGAAGCCACATCAGCCAATTTACGATAAGTAATTAAAGATAATTGAGGGTTGCTGTAGACCATTTTGATAGTTTTCTCTTTTGTGGAACTTAATTTAAATCTAGATATGGCATAGGTCATCCTTCGATCCATTGTAGAACTTGGAAACCCACTCAGGGAATATTCGTTCACATTTTTGTTGAACGCAGTTGGTTTTGATCATCCTGTATTAAAACATTTCCTTTTATCAATAGTGCAATTTATAAACAATGTTTTGTGAGTAGAATAAAATTTCCAATGGTAAACTTAACTGCTTTTTCGACGTTATTTTACCAGCTAACTAAAAATAGGAAAGCCTTGAACCCCTTCCACTAAATTTAGTTAGTATTAAGATTCTTTTACAGGGAGTGCAGTGGAGCTGACGCTGAAATCATTAAGTATTTGGTTGTATCATCGCTAGTCTCACTGAACTCTACATGTCATGTGTGGTCTGGCGTCTCCTTACCAGCAACAGGTCCCAGGTTCAAACTAGTCAATTCCCTAAAAAACACGCTCAGAGCGTCGTTGCGCGGAAGTGTTAGGGAGACACGAAATAGAACAAACAGACACCAAGCAGAATGTTAGAGCAGTGTGGACTTCATCTTTAAAAAAAAAAAAAAAAAAAAAAAAAAAAAAAAAAAAAAAAAAAGTTTTGCTCCATCCCACTTTCAGGGAAATTGAGAAACCGATGGATCCATCGACGTGGAGCTGGTGACCAGTTAGTGTCATGGCCTCAAGGTCTCCCAATCTAATCCCATGCGATTTTTTTGTGTGTGGTTTACGTGGAAGATTCATTGTTTTCGCCTCCTCCACGAAGAAACCTACCAGACCTGGGAGCTCGTATGAACAGTATAGTTGAACAGATTCATAGGGACGTGCAGTGCTGAAAGTGGGAAGAACTTGATTATCGATTTGGTATATACAGAACCAGTAGGGAACACATGTAATAAGCCAAGAAAACTTTCTCTATGCGCGCAGAGGCAGGGCAATTACGACGACCGTTCAGTAAGTAAATTTACACAATTTTTTTTCTCTGCCAATTTCGGTTTAAAACGTACGGAATTAGTTATGGGACTTCGCGGAGTACTCCCATTTCAGTGCCTATACTTTCATAAAGAAGTTCTGATAGATCACGGCGCTATACGTAGCCTTCGAAATGGAGTTTGCAACAGAGGTGTGTTCCAAGCAGAGAGCTATCATTGAGCTTCATTTGGTGAAATGTAGGACATCGCATATTTGCTTGCTGAATGTTTACGGAGACCTAGTAGTGAACGAATTAACGGTCACTGAGCTAGGCGTCTGTAATTATCGCAAGGAGGTCGTGCACGCCCATCCGATCTTTAGCATGCAAGGAGGACCATACAAAACTGTGACTGTTGCACTGTTGCGACACGCTGCCACACTCAATCGATGTGATTTACAGATCACAATCATTCACCTCGCTGCTCAACTGGACGTCTCTATTTCTAGTGCAGACACATTCATCCACCAGTTGGGGCACTCAAAGCTGTGTGCCAGCTGGATTCCTCGCCGACTAACGGACGACAATAAAGAGGAACAATGGATACATTCCACAGGATGAAGTAGGATGATAATGTCCAGGTTATTGATTCAGCAAGATGTTGGATATGACGTCGACCGGCAGAGTGGTGCTATGTGGGCATACAGGTCCTTACAGTAAGGTGGCGTAGGACAGTCGCGTTGAATGGAGAGTATTTTGAAGAAAAAAAAAAAAACCTAGGTTATTTGTGCTAAAAGAGTGCGAATAATATCGTATACTGGAATCCTGACTATAACCAACCAGCTTTCAAGAACAAAGTTATTGCATTGCTTTTGAATCCCCTCGTGACGTAGGTACACCTGCCTATGTCGTGTAGGGTCCCACGTGCACACTGAAGTGCCGCAGTAAGACGTGGCATGGACTCGAATAGTGTCTCAAGTAGTGCTGGAGGGAACTGACACCATGAATCCTGCAGGGCTGTCCGTACATCCGTAGGAGTTCAAAATGGTTCAAGGGACTATAGTCCCTGGTCGGACGAATCCTTTTTCAAATTGTATCTAGCGGATGGACGTGTACGGATATGGAGACAGCCTCATGAATCCATGGACCCTGCATGTCAGCAGGGGACTTTCCAAGCTGGTGGAGGCTCTATAATGGTGTAGAGCGTGTGCAGTTGGAGTGATATGGTACCCTTGATACGTCTAGATAAGACTGTGTCAAGTACGTAGGCATCCTGTCTCATCACCTGCATCCATTGTGCATTCCGACAGACGTGGGCAATTCCAGCACGACAGTGCGGCACCTCCCCACGTCCAGAACTGCCACAGAGTGGCTCCAGGAACTCACTTCTGATTTTAAACGCTACCGCTGGCCCCAACATTCGCAGGACGTGAACAATATTGAGTATATCTGGGATGCCTTGCAACGCGCTGTTCAGAAGAGACCTCCACCCGTCCGTACTCGGGACTACGGGACTTAACATCTGAGGTCGTCAGTCCCATAGAACAACTTAAACCTATCTAAGGACATCACACAAATACATGCTCGAGGCAGGATTCGAACCTGCGACTGTAGCGGTCGCGCGGTTCCAGACTGGTGCCTAGAACCGCTCGGCCAGAGCGGCCGGCTTCCGCAGGAGTACGAGCAGGTGGAGGTCTCTTCTGAACAGCACGTTGAAAGGCATCCCAGATGTGCTCAATAATGTTCACGTCTAGGGAGTGTTATAGTGTTTGAAATCAGAAGTGTGTTCCTGGAGCCACTCCGTAGCAATTGTGGACGTGGGGGGGTGTCGCACTGTCTTGCTGGAATTGCCCACGTCTGTCGGAATGCACAGTGGACATGAATAGATGCAGGTGATCAGACAGGATGCCTACGTACTTGCTACCTGTCACAGTCATGTCTAGTCGTATCAGGGGTCCCATATCACTCCAACTGCACACGCCCTACACCATGACAGAGCCTGCACCAGCTGGAAAAGTCCCCTGCTGATATCGAGGGTCCATGGATTCATGAGGTTGTCTCTGTACCAGTACACGTCCATCCGCTCGATACAGTTTGAATCGGGACTCGTCCGACCAGGGAACATGTTTCCAGCCACCAATTGTGCAATGTCGATGTTCACGGGCCCAGAGGAGGCGAAAAGCTTTGTATTCTGCAGGCATCAAGGGTACACTAGTTGGCCTTCGGCTCCCAAAGCCCATATCTTTGACGTTTCGTTCAATAGGTCGAACGCTGACACTTGTTGAGTACTCAGAACTGAAATCTGCAGCAATTTACGGAATGGTTGCAGTTCTACGTCGAGCCGTTCTCTTCAGTCGTCGTTGGTCCCGTTCCCGCAGGATCTTTTTCCGGCCACAGCGATATCGGAGATTTGATGATTATCCGGAGCCATGATTTTCACGGTATACTCGTGAAATGGTCGTACTGTAAAATCCCCACTTCATCGCTACCTCGGAGATTCTGTGTGCCATCGCTCGTGCGCCGACCATTACAACACGATCAGACTCAATTAAATCTTGACAGCCTGCCACTGTAGTAGCAGTGACGGACCCAACAACTACGCCACACACTTGTTGTCTTACATAGGCGTTGCCGACCGCAGCGCCGTATTCTGCCTGTTCACATATCTCTGTATTCGAATACGCAAGCCATTACAGTTTCTTCGGCTCTTCAGTGTAGTACACAGTGATGAGCTAAAATATTACGGCCGCTGTCTACGTCGAGAGGGAGTGCCGTTCGGAGATGTTGTGGAGAAGCGACGCGGTAAGGAATGTACACTCCTGGAAATGGAAAAAAGAACACATTGACACCGGTGTGCCAGACCCACCATACTTGCTCCGGACACTGCGAGAGGGCTGTACAAGCAATGATCACACGCACGGCACAGCGGACACACCAGGAACCGCGGTGTTGGCCGTCGAATGGCGCTAGCTGCGCAGCATTTGTGCACCGCCGCCGTCAGTGTCAGCCAGTTTGCCGTGGCATACGGAGCTCCATCGCAGTCTTTAACACTGGTAGCATGCCGCGACAGCGTGGACGTGAACCGTATGTGCAGTTGACGGACTTTGAGCGAGGGCGTATAGTGGGCATGCGGGAGGCCGGGTGGACGTACCGCCGAATTGCTCAACACGTGGGGCGTGAGGTCTCCACCGTACATCGATGTTGTCGCCAGTGGTCGGCGGAAGGTGCACGTGCCCGTCGACCTGGGACCGGACCGCAGCGACGCACGGATGCACGCCAAGACCGTAGGATCCTACGCAGTGCCGTAGGGGACCGCACCGCCACTTCCCAGCAAATTAGGGACACTGTTGCTCCTGGGGTATCGGCGAGGACCATTCGCAACCGTCTCCATGAAGCTGGGCTACGGTCCCGCACACCGTTAGGCCGTCTTCCGCTCACGCCCCAACATCGTGCAGCCCGCCTCCAGCGGTGTCGCGACAGGCGTGAATGGAGGGACGAATGGAGACGTGTCGTCTTCAGCGATGAGAGTCGCTTCTGCCTTGGTGCCAATGATGGCCGTATGCGTGTTTGGCGCCGTGCAGGTGAGCGCCACAATCAGGACTGCATACGACCGAGGCACACAGGGCCAACACCCGGCATCATGGTGTGGGGAGCGATCTCCTACACTGGCCGTACACCACTGGTGATCGTCGAGGGGACACTGAATAGTGCACGGTACATCCAAACCGTCATCGAACCCATCGTTCTACCATTCCTAGACCGGCAAGGGAACTTGCTGTTCCAACAGGACAATGCACGTCCGCATGTATCCCGTGCCACCCAACGTGCTCTAGAAGGTGTAAGTCAACTACCCTGGCCAGCAAGATCTCCGGATCTGTCCCCCATTGAGCATGTTTGGGACTGGATGAAGCGTCGTCTCACGCGGTCTGCACGTCCAGCACGAACGCTGGTCCAACTGAGGCGCCAGGTGGAAATGGCATGGCAAGCCGTTCCGCAGGACTACATCCAGCATCTCTACGATCGTCTCCATGGGAGAATAGCAGCCTGCATTGCTGCGAAAGGTGGATATACTCTGTACTAGTGCCGACATTGAGCATGCTCTGTTGCCTGTGTCTATGTGCCTGTGGTTCTGTCAGTGTGATCATGTGATGTATCTGACCCCAGGAATGTGTCAATAAAGTTTCCCCTTCCTGGGACAATGAATTCACGGTGTTCTTATTTCAATTTCCAGGAGTGTATATAAGCGGGTCGCAGACGAATGGGGAATCGTTACAGCGAGGAGACGGGACATAAATGAAGAATTACACAGATACAACCTACGTTAACAACGGGCAGGTTGTTGTGGCCGGGTGCCTGAGAAAGCCCATATCGGAATCTGCGAAGCTGATCGGCTGTTCGCATGTCGTGGGCTTCTGTAGAAAGTGGTTGAAGAATGATGAAACTACGTGTAGGCCAGAACTTCGTAGACGTTCACACCTCATCACAGACCGTGAGGCAGGAGGCTTTACTACTCTGTAACGCTGTATAATCGGCTATCTGACGGTAGAGTACAAAGCTGGTGTGCGTACGAGTGTCTCGGAGCGCCCCGTGCAGTGCGCGTAATTGAACATGGGACTCAACAGCAGGCGATCTTCACGTGTTGTACAGTGTCAAAACTGACGTACTTTACGAGACGTTGTTCGCCTCCACATACGTGCTACGTCAAGTGAGTTACATAAAAGAAATACGAGGGGTTTTAATGTAATCGTGTTTGTGAATGCTGCCTACGCATTTTTGTGTATATATGTTGTTGATACCCAGATCGACAACCGGCTGCAAAATGTATCGGTTCGAGGGAACAGCCTTGTCGCTCGATCACTCGTGTATACGAGGTGCGTAAACGATAATTGAGCTTTTGTCAGTAAATAGATAGAAGATAGCCGAGACTGGCAGAGAAAGTAAAACTTAAAAACTCGTCTTCTAATTACATAGTGTGAATGTGTTAACGTGTGCTGTGAGAACCAACAAAATATAAATCGTTTGGATATTTGTTATTTGGGCAGTTCTTTATTGATTAAGTACATGGCAATACCACCAAATTCCACGTAAACTTTCTAGTTACTTGAAAGAGATTTACAATCATTACCTTCCTAATAGTAAGATGTATCTGTATTGCAAATCAGATCCCAATGTCAACATACTGTGAACAAAGCAGCCTAAATAAACTGTGAACTTCGGTCTGATTGTAGTCCAGCGTCAAATCCTTTTAGGACCCTTAGTGGAGTAACGAAACGCCTGCCGGCGTCAAATAACGTAGTGTGTTTCTTTTTATCCCCTCTACTTACTCTATATACTTGTGTTCACAGTATTTTTACGCCCTGTGCAAATACGAGCAACGGTGGGAGTGACAGATGTCGAAGATACTGTAATCCCCCATTTATTTCGTTGACTCCAATTAATAAACGTCATTAAGTTCCTTTCTTTACACGTGCCATATAAGAATTTTTCTTTGCATTCTATAGCGTAAAATACGTATAATGTATTAAAATTAGTCCTGTCGTTGAGCTGCGATTATAATGTGAGATGTATTACGATGTATCTTTGTTGTATGGCAATCTATTTAAAAATGGGCTAACTCATCTAGTATTTTCTTCTTCTGGCTGTCTACTTATAGTAATGACAATTTAACTTTTGTTGTAAGTCTCAACAGGATTTATTTTTTAAATTAAATCAGGGAGATGCAGGTTCCAAAATGTGCCCAAAAAAAATAAAAAAACTACCTTAACACGGCTCAGTTGATTGCCTCACCAGACAGACAGGAAAATATATCACACATTATGTTTGATCTCTACCGTAAACGTGCTTTCAATACGCGTGGTACTCTAAATTAATATTGTCATTAATGATATTTTAGATGAAGTGTGACGACCTGTCGGAAATGAACACAAAATATTTTTTTTTCAAATTAATCACAATAATTATTTATTTCTCGTAAGACGGTTGTCATTATTCGATCCAGTAGTGTATCCAAGGCTGTTTGTGAGTTTGTCAGTAGTTTTAGCATTCCGTGGCGGCCGAGCGCTGCATGGCTTACTCGCAAGTGGCGTGCTGGGGTTCCCATCTCTAGGTGTCCCAACCTCTTTCAGTTGCCAGAATTGTAGCTGCCTGTGATGTGATTCGAAACACACCAGGAATATTTTTCAGGGTGCGTCAGAACCTTGTTCGCCGATGTCATGATTGCATTGAAGTTGATGGTCATCAGTTTCAGCACATTTTGTAGTACGTTCATTGTGTCAGTGTTGGTATTTTCAATTAATTGTAACTAGTGTATATAAAAAAGTACACAGTAATGTGATTTAATTCCTATTATCTCGTTAATATAGCTTCTCCGATCCCAGGGCCTCTAGCTCAAATTGTTCAGTGGAGCATCCTCTATGTCCTGTTCAATTTTTGCACGATCCTACGGAAACACTCTGCATACCCACATCGGATTTGCCCTGGGATGGCCGGCTGCGGTGGCCGAGCTGTTCTAGGCGCTTCAGTCCGGAACCACCCGACTGCTATGGTCGCAGGTTCGAATCCTGCCTCGGGCATGGATGAGTGTGATGTCCTTAGGTTAGTTGGATTTAAGTAGTTCTGAGTTCTAGGCCACTGATGACCTCAGACGTTAAGTCCCATAGTGCTCAGAGCCATTTGAACCCTGGGTTGCTTACACGCTACAGCAATGCCCTTAAACAGAAACTTTCTGATCGTCTATTATGTGTACAATGAAACAGCAGATCCAGTTACTACGGAGGAGCTACAAGAGGCTTTGAAGGGCATGAAGAATAGGAAAGTTGAGAAAGCTACCAGAATAGATGGATTAAATAGAGAACTAATTAAATATGGGCCTTATCACTAGATAAAAGTAGGACAGAATTCAATATACCCAACGTGAATGAAAAAATCCACAAGTGTTGTGAAAACTGGAGACAACACCTCATGAGAATATGTCTCAGAATTGCCCAGAATATCCTGAACTACAAACCCAATCGGGGAAAGAGATGTTGGAAAAGATTAGAGTGATTTTGTTTCAGAGTTTGCGACCGGCAGTAGCCTAATCCTTAAAAGAATGATGATAATGATGTAAATACGGGGTGTTCAAAAAGTCTCTCCGCAGTGCCGTATGATTGTTAGTCGTGCGTGCCGTATGCCGCAGAGAATATACCGAAATGGAAGTCACTGCAGTATCGTTGTGCGTTTATTGTTTCGTTGAAAAATATGGGATGTCAAGAAATTGCAATCCAAATGCCTATTTTCACAGAATGAAGTGGTTCCTCATGAATACAAAATGGATTTGCAGCACTCCACATACGAGAATTTTGCAAGTTCATGTACCTGGATAAACGAAACCACGCCTCAGAAGTGGAAAACGTTTCATCAAGAATATCCCTTGCATTTTGTGGAACGAAATTTTTGAACCATTGACAATAATTCAGTCTCTTCCATGTTCAGTATTTTTCAGTTCTTTCATGACTGTCACTTTGTGTGGGAAAAGTTATAATTTTTTCATTACAGCTGTGTGGGCCGTTTCGCCACTAACATCGATTTCGTGGGCGAGTTTTCTTACTGACTTATTCGGACTCGTGGACATTTTATCGCAAATGTCGACTAGTTTATCCTCAAAGAAAACGCTAGGACGACCACTTCTCGGTGCATCTGTCACTGAGCCCGTACTTCGAAATTTGGTAATCAGATCTCGCACAGTATCGCTGTGTGTGGAGTGTTGTCTCCGGGGAAACTGAATTAAATGTTTTCTAACATTCTGCGTGGTGTCTGTTTGTTCTATAACGTGTCTCCCTACCACTTTCGCGCAACGACGCTCTGAGTGTGTTTTTTAGGGAATTGACTAGTTTGAACCTGGGACCTGTTGCTGGTAAGGAGACGTCAGACCACGCATGACATGTAGAATTCAGAAGAGTTCAGTGAGACTAGCGATGATATAATCAAATACTTAATGATCTCAGCGTCAGCTTCACTGCACTCCCTGTAAAGGAACCTTAATACTAACTAAATTTAGTGGAAGGGGTTCAAGGCTTTCCTATTTTTAGTTAGCTGCTAAAATAACGTCGAAAAGGCAGTTAAGTTTACCATTGGAAATTTTATTCTACTCACAAAACATTGTTTATAAATTGCACTATTGATAAAAGGAAATGTTTTAATACAGGATGGCAAAAACCAACTGCGTTCAACAAAAATGTGAACGAATATTCCCTGAATGGGTTTCCAAGTTCTACAATGGATCGAAGGATGACCTATGCCATATCTAGGTTTAAATTAAGTTCCACAAAAGAGAAAACTATCAAAATGGTCTACAGTGACCCTCGATTATCTTTAATTACTTATCTAACTTGTCATAAATTACAGTGGCTGATGTGGCTTCTCAATAACTATATAACAGAAAAATCATCGCGTTTCAGATTTTTACTTCAAGTGGCAAATGTGAACACCATGAGCTTTAATTGACGATTGACACTAGTATTACGCAAAAATGGGGTGTAACAGATGAGACTTCTGCAGTTCTAAGTGAAGCTTTATGCACCGTTATGCGGCATCGCGTGCGTTCATTACCTTGTTGGTGTTCGTCAGGGGGCGGCGGCCGGCGCAGCTCCGCTCACCTCGCCGTCTCGGAAGTAACTCTCTCCTAACTTCTCCTTACTACAACTTACCGAAGCTGGTTTAAAAAACTGTCTGGCTGTGTTTTCATCTGACCAATCACGGTCTCAATGTTAACCTTAAGCTCCGCCTACAAAAATTCTGTCTATCAAATGGAAACGTTATACCTTTCGTGGTGGGGCAATGTTTTTTCAAGTTTGCAACGTAACAGAGACGCGAAAAAGTTTCACGCTACAACTTGCAGCTGGTGTGGTCCTTTTAGCGTTATCGTAACATCTATACTATTCCTTTGGAGGGCTCTATCTTTTAACATGTGCTGGGGGTTGTTCCTATCGTAACAGAGACGCGAAAAAGTCTCACGCTAAAACTTGCGGGTGGTGTAGCCGTTTTGTGTTATCGTAAGATCTATACTGTTCTTCTGGAGGGCTCCACCTTTTAACATGGGCTGGGGGGTGGTCTTGACGTAACAGAGACGCGAAAAAGTCTCACGGTAAAACTTGAGGGTGGTGTGGTCCTAGCAGTTAGCTGGCGACGTGGGTGTCCGTCCGTCCCTTATCGTAGGGCCTTCCAGCTTGACTCGATTCTGCTCTCGGCTTCTGTTCTCGATTCTCCCCTCGGAGCTGCGTCTGTCCCACGTTGGGAAGGTATGACATGCATTTAGGCATTCTTATGTTAGTCTGTGGTATTCCATTTGCTCACTCGTTACTCGTATTACTTTGGTTAATTTAATGTCACGATTTATTCGGAGCTATGTGACATACTACTGGATTTGCTTATCATGTCAGGGTTTTCATGGAAGGTGTTGGATTTGCCTGACACCTTACACTTTGACGAACTGAAACTGTGTATTTACCGCCATCTTTGAACACTTGTTCGACTAAAAACACAGGTTCTTCAATTGTAAGTATTTTAACAGTGACAAAAACAAAAGAAACGAACAAAGAAACTAAACTTAAACGCTCACGTCAACACGTAACGACACACACCAGCGGTACACACCAGCGATACTACTGACGCTGGCTGAGATAAACGAAACAGTGGAATGTTGGGAGAGTCCACTTGAAGGGATGTAGCCCAGGCAGGCGAACAATCATACGGCACGCCCGCCTAACAATGATACGGCACTGCGGAGAGACTTCTTAAACACCCGGTATCTGAACCAGGTATATATTCAACGATCAGCTGCAGATGGATCGATGTAAGATAGCCATTGATGGTTATATAACTATTCTTGTACTGCAGGAGCGAAAGAGAAGGGCTACAAAATTTTTGAATCAGGCGCGCATAGCGCGTCTGGATGCTTACTCGACGCTAATATCACAAATAACGATTCTTAGACACGGTATATTATATACAGATTGTCACAATACCTATCTAGGAAGTGAAAAAGTACGTCGTTAATCCATTTTGAGACGTCAGGGAAACTACTGCATCTTGGCAGAAACGGGACGACTTGCGGAAAGACATTCTTCAGCTAGCGGGAGAGAGAGAGAGGAATTTTTCCGCTGATAAGTGTAATGTATTGCGAGATAAAGTGAAAAGCTGGGGGACTGTGAAGGGGGACAGGATAATGGGTGGAGAGCGAAAAGAGATTATGTACGATGTGTGGGACACTGTCTAGACGCGGAGGCGACTCAGAAGCATTTTCGGGGTCTGGGGGGCGGGAATATTGCTCATTCTAGGCCGGGTGCTGTTGCAATGTAGGGGGTGGGAAGTACTGGACAGCGGAGATAGTGGCGCGTGCGGATTTGTGGAGGAGTAGAGGAGACACAGAGAGAGAGAGGGAGAGGGCGGGGGGGTGGGGGAGAGATGAAATGAAATAGAATTATTTCCTCGTAAATCCTTTTAATAGATATGGCACGCTAGTGTCTTTGTCTCGACACCATACTGACATTATTCTGGAGGAAGGCGCAGAAAAGGAAGTGGGAGAGGAAATGGGAGAGGATGGGGGAGGAAGAAAGCACGCAGGAAGGAGGAGGGAGGGAGGGGGAGGGAGAGAGCTTAAAATATTGTCGCGCGTGAGTGGTGTGAGGTCGAGCAGGGTTGCCACATTTATAACGCTCACGAGGTGCCAGGGCTGACACAGTATATAAGGGTGGCAGCGGCTGCAGCCCCAGAGGTCTTCCACGTGTATAGAGGTTGCCGGAACTGTGCGTGCGAGCGAACACTCATCCTGTACTGTAAAGTGGGGCACATAACTGGTGCTTCTGCCGTCGTTAGATTTTATATACACTACTGCACATTAGAATTGCAACACGACAAAGATGACGTGCTACAGATGCGAAATTTAACCGACAGGAAGAAGATGCTGTGATATACAAATGATTAGCTTTTCAGAGCATTCACACAAGGGTGACGCCGGTGGCGACACCTACAACGTGCTGACATGACGAAAGTTTCCAACCGATTTCTCATACACAAACAGCAGTTGACCGCCGTTGCCTGATGAAACGTGGATGCCTCGTGTAAGGAGGAGAAATGCGTGCCACCTTTGATAAAGGTCGGATTGTAGCCTATCGCGATTGCGGTTCATCGTATCGCGACATTGCTGCTCGCGTTGGTCGGGAGCCAATAACTGTTAGCAGAATATGGAATCGTTGGGTTCAGGAGGGTAATACGGAACGCCGTGCTCGATCCCCATCACTTGCAGTCGAGATGAGAGGCATCTTATCCGCACGGCTGTAACGGATCGTGCAGCCACGTCTCGATCCCTGAGTCAACAGATGGGGACGTTTGCAAGGCAACAACCATCTGCACGAACAGTTCGACGTCGTTTGCAGCAGCACGAACTATCAGCTCGGAGACCATGGCTGTGTGTGTGATGTCCTTAGGTTAGTTAGATTTAAGTAGTTCTAGGGGGCTGATGACCTCAGATGTTAAGTCCGATAGTGCTCAGAGCCATTTGAACCATTTTTTGACCAAAATGAGCGATCGCTTGGTAGGACATATTATGAGACATGAAGGGATCACCAATTTAGTACTGATGGGAAACGTGTCGGGTAAAAATCGTGGAGGAGACAACGAGCTGAATACAGTAAGCAGATCTAGAGGGACGTAAGTTGCAGTAGTTACTCGGAGATGAAGACACTTGCACAGGATAGAGTAGCATGGAGAGCGGCATCAAAAAAGTCTTTGGTCTGAAGACCACAGCAACAACACAATGCTGTCCTCGAAATGTACATTGTCAGAAATTTCTTCCTCAAATTAAGACCTTTATTTCATGCTAGCAGATTTCTCTTGATCAGAAATGCCATTTTTTCCAGTGCTAGTTTGCTTTTTATGACGCCTATGCTCCGTCCATCATTGTTGGTTCTGCTGCTTAGGTAGCAGAACTCCGTAACTTCATCTACTTCGTGACCATCAATCCTGATGGTAAGTTTATCGCTGTTCTCATTTCTGCTACTCCTCATTACCTTCGCCTGTCTTCGATTTACTCTCAGTCCATATGTTGTACTCATTAGACTGCTCATTCCATTCAGCAGATCATGTAATTCTCATCCACTGTCGCTCAGGATAGCAATCTGATGAGCGAATATCCTTTCACCTTGAATTTTTGTTCCACGTCTGAACCTTCCTTATATTTCCACCATTGCCTCTTTTATATGCAGATTGGACAGTAGGGGTGAAAATCTACATCCCTGTCTTAAACCGTTTTCAATCCGAGCACTTCGTTCTTGGGCGCCCTCTCTTATTATTCCTTCTTGGCTCTCCGTCCTGAAGTACAGGTGTAAAGGAGCTGTTTCCCTGGAAGACAACGGATTCACGCTCTCCCATTGGTACGATGAAGAAGGTATCGGGATTCATCAGACAATGCAACTCTCTGCGACTGCGCCAACATCCAGTGCCGATGGTCATGTGTCCATTTCATTCGTAGTTGCCGATCTTGGTGTTAACATAGGTACATACATGGGCCGTGTTAGGTGCACTGTGTGTTCAGACACACTTGTACTCTGCCCAGCATTATATTCTGATGTTAGTTCTGCCGTAGTCTGCTGCCAGTCCTGTTTCACCAGTCTGCCCAACTTAAGACATACGTCATCTGTAATGAGGGCTGGCCACCCAACCTCACGACATGTGGACGTAGTTACACCTTGGCTTCGCCACATGTTGAACACGCTCACCGCATCATTCCTTGAACACACGACAAGTCGTGCAGTTACCGGATTGCTCGTGCCATCATAGTCTGCTCTCGGCCAAAATCAGACAGATCACACACCTTCTCCATTCTACACACGAACACCACTCTCACAAATACTGCATGCACCGTGCGTGTGTCCTATTAACAGTGATTCTCTACTAGGTGACAACTATCGCTTGGATGCATCGATCGTAGGTCGACAGTCTTAATGTTTTGGCTGATCATGGTATGTTTCAGGTTAGGCAGATGACCAAACGCTCATAGCCCATGTTTACTGTACGTTATTTTGTCCTTGTGGTCCATACTAGCTAATTCCAGAATACGGAAAGTAAAGAGCTTACTCTAGAAGAGAGATATTTTGCATTATGGAAGATGAACTACTTCTCATAGCTGTTTGAGCCATGTGCGGCTCGCGTTGGTGCCGTTGGTAGGTTGGCATCGTGTAATAGGGATAGTGGCGTTCGTTTTCTTCTTGTGTTTACTGGCACCTCTACGTTTGCTAGCGTTGTCGGTCCGCAAGTGGCAGCAGCAGCGTTTATCATTATCTAGTACCGTGATACTGTCTTTGGAAGAAAATGTGTGTCGGTAGTTCGGTTGGGACGGAGCAGCAGTGACGTCCGACAGGGCAAAAGAGATGTTATAAAGCATGGTGGCTAGTAGATGAATAACAGGTAAATATATTGTGCTAATACATTTATGTTCCAAAATGTCTCATTTGCGTAGGTAGCCAAGGAGTAAAGGAGGCAGTGGTCATCAGTTTAATTCAGTTACAGTAGATGCACAAAATGACTCCCACAAACTTCTGTCCATTTTGCGCATCACCTGACGATGACGTGGCGAACCCTTGGAAAGGTTGGCGGCGTATCACAGTTGACTCCAGAGGCTACCTGTGTTCGTGCCACAAGATCTTGCGGGGACTCCACAGGTGTCTCGTTCGCCAGGGTCTTCACGTAGCCACAACAATGAATCCAGTGGAGTCATATACAGTCATCGAAGGACTCATGCTGCTGCTCCGCCTGTCTAGCTGTTGCCAAAGAAGGATATTTCGTAGAAATGTCCTGCTTCCTATGTTCGAGCACTCATCAGCAAATGATGTGAGGATGAGCAAAGTCATCCCGAGTCACCGCATGAGCCTTCTGGTGTTCGGTGAAGGTGCTCATCGTTCAGAAAGTGCCCTCTGCCATGTGCTTCACACCCAGTGTGTGTGCGCTAAACCTCGGGTGCTCTTAGAGGGCTGCTGTACAAAATACTGAATTAGAGTTTCTTCAAACTCTGGCGTACTGTGTATCGCAGGCGTCCGGGGTGGTGATCTTTAGGATGAAAGATGCCAGTTTCACGAAAATTCCTCTTCAGCCTTGCAGTAGTATTGTGGGCTGGTGACGTCTGTTTCTCATAGCGTCGGCAAGCCTCTCTTGCATTCTCTTGTGGTTCCCTGTACACAAGAAGCGTGTATATGTACTCCTCAGTAGCGCGCACGATCTCCGTTGTTCATTCTCGTTTTATGGTAGCCACGCGAATAATTAAAAAATGCATACAGTGTGAAATTACGGAACACAAGACAATACTGCACTCTTGCCATTGTACACTCCTGGAAATGGAAAAAAGAACACATTGACACCGCTGTGTCAGACCCACCATAATTGCTCCGGACACTGCGAGAGGGCTGTACAAGCAATGATCACACGCACGGCACAGCGGACACACCAGGAACCGCGGTGTTGGCCGTCGAATGGCGCTAGCTGCGCAGCATTTGTGCACCGCCGCCGTCAGTGTCAGCCAGTTTGCCGTGGCATACGGAGCTCCATCGCAGTCTTTAACACTGGTAGCATGCCGCGACAGCATGGACGTGAACCGTATGTGCAGTTGACGGACTTTGAGCGAGGGCGTATAGTGGGTATGCGGGAGGCCGGGTGGACGTACCGCCGAATTGCTCAACACGTGGGGCGTGAGGTCTCCACAGTACATCGATGTTGTCGCCAGTGGTCGGCGGAAGGTGCACGTGCCCGTCGACCTGGGACCGGACCGCAGCGACGCACGGATGCACGCCAAGACCGTAGGATCCTACGCAGTGCCGTAGGGGACCGCACCGCAACTTCCCAGCAAATTAGGGATACTGTTGCTCCTGGGGTATCGGCGAGGACCATTCGCAACCGTCTCCATGAAGCTGGGCTACGGTCCCGCACACCGTTAGGCCATCTTCCGCTCACGCCCCAACATCGTGCAGCCCGCCTCCAGTGGTGTCGCGACAGGCGTGAATAGAGGGACGAATGGAGACGTGTCGTCTTCAGCGATGAGAGTCGCTTCTGCCTTGGTGCCAATGATGGTCGTATGCGTGTTTGGCGCCGTGCAGGTGAGCGCCACAATCAGGACTGCATACGACCGAGGCACACAGGGCCAACACCCGGCATCATGGTGTGGGGAGCGATCTCCTACACTGGCCGTACACCACTGGTGATCGTCGAGGGGACACTGAATAGTGCACGGTACATCCAAACCGTCATCGAACCCATCGTTCTACCATTCCTAGACCGGCAAGGGAACTTGCTGTTCCAACAGGACAATGCACGTCCGCATGCATCCCGTGCCACCCAACGTGCTCTAGAAGGTGTAAGTCAACTACCCTGGCCAGCAAGATCTCCGGATCTGTCCCCCATTGAGCATGTTTGGGACTGGATGAAGCGTCGTCTCACGCGGTCTGCACGTCCAGCACGAACGCTGGTCCAACTGAGGCGCCAGGTGGAAATGGCATGGCAAGCCGTTCCACAAGACTACATCCAGCATCTCTACGATCGTCTCCATGGGAGAATAGCAGCCTGCATTGCTGCGAAAGGTGGATATACACTGTACTAGTGCCGACATTGTGCATGCTCTGTTGCCTGTGTCTATGTGCCTGTGGTTCTGTCAGTGTGATCATGTGATGTATCTGACCCCAGGAATGTGTCAATAAAGTTTCCCCTTCCTGGGACAATGAATTCACGGTGTTCTTATTTCAATTTCCAGGAGTGTATGTAAGACTAAGTGCAGTGTGTGCCGTGTAACAAATGAAGCAGTGCCACTGCTAAACTGTCTGACCTCACAGTACAAACGCTATGCCCTCTGCTGCTTGTCTGCAGTGGTTTGTTTACCTACAGTCCTGTTTCGGAGGGCCTAACGCGTCACCCGTCTCAGAGCGATTGCAGTGAAATTGCCTCGTTTACTGCTTACGCAGATTGTGTGGTCCAACATTCTCAGTATTTTGCAACTGTGGCTTATTAAACTGATAATTTGGTAGTATTCATACGTTATCAACACCTACCTGTTTTAATTGTTGCGTCACGCTTTTGGTCAAAGGGTCTTCCGCTTGCCTCACGCACACTTGGTGGAATAATTTTATCTTCCAAAGCTGTCAATAATCTGAGGAAATGTCATCTGACCTAGGAGCTTTATCTCCAGTTCTTTCGGCGTCCTGTAAAATACTTGCCGTACGGGATTAGCCGAGCGGTCTAGGGCGCTGCAGTCATGGACTGTGCGGCTGATCCCGGCGGAGGTTCGAGTTCTCCCTCGGGCATGGGTGTGTCTGTTTGTCCTTAGAATAATTTGGATTAAGTAGTGTGTAAGTTTTGGGACTGATGACCTTAGCAGTTAAGTCCCATAAGATTTCACACACTTTTGAAATTTTTTTTGGTAAAATCCTTCCCTCGTATCATATCTTTCATCTCCTCTTTGTTTACTTCGTTCTCCCTTTCTATACAACCGATGGAAAATTTTATCTCGTACCCTCCATAATACTTGCCTGCCTTTCGCGCAGTGTTACACAGTTTTGTTAAACGAAAAAGTAATTGGATGTTTGTCGACGTAACAGAACTGTCACTGTTTGTTCCGGCACGTTCGTAGCAAAACTGCCGCCCCACTGCACAAACAGCGCTGCGGGGTAATCAGTGTCAACTGGTCGACCGCATTCTGTCGACAGTACCGTGTGATTAAATTATTCGCCGTCCATTTAGCGGCTTTATGCAAATGTCATGTCGGCTAGACATCGCATTACGACGGCATGCTCCTTTAATGACGCAGCGCCATTACCAATGAGGCAGGGATAATGCGATGACGACGTCAAATGCCGCCTCTCCATTCTAAATGGTTTTGGACGCGGATAAACAAACCACGTAACGTAAACTACGCTCTGTTGACTACCTTTTTGTTTCACCGTGCAACTGTATTTTGTGTTACCTTGCTCCTTATACGAACTAAAGTTCTTCTAGTCGTGCACCTACACCTTCCGTAAGGACCATGTGACATGTTCAATTTACCCCTCTTTTTATTATACAAGGTTGCCTGCAAAAATTCGAACCCAAAGGCTCCTTTGGAAACCACACTGCCTTCGTAGAAGTACTCCAATCACAGATAGTACACTGTTGTATTACTATGCCTTTTGAACTGGTACTCTCTCTGTTTTATCATCAACCCGTCAGTGGTCTGATGCTATCTACTGTTAATTCCTCTCGTGCACCAACCCATTCATCTGAGAGTTGTACTTATCCCATCTACCACATTTATTTGACGGTCGCACTCCAGTCTCTGTCCTCCTCTATAGTCTTTACCCTCTGCAGCTCCTTCTACTACGATGGAAGATATTCCCTGATGTCTGAGGAGATGTCCTATCATCCCGTCCCTTCTTCTTGTCACTGTCTGCCCTCGGTAGCTGAATGGTCAGCGCTACAGAATGCCAATCCTAAGGGCCCGGGTTCGATTCCCGGATGGTTCGGAGATTTTCTCCGCTGAGGGACTGGGTGTTGTGTTGTCCTACTAATCATCATTATGTCATCCCCATCGACGCGCAAGTCGTCGAAGTGGTGTCATATCGAAAGACTTGCACCCGACGAACGGTCTACCCGATGTGAGGCGCTAGTCACAAGACATTTACATTTTTCTTGTCAGTGTTCTCCGTCATACGTTCCTTTCCACGTCGATCTGTAGGGAAACTCGTCACTCCTTATTTTATCAGTCAACGTAATTTTCAGCATTCTACATGTTCATCTGCTACATCTACATTTACGGCTCGCAAGCCACCTTGCGGTGTGCGGTGGAGCGTAATTTGTGTACCAGTGCCAGTTACCCCTTTTTCTGTCCAGTCGCGTTTGCTCGGAGGAAGAACTATTGCCGATAACTCTCCATGTGGCCTCGAAGCCGGCTGTGAAAGTTTTAGATATAATGACGCAACCCTTAATTTTTTTCCCTAACCTTAATGTGACCGTCGTAATTTCTTTGTACATAATCCTAATCACTGATATCAAATTCATCTCTGACGAAGTACCAAATTTCCTTACATTAGAATAGGTGAAATCTGGGATATACTTTCTTCATTCTCAGCTCCAGAATTTTTGTGGTGACAAAATCTTAACAATGCATATGTCTCCATTTTACTGGGTGATCAAAAAGTCAGTATAAATTTGAAAACTGAATAAATCAAGGAATAATGTAGATAGAGAGGTACAAATTGACACACATGCTTGGAATGACATGGGGTTTTATTAGAACCAAAAAAATACAAAATTCGAAAAATGTCCGACAGATGGCTCTTCATCTGATCAGAATACCAATAATTAGCATTACAAAGTAAGACAAAGCAAAGATGATGTTCTTTACAGTAAATGCTCAATATTTCCACCATCATTCCTCAACAATAGCTGTAGTCGAGGAATAATGTTGTGAACAGCACTGTAAAGCATGTCCGGAGTTATGGTGAGGCATTGACGTCGGATGTTGTCTTTCAGCATCCCTAGAGATGTCGGTCGGTCACGATACACTTGCGACTTCAGGTAACCCCAAAGCCAATAATCGCACGGACTGAGGTCTGGGGACCTGGGAGGCCAAGCATGACGAAAGTGGCGGCTGAGCACACGATCATCACCAAACGACGCGTGCGAGAGATCTTTCACGCGTCTAGCAATATGGGATGGAGCGCCATCCTGCATAAACGTCCTACGTTCCAGCAGGTATTTATCAGCCAGTCTGGGGATGATGCGATTCTGTAACATACCCTCACCCATCACGGTAGCAGTTACAAAACCAGAATCACGCATTTCCTCGAAGAAAAAAGGCCCGATAGCGGTAGATGTTGTAAATCCGACCCATTCCGTGACTTTCTCGTCGTGCAGTGGAGTTTCTAAGACAGTTCTAGGATTTTCGGTAGCCCAAATTCTGCAGTTGTGGGCGGTGACAGACCCTCGGAGCGTGAAATGAGCTTCGTCGGTCCACAACATGTTACTAAACCAATCGTCATCTTCCGCCATCTTTTGAAACGCCCACACCGCAAATGCCGTCCGCTTCACTAAATCCCCAGGTAACAGTTCATTATGCCAATGGCTTTTGTACGGCTAGCATCGGAGGTTACGCCTAAGTGCCAACCAAACAGTAGTGTATGGAATGCCGGTGCGACGTGCGGCTGCACGAGCGCTGACTTCCCCGTGCATAGACGAACCCGCTACAGTCTCCATTTCTTCCTGAACTGTCTCAGCAGCATTACGCCTTGTGCTCGGTCGGCCACTACGGGGTCTGTCGTCTAAACAACCCGTGGCTTCGAACTTCGAAACCATTCTCGCCACAGCTGCATTTGTCAACGGACCTTTACCCGTTCGAATCCCCTTCCTATGGCGATAGGATCGTAACGCTGAACTAGCACATTCCCCATTCTGATAATACAGCTTCACTAAAAGCGCCTTTTCACGTAACGTCAACATGCTGTGACTGCTGGCGCATCTGATTCTCTCTCTCATTACAGTTCCTTTTATACACGATTGCGCAGTCACTGACGTTTTGCTGTCCAGCGCCATCTGTCGAACATTTTGTGAACTTTTTTTTCCCCCTAATAAAACCGCATGTCATTCCAAGTATGTGTGTCAATTTTTACCCCTCTATCTATATTATTCCGTGGTTTATTAAGTTCTCAAATTTATAGTGACTTTTTGATCACCCAGTATTATAACTTCTTGTCTGAATATCCTTTTAGTATCTGTACTGGATTTAGTACTGCGATATTACGTAAATACTAACTGTTATCTGGTCTAGCGGTTCTAGGCGCTCAGTCCGGAACCGCGCGACTGCTATGGTCGCAGGTTCGAATCCTGCCTCGGGCATGGATGTGTGTGATGTCCTTAGGTTAGTTAGGTTTAAATGGTTCTATGTTCTAGGGGACTGATGACCTCAGATGTTAAGTCTCATAGTGCTCAGAGCCATTTGAACCATTTTGAACTAACTGTTATAAATAAAATATTTGATTTGTTCCTAATAAGAACAGAAAATAAATTTTGAACTTATTTTCGAGGATTCGACTGGAAACGAAAGGCTTTCTACAAGCGGATGGGCTATCTTCCAGTCCGGCGTGAATGGCGAACCAAATGATAGACGGCGTTGTTGAAAATGTGATTTTATTCCCGAAAAGGTAGCTCTGACGCTTGTAAGAAGTATCTACCAGAAGAATTTTAAATAAGTTTTAGACTTTCTTACTCGTTCACCAGATCGGACTTACGAATAATAAGCATCGTATTAAAACAGGGACGTCCACTGAAGTTACGTTAATTGCAGTGCTACATATGTACTATTAATAGACTATATTATTGAAAGCGTTGTTTGATTTCCGCTGTAAAAGAGTAAGCAGCGTTTGCATATCCATCTGTTTTAGTGACTTTGATGTTACTACTTGGCGTCGCGAGAAAGGACCATGCACACTCACAACTATCTTCTACCTGACTTGGCTGGTTACTTCTGTATTTGAAGTATCATACGGTGATCGAAAAGTCAGGCACATCACAAAGTGTGTATACAGGTGTTACAAAAAGATACGGCCAACCTTTCAGGAAACATTCCTCACAAACAAAGAAAGAAAATATGTTATGCGGACATGTGTCCGGAAACGCTTACTTTCCATGTTAGAGCTCATTTTTTTACTTCTCTTCAAATCACATTAATCATGGAATGGAGACTCACAGCAACAGAACGTACCAGCGTGACTTCAAACACTTTGTTACAGGAAATGTTCAAAATGTCCTCCGTTAGCGAGGATACATGCATCCACCCTCCGTCACATGGAATCCCTGATGCGCTGATGCAGCCCTGGAGAATGGCGTATTGTATCACAGCCGTCCACTGTACGAGCACGAAGAGTCTCTACATTTGGTACTGGGGTTTCGTAGACAAGAGCTTTCAAATGCCCCCATAAATGAAAGTCAAGAGGGTTGAGGTCAGGAGAGCGTGTAGGCCATGGAATTGGTCCGCCTCTACCAATCCATCGGTCACCGAATCTGTTGTTGAGAAGCGCACGAACACTTCGACTGAAATGTGCAGGAGCTCTATCGTGCATAAACCACATGTGTCGTACTTGTAAAGGCACATGTTCTAGCAGCACAGGTAGAGTATCCCGTATGAAATCATGATAACGTGCTCCATTGTGCGTAGGTGGAAGAACATACTGACGAAACTAAAATGAGCTCTAACATGGAAATTAAGCGTTTCCGGACATATGTCCACATAACATCTTTTCTTTATTTGTGTGTGAGGAATGTTTCCTGAAAGTTTGGCCGTACCTTTTTGTAGCACTCTGTATATACCCCGAGTCTCTACCAAGAGTGGTCAGTAGCATTTTTAGTCTGTTTCAGTGGACATTTGGAATTTTACTTTTGCTGTGTATATCTGGAAATCAGCCCACTTGTCCTTAATGCGAAGCCCAGTTATAAGGGAAAGCGTCTGTGTGTTACCAGTTTTAGGCACAATGGTTTTTATACCGGAATCTAGGCGGCCATTAGTTAGAGCGGTGCCATATTAGTCCAGTGCGATGTGTGTTTTAGATGTGGCCGGGCGGTTCTAGGCGCTTCAGTCTGGAACCGCACGACCGCTACGTTCGCAGGTTCGAATCCTGCCTCGGGCATGGATGTGTGTGATGTCCTTAGGTTAGTTAGGTTTAAATGGTTCTACGTTCTAGGGGACTGATGACCTCAGATGTTAAGTCCCATAGTGCTCACAGCCATTTTTGATGTGTGTTTTATCTGTAGGCATTAAATGCCGTAGTCGAAGACAAAAAATAACCGTCATTCGACCAGTGAAGTCAGGCTAGGAAGACGTGTTGAACAAATGTTCATCGATCTTTGGTGCCTCTTTTGTTTATAAACTGCATTAGAAACAGGTCAAGAGCAAACCACGTAGCCACAGTATAAATATTCGCCAATTCTGTGTCGCTTTAAAGACAATTTGACGGTACGGCCTGGTGCTCCAGTTTTCAAGTCCTTTTACTATATTACAGGGTGGTCCATTGATCGTGACCGGGCCAAATATCTCACGAAAAAAGCGTCAAACGAAAAAACTACAAAGAACTAAACTTGTCTATCTTCAAGGGGGAAACCAGATGGCGCTATGGTTGGCCTGCTAGATGGCGCTGCCATAGGTCAAACGGATATCAACTGCGTTTTTTAAAATAGTTACCCCCATTTTTATTACATATTCGTGTAGTACGTAAAGAAATACGAATGTTTCAGTTGGACCACTTTTTTCGCTTTATGATAGATGGCGCTGTAATAGTCACAAACATATGGCTCAAAATTGTAGATGAACAGTTGGAAACAGGTAGGTTTTTTAAATTAAAATACATATTATTTCGGTTGTTCCAATTAGATACATGTACCTTTGTGAACTTCTCATTTCTGAGAACGCATGCTGTTAGAGCGTGATACCTGTAAATATCACATTAATGCAATAAATACTCAAAATGATGTCCGTCAACCTCAATGAATTTGGCAATACATGAAACGACATTCCTCTCAACAGCGAGTAGTTTGCCTTCCGTAATGTTCACACATGCATGGACAATGCGCTGACGCATGTTGTCAGGCGTTGTCGGTGGATCACGATAGCAAATATCCTTCAACTTTCCCCACAGAAAGAAATCCGGGGACGTCAGATCCGGTGAACGTGCGGGCCATGGTATGATGCTTCGACGACCAATCCACCTGTCATGAAATATGTCATTTAATACCGCTTCAACTGCACGCGAGCTATGTGCCGGACATCCATGATGTTGGAAGCACATCGCCATTCTGTCATGCAGTGAAACATCTTGTAGTAACATTGGTAGAACGTTACGTAGGAAATCAGCATACACTGCACCATTTAGATTGCCATCGATAAAATGGGGGCCAATTAATCCTACCTCCCATAATGCCGCACCACACATTAACCCGCCAAGGCATTTTCCGATGCCCAATAGTGCATATTATGCCGGTTTACGTTACCGCTGTTGGTGAATGACACTTTGTCGCTAAGTAGAACTCGTGCCAAAAATCTGTCATAGTCCCGTAATTTCTCTTGTACTCAGTGGCAGAACTGTACACGAAGTTCAAAGTCGTCGCCATGCAATTCCCGGTGCATAGAAATATGGTACGGGTGCAGTCGATGTTGATGTAGCATTCTCAACACCGACGTTTTTGAGATTTCCGATTCTCGCGCATTTGTCTGCTACTGATGTGCGGATTAGCCGCGACAGCAGCTAAAACACCTACTTGGGCAACATCATTTGTTGCAGGTCGTGGTTGACGTTTCGCATGTGGCTGAACACTTGCTGTATCCTTAAATAACTTAACTATCCGGCGAACGGTCCGGACACTTGGATGATGTCGTCCAGGATACCGAGCAGCACACATAGTACACGCCCGTTGGGCATTTTGATCACAATAGCCAGACATCAACACGATATCGACCTTTTCCGCAGTTGGTAAACGGTCCATTTTACCACAGGTAATGTATCACAAAGCAAATACGGTCCGCACTGGCGGAATGTTACGTGATACCACGTACTTACACGTTTGTGACTATTACAACGCCATCGATCACAAAGTGAAAAAAATGGTCCGACTAAAACATTTATATTTCTTTACGTACTACACGCATTTGTAATACAAATGAGGGGATTCCTATTTTTAAAAAAGCAGTTGATATCCGTTTGACCTATGGCGGCGTCATCTGGTTTCCCCCTTCAAGCTAGACAAGTTTCGTTCTTTGTAGTTTTTTCGTTTGACGTTTATTTCGTTAGATATTTGGCCCAGTCACGATCAGTGGAGCACCTTGTATTTCCTACGCATCAGAAAGATTTGAAATGACGAACATAAAGCGTTAAGTAACAGCAATATCTTTGATTTAGCTTAGTTACTGCTCTTCGAATGTTACAAGACGATGGTTCGACAATGCAGTCACCGACCAACTAGACAGTTTGTAAAATGGTTATATCCACAGCTATCTCCTGTGGCTGAATTCCGTAGTCAACAAGAAGTGCGTTCTTCTCTGTGTACACACAGTCCTTAAAAACTACGCATAACAGAACAAAGTGGTTCTCAATGTCGTGTCAGCTACTGCGGGAGACAGCGCCGACACAAACAAGGGAGAAGAGAAGTTGCGATGACCAGCTGCAGGAGTCCAAATCATCTGTACAAATCAGTTGATGAGTAATGTAACTATCTATTTGTAAAAACATCAACGTTAAACGTCAATCGCTCTCGCGGCCGACCGAATATTACGGCACCACTTTAAGGTCGTCTCTTAACGATTCCGGTCAACTCTGAACGACAAGTCCGCAGGTCGTGGTCTCGTGGCCGCGTTCTAACTTCCCGTGCACGGGGTCCCGGGTTTGATTCCGGACGGAGTCAAGGATTTTCACCTGCCTCGAGATGACTGGGTATTTGTGCTGTCCTCATCATTTCACCATCATTCCTGAAAATGGCGGGGTTGGGCTGAGCAAAAGTTGGGAATTTGTACGGGCGCTGTTAACCGTGCAGTTGAGCGTCCCACAAACCAATCATCATCATCATCATCATCATCATCATCATCTGAACGACAACAAAGTCTCCCGCGCTACGCGCTCAAACCGAGCACATATGTGACTGTGGCTTAACCACGCGTTTTCGCATCTCGCAAAGGCTGTATTTTTTCTCCAATCGATAGAGTCGCAGAGCAGTGCGGCCAACTTGGCGGTTTTCCCCCTTAGTTCGGTGGCATAACCTGCCATAGGGTGGAATTTAGAGAGGTCCCGGTAAGTGCTTCAGGGGGAAATGTAGGGGGAAGTGTGCTTCGTGAGGTATTTTTAGGCCCTTCTCGAATATGGATGATGCATATCAGTTAAAAATTATTTAGCCCTTGCTATGACTGAAAAGTATGACGTGCGGTGAATAATGCTTTTTTAAGTAAACGGTCAAGCATAGAATATTAAAAGTTCATGTTTTTCCGAAATGGACTTTTGCAATGAATGCATGAATACATCGCTCGAAATGCAGAGTTGTAATGGAAGGTTTTATCGATGAGGATAATAATAATTACTGCTCTCTGTGTGTTTAATGAGTGTTATAAAGCGATTACTATTAATTATTAATTCTTCTCTCTCCTCCTGGTTGTTTTTCAGATTGGTTGGCCCGCGACCTGTTAGGGAGAGCCTTTTGCAGATATTGCCATTCAACGCTTAAATATCATAAAAAAGACCTGATAGATAACGCAAAAAGCAGAAAACACGAATGGAAACGTAAAAGGAAAAAAACAGCAAAGTCATATAAAAAATTACAGCCCCTATAAATCGACAACCATGTTTAAAAGGCAGAATTAAAAAGTTGTGGTTTATGTTGCCCAATACTCCACCGTTTATAACCTAGCAGAACTGGTGCCAGTGTTTACATCCTTTATTTTCTTTTCAGGGTATAAAAATACGTCGCAAAAAATGTACGAGGTGCATTCAAGTTCTAAGGCCTCCAATTTTTTCTCTAATTAACTACTCACCTGAAATCGATGAAACTGGCGTTACTTCTCGACGTAATCGCCCTGCAGACGTACACATTTTTCACAACGCTGACTCCATGATTCCATGGCAGCGGCGAAGGCTTCGTTAGGAGTCTGTTTTGACCACTGGAAAGTCGCTGAGGCAATAGCAGCACGGCTGGTGAATGTGCGGCCACGGAGAGTGTCTTTAATTGTTGGAAAAAGCCAAAAGTCACTAGGAGCCAGGTCAGGTGAGTAGGGAGCATGAGGAATCACTTCAAAGTTGTTATCACGAAGAAACTGTTGCGTAACGTTAGCTCAATGTGCGGGTGCGTTGTCTTGGTGAAACAGCACACGCGCGGCCATTCCCCGGGCGTTTTTGTTGCAGTGCAGGAAGGAATTTGTTCTTCAAAACATTTTCGTAGGATGCTCCTGTTACCGTAGTGCCCTTTGGAACGCAATGGGTAAGGATTACGCCCTCGCTGTCCCAGAACATGGACGCCATCATTTTTTCAGCACTGGCGGCTACCCGAAATTTTTCTGGTGGCGGTGAATCTGTGTGCTTCCATTGAGCTGACTGGCGCTTTGTTTCTGGATTGGAAAATGGCAACCATGTCTCATCCATTGTCACAACCGACGAAAAGAACGTCCCATTCATGCTGCCGTTGCTCGTCAATATTGCTCGGCAACGTGCCACACGGGCAGCCATGTGGTCGTCCGTCAGCATTCGTGGCACCCACCTGGATGACACTTTTCGCATTTTCAGGTCTCCATGCAGGATTGTGTGCACAGAACCCACAGAAATGCCAACTCTGGAGGCGATCTGTTCAACAGTCATTCGGCGATCCCCCAAAACAATTCTCTCCACTTTCTCGGTCATGTCGTCAGACCGGCTTGTGCGAGCCCGAATTTGTTTCGGTTTGTTGTCACACGATGTTCTGCCTTCATTAAACTGTCCCACCCACGAACGCACTTTCGACACATCCGTAACTCCATCACCACATGTCTCCTTCAACTGTCGATGAATTTCAATTGGTTTCACACCACGCAAATTCAGAAAACGAATGATTGCACGCTGTTCAAGTAAGGAAACTGTCGCTGTTGTTCGAGGTGGTACAGGCGTACCTAATGTATCAGGATTGGAAAGCTTCGTAGACAGAGACATTATAGCCTACCGCACATATCATGTTTGTGAAAATGCAAATAAAGACTTTGGTGGTAAAATTCCATCTGCTGTATGGTGCTGCCATCTCTGGGACGTATTGGCAATGAACGCCGCCTCTTTTTAAAACAAGCGCATGTTTCTATCTCTTTCCAATCCGGAGAAAAACATCGGAGGCCTTAGAACTTGAATGCACCTCGTACCATGATCTTCAATAAAATTCTTCAGGGTATCAGACCGCATCGTCATAATTTAAAATGCGCCAACGTTTCGGCCAGCGTTGCAGCTAGCCTTCATCAGGGCCTTACGTTAACGTAAGAAGACAACGGCCGCGGAAGCCTACGCTTACACTCGTACCATGATCGTTAAAAATTTAGTAGTGCTAGTGTTCAAGAGGATTTAATCCTAGAAAGGGGAAACTCTCCGTATTTTGTAATGAAACAACTGATGCAACGACTGAAAAGCAGCTTTGCACTTTGATTAGGTATCTTTCTGTTTTGAAGAAATGCGTTCTAACACGGGGTAGCCAAGAGAATACTGGAGTAAGACTGCCGTTGGAGGAGTTTGTGTAGTACGCATTTCTGCCGCTAGGAGTGTACAGCGGAACTACTTGCCAGTTCTGTGCCGCCTGTGTTGTCGATCTGCCTTGTTCTCTTCATCTGCAGTGATTGTTTTTTCCAGCGCTGTTTTGTTCTTATTCCGTTTTTTTACGATGGCAAGTCTAATTGAACAAAGTGCAGCTGTGAAGTTTTGTTTTCTGTTCGGTAAAAATGCTGCTGAAACTTCTTAATGTTGGAAACAGCTTACGAAAATGACACTGTGGGGAAACCTCAAGTGTACAAGTGGTTTGCTCGATTCAAAATTAGCGACATGTCGATCGATGAGAAACCTCGTTATTGACGTTCGTCAGCTGCCCGAATCGATGAAAATATTGAAAAAATTCGAGAGCTAGTGCTCACAGACCGTTGACAGACAATTGATCAAGAATCAGAGATTAGCTGGTTCTCTTGGAACTCGATTCAATCAAAAGAGACCCGATTTGTGGCAGATGGGAGACCGGTTCTTCTACCACAACAACGCACCTGCGCTCACAGCCGTCTCTGTTAAGGGGGGTAGGAAGTCAAATGAGACGACTTGGAGCGGGAGAGACACCACAGGACATTTTAATTTCCACTGTCTATACTGAATTTATTTCATTTGTGAAAAAATGAGTGGGCTGTTGCATTTTAAACTTCATGTTTAGAATAAATTCAAATTTTATAGTTCCTTATCTCAATTTTTAGCACAGTTTTTAATAGATTTGGAAAATTCTAGAGTTTCAGTCACCTGTAAGTTTGGTTTGTATGCTGTGCAAAATAAATCGAAGAATCTCTCTTACTTATGAAGAAAAGTGTACCTACAGCAACAAATGCAGCCATATCGTCGGAGCTAGCGTATGTCGTAAGCAAAAGAGTTAAATTCCATACTTCCAGTGAAAAATCACTTCATTAAATACCTAAAACATCAAAATTTCCGAGTTGGATCTCACTATGTACGGAATTCATTTAAAATGTAACACAAACATTGTAGAAAATACTTATAAACGCTGAAAAGTTACATGTGAGAACTTCATAAAACTGCAGATGTTTTGTAATGATACAAACAAGGAGGCAGACCATCACATTGTCTGAAAGAAGTGTTCACAACTGGGTCAGCTAAAGTGTTAAAAGTTGTTTAAATGTTTCCGAACACACCCAGCCCCCTCGCAAGAAACGAAAAACGAACTGAGTAGTGTAGCCACTTAGCGTGGTACACGATGTAGAAGGTTCTGGCCCCATTTAGGGGGAAATTTTGCTTCAGTGTTGGCAACACTGGCGTAGGATTGGTAACGTCAGACAATAGCACAACTGAGACGATCCTGCATGGAACCCAGTCTGATTAGAAGCCGCTTCTGAGGAATGGTGTCAAATTCCCTCTGGAAATCCAGAAATATCGTACGGTTGAGATTCCCTGTCGATACCGCTCAGTACTTCGTCTCGTATCATAGAAACGATATCTTTCAAAAATCCTATTGCCAGTTGACGTCCAGCGGAATATTCCTGTTTCCTGTTTCGAATATTGGTGACAATTTTCAGTTTTAAAGTATGGGTCTTCCGTCGAGCGAGCGAGATGTACAGGGTGTTTCAAAATGACCGGTATATTTGAAACGGCAATAAAAACTAAACGACCAGCGATAGAAATACACCGTTTGTTGCAATATGCTTGGGACAACAGTACATTTTCAGGCAGACAAACTTTCGAAATTACAGTAGTTACAATTTTCAACAACAGATGGCGCTGCGGTCTGGAAAACTCTATAGTACGATATTTTCCACATATCCACCATGCGTAGCAATAATATGGCGTAGTCTCTGAATGAAATTACCCGAAACCTTTGACAACGTGTCTGGCGGAATGGCTTCACATGCAGATGAGATGTACTGCTTCAGCTGTTCAATTGTTTCTGGATTCTGGCGGTACACCTGGTCTTTCAAGTGTCCCCACAGAAAGAAGTCACAGGGGTTCATGTCTGGCGAATAGGGAGGCCAATCCACGCCGCCTCCTGTATGTTTCGGATAGCCCAAAGCAATCACACTATCATCGAAATATTCATTCAGGAAATTAATGACGTCGGCCGTGCGATGTGGCCGGGCACCATCTTGCATAAACCACGAGGTGTTCGCAGTGTCGTCTAAGGCAGTTTGTACCGCCACAAATTCACGAATAATGTCCAGATAGCGTGATGCAGTAATCGTTTCGGATCTGAAAAATAGGCCAATGATTCCTTTGGAAGAAATGGCGGCCCAGACCAGTACTTTTTGAGGATGCAGGGACGATGGGACTGCAACATGGTGCTTTTCGGTTCCCCATATGCGCCAGTTCTGTTTATTGACGAAGCCGTCCAGGTAAAAATAAGCTTCGTCAGTAAACCAAATGCTGCCCGCATGCATATCGCCGTCATCAATCCTGTGCACTATATCGTTAGCGAATGTCTCTCGTGCAGCAATGGTAGCGGCGCTGAGGGGTTGCCGCGTTTGAATTTTGTATCGATAGAGGTGTAAACTCTGGCGCATGAGACGATACGTGGACGTTGGCGTCATTTGGACCGCAGCTGCAACACGGCGAACGGAAACCCGAGGCCGCTGTTGGATCACCTGCTGCACTAGCTGCGCGTTGCCCTCTGTGGTTGCCGTACGCGGTCGCCCTACCTTTCCAGCACGTTCATCCGTCACGTTCCCAGTCCGTTGAAATTTTTCAAACAGATCCTTTACTGTATTGCTTTTCGGTCCTTTGGTTACATTAAACCTCCGTTGAAAACTTCGTCTTGTTGCAACAACACTGTGTTCTAGGCGGTGGAATTCCAACACCAGAAAAATCCTCTGTTCTAAGGAATAAACCATGTTGTCTACAGCACACTTGCACGTTGTGAACAGCACACGCTTACAGCAGAAAGACGACGTACAGAATGGCGCACCCACAGACTGCGTTGTCTTCTATATCTTTGACATCACTTGCAGCGCCATCTGTTGTTGAAAATTGTAACTACTGTAATTTCGAAAGTTTGTCCGCCTGAAAATGTACTGTTGTCCCAAGCATATTGCAACAAACGGTGTATTTCTGTCGCTGCTCGTTTAGTTTTTATTGCCGTTTCAAATATGCCGGTCATTTTTGACGCACCCTGTATATTATTACTCAGTAGGGAGTTATTGTATAAGAATAGTCTGAAACGAACCTAATTAGTGTATTCAGGAGCTAATATCGCATTAGACTAATATGAGAACACTGTATGGAGTGCACACGCAAAATGCTGACAGAAAAATAAATTTGTTTGTAACCAGAAAAAAAACTGACCTTTTCCGTTGACACCGGGCGATGGATGGAACATGCGATAAGCAGTCATTGCAGAAAGGAAATTGTAAATATCTACCGAACAGTACAGAAAGTTCACTTGGCGAAGCTCAGCCTCAAAATGGTCCCGGTTCAGGGACGCATGCATGATTTACTTGTACCGTTTTTCAGGCCACTTTTGAGCACGTAGTCACTGTGTTAATCTTGAGATCCGATAGTGTGCGACCTGTTTCTATATGTCTTTCCTATAAGACAGTACACCAAATTGAAAAAGAGTGAAAGTTAGAGAGATGAGAGGGGGTGATACATACGTGTATTTGATAAATATCTTCCCCCCAAAATATTTCACCTCTTCATATCTCCTCTGTGTTACAGATGACGTGTCACCGATCTGATTTGTGCTGAGACAGGAGCGCACGCGAGGTTCGCCCACCGTAACTGAGTGATAAGCGCGACAGAATGTCAACCCTAAGGGCCTGGGTCTGATATTCTCTCCGCTCAGGGACTGGGTGTTGTGTTGTCCCAATCATAATCATTTCATCCCAATCGCCGCTCAAGTCGCCGAAGTAGCGTCAAGTCGAAAGACTTGCACCCGGCGAACCGTCTACACGACGGGAGGCCCTCGTCACATAACATTTATTTACACTACTGGCCATTAAAATCGTTACACCAAGAAGAAATGTAGATGATAAACGGGGATTCATTGTTCAAATACATTATACTAGAACTGACATGTGATTACATTCTCACGCAATTTGGGCGCATAGATCCTGGGAAATCAGTACCCAGAACAACCACCTCTGGCCGTAATACCGGCCTTGATACGCCTGGGCATTCAGTCAAACAGAGCTTGGCTGGCGTGTACAGGTACAGCTACCTATGCAGCTTCAACACGATACCACAGTTCATCGAGAGTAGTGACTGGCGTGTTCTGACGAGCCAGTTGCCAGGCCACCATTGACCAGATGTTTTCAATTGGCGAGAGATCTGGAAAATGTGCTGGCCAGGGCAGCAGTCGAACGTTTTCTGTATCCAGAAAGGCCCCGTACAGGACCTGCAACATGCAGTCGTGCTTTATCCTGCTGGAATGTAGGGTTTCACTGGGATCGAATGAAAGATAGAGCCACGGGTCGTAACACATCTGAAATGTAACGTACACTGTTCAAAGCGCCGTCAATGCGAACAAGAGGTGACCGAGACGTGTAACCAATGGCACCCCATACTATCACACCAGGTGATACGCCAGTACGGCGATGACGAATACACACTTCCAATGTGCGTCCACCGCGATGTCGCCAAACACGGATGCGACCATCATGATGCTGTAAATAGAACCTGCATTCATCCGAAAAAATGACATTTTGCCATTCGTGAACCCAGGATCGTCGTTGAGTACACCACCGCAGGCGCTCCTGTCTGTGATCCAGCGTCAAGGGTAACTGCAGCCGTGGTCTCCGAGCTGATAGTCCGTGGTGCTGCAAACGTCGTCGAACTGTTCGTGCAGATGGTTGTTGTGCTGCAAACGTCCCCAACTGTTGACTCAGGGATCGAGACGTGGTTGCAGGATCCGTTACTGCCATGCGGATAAGATGCCTGTCATCTCGACTGCTAGTGATACGAGGCCGTTGGGATCCAGCACGGCGTTCCTTATTACCCTCCTGAACCCACCGATTCATTATACTGCTAACAGTCATTGGCTCTCGACTAACGCGAGGAGCAATGTCGCGATACGCTAAACCGCAATCGCGATAGGCTACAATCCGACCTTTATCAAAGTCGGAAACGTAATGGTACGCATTCACGAGCCACCAAAATAACGTTTCACCAGGCAACGCCGGCCAACTGCTGTTTGTGTATGATCAATCGTTTGGAAACTTTCCGCATGTCAGCACGTCGTAGGTGTCACCACCGGCGCCAACCTTCTGTGAATGCTCTGGAAAGCTAATCATTTGCATATCAGAGCATGTTCTTCCTGTCGGTTAAACTTCGCGTCTGTAGCACGTCATCTTCGTGGTGTAGCAATTTTAATGGCCAGTAGTGTAGTACACGCGTGGGGCCTATTTGCATCCACCGCCCTGAGTGAAATGCATTGGTTCTAATAAATGTTCACCAACCTGCATTCTCCTACAGTAGTTGTTCCCCGCGCAGAAAACAGCACATTTTGAACAGTAGTGCTGCTGACAACATGACTCATGCACATGCTGTTATTTATGTACACTCCTGGAAATTGAAATAAGAACACCGTGAATTCATTGTCCCAGGAAGGGGAAACTTTATTGACACATTCCTGGGGTCAGATACATCACATGATCACACTGACAGAACCACAGGCACATAGACACAGGCAACAGAGCATGCACAATGTCGGCACTAGTACAGTGTTTATCCACCTTTCGCAGCAATGCAGGCTGCTATTCTCCCATGGAGACGATCGTAGAGATGCTGGATGTAGTCCTGTGGAACGGCTTGCCATGCCATTTCCACCTGGCGCCTCAGTTGGACCAGCGTTCGTGCTGGACGTGCAGACCGCGTGAGACGACGCTTCATCCAGTCCCAAACATGCTCAATGGGGGACAGATCCGGAGATCTTGCTGGCCAGGGTAGTTGACTTACACCTTCTAGAGCACGTTGGGTGGCACGGGATACATGCGGACGTGCATTGTCCTGTTGGAACAGCAAGTTCCCTTGCCGGTCTAGGAATGGTAGAACGATGGGTTCGATGACGGTTTGGATGTACCGTGCACTATTCAGTGTCCCCTCGACGATCACCAGTGGTGTACGGCCAGTGTAGGAGATCGCTCCCCACACCATGATGCCGGGTGTTGGCCCTGTGTGCCTCGGTCGTATGCAGTCCTGATTGTGGCGCTCACCTGCACGGCGCCAAACACGCATACGACCATCATTGGCACCAAGGCAGAAGCGACTCTCATCGCTGAAGACGACACGTCTCCATTCGTCCCTCCATTCACGCCTGTCGCGACACCACTGGAGGCGGGCTGCACGATGTTGGGGCGTGAGCGGAAGACGGCCTAACGGTGTGCGGGACCGTAGCCCAGCTTCATGGAGACGGTTGCGAATGGTCCTCTCCGATACCCCAGGAGCAACAGTGTCCCTAATTTGCTGGGAAGTGGCGGTGCGGTCCCCTACGGCACTGCGTAGGATCCTACGGTCTTGGCGTGCATCCGTGCGTCGCTGCGGTCCGGTCCCAGGTCGACGGGCACGTGCACCTTCCGCCGACCACTGGCGACAACATCGATGTACTGTGGAGACCTCACGCCCCACGTGTTGAGCAATTCGGCGGTACGTCCACCCGGCCTCCCGCATGCCCGCTATACGCCCTCGCTGAAAGTCCGTCAACTGCACATACGGTTCACGTCCACGCTGTCGCGGCATGGTACCAGTGTTAAAGACTGCGATGGAGCTCCGTATGCCACGGCAAACTGGCTGACACCGACGGCGGCGGTGCACAAATGCTGCGCAGCTAGCGCCATTCGACGGCCAACACCGTGGTTCCTGGTGTGTCCGCTGTGTCGTGCGTGTGATCATTGCTTGTACAGCCCTCTCGCAGTGTCCGGAGCAAGTATGGTGGGTCTGACACACCGGTGTCAATGTGTTCTTTTTTCCATTTCCAGGAGTGTACATTTGACGATGGTGGTGATTCTGCATTTAACATTTGACGATGCCACTATGGCTGCAGTGCATTAGGAAACTGTTTTTATTAAACAGATCTGAAGATGGTCATTGTAGACCGAAACCGGTAATCTGTTGACGAAAAGTTTGTGACCATAGACGTAAAGTAAAAGAAATTTATATATGCTCTAAACAGTGAAATTAAAATGTCCACTTAATGTCATCTCATTCGGTTTAGAAGTTGGAAAGTCCAGTTGTTTCGTTAATAACTCAGTCACACGCGTATCGTGAATTTTGTTGTTAAGAAACCATCAACTCTACTTCTTCAGCACAAGCAACCAATTACTGATCACTGCAAAACTCACTTGTTATAGGTCGGCATGTAGCAATATTTACATATGAATGTGTCATGTGAGCGTGAAATGACTTGTTCCACATCGTCAAGAATAATCATACAAATGGTCCATGGAACACGAATCTAACTAATTAGATTTGCGTAGATTTTTATTCCTAGCTAATACAAGTAGGAACTCCAACTTCCAGTTTACCCTGTAGACTGATGCGTGCCCCTTGGAAAACTCTAAATTCTGTCGTAATGTGTTTACAACATGTGGGCATAGCGAAACGAAGCAAAACTACACAATCACGCCAAACAGCGGAAGAGACGAATCACACGGGCGATTCATAGCAGTCGATTTATCGGATTACTTGGGATTACGAGCAATGAGCGATCGAGCGCTGCTGACCGTTGCTCACGTGTTACCATACATCTGTGTCACCATACACGAGCGATGATTCGCCAAGATCCGTCGCAAAGGGCATGCTGTAGTTTCTTTTTGTTTCGTATCGCTTTGCCCACCTTGAGCAAGAGCTGTACATTATAATTTATAGTTATTCACGAACTGTTCTGAGAAGTGAAATTCGAGGACGGATTTGCCATTTATATTAAGAAGTAATACAATTTCTATACTTCCAGAGGGCTTTCGACACTGTACCACACTAGCGACTTGTAGCGAAATAGCGTGCTTATGGAATATCGCCTCAGTTACGTGTCTGGATTCGCGATTTCCAGTCAGTGAGGTCACACTTTCTAGTAATTGACGGAAAGTCATCGAGTAAAATAGAAATGCTTTCTGGCGTTCCCCAAGGTAGTGTTACAGACTCTCCGCTGTTATTTCCCCACATAAACGATTTAAGACAATCTGAGCAGCCGTCCGAGGTTCTTCGCAGACGATGGTGTAGTTTATCGTCTAGTAAGCTCATCAGAAGATCAAAACAAATTGCGAAACGATTTAGAAAAAAAAAATGAATGGTGCGAAAATTGGCAACTGACGCTAAATAATGAAAAGTGTGGGGTCACCCACATAAGTGCTAAAAGGGTTCCTTTAATCTTCGATTACACGATAAATCAGTCAAATAAAAATGCCGTAAAATCAACTAAATATTCTGGAATTGCAATTACGAACAATTTAAATTGGAAAGAAAACATAAAAAATTGAAAAGAACACACAGAAAATGTTGCGGAGAACGCAAACTAAACACTGCGTATTGTAAGTACAAGATGTAACAGATCTGCTAAAGTGACTGCCTACACTACGCTTGTCCGTCCTCTTTTGGAGTACTGTTGGGCGATTTGGGAACTTTACCATATTGGATTAACGGACGACATCGAGAAAGTTCGAAGAAGAGCAGCACGCTTTATATCATCACGTAATAAGGGAGAGAGTATCACTGACATGATATAGGATTTGGGGTGGACATAATTAAAATAAAAGCTTTTTTTGCGGCAGAATCCTGTCACCAACTTTCTTCTCAGAGTACTAAAATATTTTGTTGACACTGACCTACAGAGGGAGAAGCGATCATCATAATAAAATAAGGGAAATCAGTGCTCGCACGTTTTTTCCACGCGCCGTTCGAAGTCGGAATAACAGACAATTAATGTGAAGGTGATTCCATGAACCCTCTGCAGGGCACTTAAATTTGATTTGCAGAGTATCCATGCAGATTTAGACGAAAATAAAGACCCCCCCCCCCCCCCGATTTTGCAGTGCTTAAAATTTTGAATTTGTTGTAGTACTACTAGTAATAGTAATAGTATTGATGGGAACGTTTTAATAATAGTTACAATGCAGTGGGCTCAAACTGATAATTTTGAGCTGTTCATGGAACAATTGAGGCACTATTAAAGTTTAACTTCCTAACAGGATGACTTACAGTAATATATTAAGCGGAAGCTTTAATTTAATTATTCAAGGCATCTGTAGTCAAGTTCGTTGTAATTTCATATAACCTAACTGTCCCTCATACTTTTATAACAAAAATTATGGCAATCACTCAGTGCTGCTATTTACGGCATTTCTGTAGACACACCGACGCATCAAAATAAATTGTGTAAATATCTGCAGTTAAACTACAAGAGTAACGGATGAAAACGGAATTGTGGAATAATAGACGAACTATAGTGGCACACTAGGAAGATGTACACATCCCACTTTGCGTTAGTAAAAAGTGTAATTAATGTGCAAAGTATCCTAAAACTCCAAAGAAAAGCGTTTCATAACAAGTTTACGAAGTCACTTTTTATTTATTTATTTTTTCAAGCATTCGTGGTGATACGGAGATATACTGCCACTGCTGCTAAACATCGCGGTTAGTTAATGACAGCAGAACTTCGCGATACAGTTGGCGCTCATAATACTTGTTGACGTTGCTTGGCATATCCCTCGTGTGTGGAGGAATTGAGGCGACCGGCCTCCACAACACGTCTTTGGAGACGCGAAAAATTGTGAGCTTACTGGTCGGCAGCAAATGTGACGTCACATCTGCCAATCACTCGTCCGCGGGGCCTCAGTTAACGGCGTGCGTTCGGTGCGGGCTGTGCGCGGATGCGGGCCCGTGTTCTGTCTTCGTCGCCGCAGACACAATGCAGCGAAAGGTAAACATTCCTGCAACCTACTGTTTACTGGTAGAAACTGCGATAGCTATTCCAGTTACCGTAGTATTCAAACTTTCGTGGCGGCTGAGTGGGTCGTTATTCGTGTGTTGAGTTCGAGAACTTCTTGATCCTTCTACGACACTTTCACATTCTCTCACATTTAGATCGTACGAATGGCTAGGGTCAAGGTTACTATTAATTTGTCGGTTACTTCCAACTAAGCAACAACGATTGCGTGTAATTTGCTGTACTGCGCCTCGCCAGATTATACATGCCAAGATTTAAGGCTCGTTGTGTGTGTACTGAATGTTAACATGTAACACTTCCGGAAAATTTAACGAGCTAGTACATGTTTCCATAGTTACGCTGTCTGCCGACATACATTTTCGATAACTTGGAGCATCTACGACAATACGGTAGCAGTGTAATATAGCTAACAACGTAAATTTTCAGAATAGATATGTGAGGCATTTGATTTCTAATCGTGTCGTGAATTATGTCTTGAGAAGAGGCTGACATGTATATTTACTACATTGATATACGCAGACTCCCTCCGTCAAAGGCCGAATCTAAGCACTTTATTATACGTGTTCACACACTGTCTGCAATACTCTGTAAAAGACTTTTTCTTGCTGTAGTTTGTGCTAGAGATCGAAGAGCATTTGACGAAATGTTTTACAATGTAATTTGTAAGGGCAAGTAGTTCCACTGTCAAAATGAACTGTCACCGAAGCGACGATCGATCGTAACATTGCTTTTCACCTGGAAATGATATTAATTTTAGAATTCATTAGTTACCTTGTACAATTCATACAAGAGATGATACTTCCCGCATTCTGATTTCCCGATTTCGCATTGCTTTGCATGTACGTTGCAAAGACTAGAAATCTGTGCGCCTGAACGTTTTACTAACGCTCTTATAATATTTGAGCTACGTTCGGAGTTTGTATCCAACGTCGCGTTGGCTAGTCAGAAGCAGTCGAGCTGCAGGGAAAGCTGTAGCAACGGTTGTTAGTAGCAGAACAATCGCTACTTGATTGTTTCTGAATAACGCTCGCTACATCTCTCTCTCTCTCTCTCTCTCTCTCTCTCTCTCTCTCTCTCTCTCTCTCTCTCTCCCCCCCCCTGTCTCTCTCTCCCTCCCCATCTCCCCCCACCACCCACCTCTCTCTCCCGCAGCCGGCCAGTGTGGCCGTGCGGTTCTAGGCGCTTCAGTCTGGAACCGCGTGACCGCTACGGTCACAGGTTCGAATCCTGCCTCGCGCATGGATGTGTGTGATGTCCTTAGTTAGGGTTAAGTAGTTCTAAGTTCTAGGGGAACTGATGACCACAGTTGTTAAGTCTGATAGTGCTGAGAGCCATCTCTCCCCCCCACCTCTCTCTCCCTCCCTCCAACCCCCTCTCCCTTCCTCCCCCCACCAACCCCCTCACCTTTCCTCCTCCCCACCAACCCCCCTTCCTCCTCCCCACCCACAAACCCCATCTCCCTTCCTCCCCCCACCAACCCCCCCTCTCCCTTCCTCCCCCCACTAACCCCTCTCCCTCCCCCCACTAACCCCCCCTCTCCCTTCCTCCCCCCACCAACCCCCCTCTCCCTGCCTCCCCCACCACGCCCTGCCTCCCCCCACCAACGCCCTTCCTCCCCCACCAACTCCCCTCTCCCCCCACCAACCCTCCCTCCCTACACAAACCCCCTCCCCCCACCAACCCCCCCTCCCCCCCACCAACACCCTCTCCATTCCTCCCCCATCACCCCCCCTCTGTCTCCCCTCTCCCCCCTCTCCCCTGTCTCCCCCCTCTCCCCCTGTCTCCCCCCTCTCCCCCTCTCCCCCTCTTTCCCCTCTCTCCACCCTATCTCCACCCTCTCTCACCCCTCTCTCTCCCCAATCGCTTCACCCCCAACCCCCCTCTCTCCCAACCCCCCTCTCTCTCCCTCCCCCACCCCCTCTCTCCCAACCCCTCTCTCCCAACCCCTCTCTCTCTCCCTCCGCCACCCCCTCTCTCCCAACCCCCCTCACCCTCCCACCACCCCTCCCTCTCCCCCACCACCCCTTCCTCTCCCCCCCACCACCCCTCCCTCTCCCCCACCACCCTTCCTCTCCCCCCCACCACCCCTCCCTCTCTCTCCCCAGCACCACCACCACCACCCCTCTCCCCCCTCCCCCTCCCTCCCCCCTCCTCCCCCTTCCCTCCCCCCCTCCCCCCTCCCTCCCTCCCCCTTCCCTCCCCCTCCCTCCCCCCTCCCTCCCTCCCTCCCTCCTTCCCTCCCTCCCTCTCCATCTCTCTCTCTCTCTCCCCCCTCCCTCTCTCTCTCTCTCTCTCTCTCTCTCTCTCTCTCTCTCTCTCTGTGTGTGTGTGTGTGTGTGTGTGTGTGTGTGTGTGTGTGTGTCAGAGGGTGCGCTCCCACGACACACACACACACACACACACACACACACACACAGATAAGCAGCGTATTCGACCTAAAATGAGCTACAATTAATAGCACTGCTTCTGTAGATTTATGGTGTAGTGGTTATCGAGGTTGCACAAAACGCCTTTAAATCAAAAATACGTAATACCTTCGTAAGAAAGGGACTGGTATGCTAATTTTCTTTCTACACTTTTCAACCCTAGATAACTGAACCCTCGTAAGATTTGTGATTACAATACGGTGTAAAACTGGACATTTTGTCCTAAATTTGGTGCGTAACATACCATTGACGATTTAATGATGGTAATTAACTAATACGTATTATACAAATTATGACTTCCTTTGAACGAATTGTGTAGTATTAAACTTCACGAGATTTACTAGCAATGTAACATACCCTCCCCCGCTCCCCCCCCCCCCATCCGGTCCATAGTGTTCTAGGCTTAAGTGATACACATAGATACTCTGCAAATCACACTTAAGTGCCTAATAGAGTTCGTCGAACCACCTTCACAATTTTCTATTATTCCACATTCGAACAGCGCACGGAAAAATGAACACCTACGTCTTTCTGGGCGAGCTCTGATTTTCCGTACTTATTATGATTGTCGTTCTCCCTGTGTAGGTCGGCGACAATTACGTATTTTCGCATTCGAAGGAGAAAGTTGGTGATTGGAATTTCGTAAGAAGATTCCTCCGCAACGAAAAGCGCCTTTGTTTTAGTGATATCCATCCTAAATCCTGTATTATTTCAGGGACGCTCGCTCCCCTGTTTCGCGACAATACCAAAGGTGCTGCCGTTCTCTGAACATTTTCGATGTACTCCGTCAGTCCTACCTGCTAAGGATCCCACACCGCGCAGCAGTAGTCCACAAGAGGACGGACAAGGGTAGTGTAGGCAGTCTTCCGTTCGCCTTCCTCACAACATTTTTTGTGTCTTCCTTTCAATTTGTTTCCGTAATTGTACCTCCTAGGTTTTCTCTTGAATTTATGGCCTTTAGATTCGACTGATTCATAATGTAACGGACATTTAACGAATAAGCCTCATAAAAGCGTTGCTTACAAAGTTAGTTACTGTTCTGAAGCAGGGTCACGCTATGTGATGATATAACTAATAATTGAGAATCCATGGTGTATGGAAAAATGCGTGTGTTATTTTTGACCGGTGACGTCACCGTCGACATTTTATTGCTATGTTTTGAAAAGAATGTCACCGTCGACATATTATTGCTGTGGCTTACTGAGGACCACCTGAAATAACTTAAGTCTTCTGTCTTTTCTCCTTCCTTTCCAGTAGTGTTTCATTCATTACCTATGTTGCTCTCTGCTTTCTTCAGCACATGCTGCGCTGTCTCTCATCGGTTTTTCCTGGACACCCCTGATATTTTCCACTTTCACTTTAAACTTTTTTCGTTCTGCTATTTCTTCCCACGCTATTTCTATTTCCCCTCAGGACTGGTGCAACTTCTTTGATCCACATCATTGACGTTCTTGGATTTCTGTCAAAATATTAAAATATTCTTGTTGTTCTTATTTTCATCCAACCTTTCTAGGCGTCAGTAGAATACAACTCCTACCAATCCATTGCGTCTAACATATGTTACTTATGACAAACTCGATTATAAATAATTTTACTGAGCAAATTACTTAGTACACACAGCTCTTCGAATAGGCTCCACCAAGGCATTCTTCTATCTACACAGCAAATGCAGTAATTCGTATACATTCCTTTGGACTAGGAAAATTTGAGCTTGGATTGACCAGTTAGCGTAAAAAAACGACGTCCAAAGTATAAATGTTTTGTTAATTTTTGCATCACTTTTGCATTGCAAAGTTGTCATTGCGATATTTTTAGGGACTTCAGCACTTCTGATGGATGCCGTCCTCAAATCCACCAAGGTCTTGTTTTTGCATGCGCTCGCATTTCATGAGTATGTCCGGCGTAGATCCATTACAGATTCTGAGCTGCGTGCATTTTTCAAAGTTGCCGTGAACAGTTGACGAAGCCTTTATTAATATTAGTGAAAATTTTATTAACAATGCTTTTCTATTCTCTATGGTTTCCAAAATTGCAGCTGTATGAAGCTCTCAGAGGAAAGCGCGTCTGTTAGTTTGCTAACAGATTATTGGTTGTTGCGTCTTAGTGTCAATGTATGTTAAATACTTGAGTTTAAAAAGAGCCACCGACAACCATAGAGCGTTCTGTAGCTCGTGTAGAGTGTAGACTGGCGCCTAGTTGCTAATCGGAGCTGGTATCTACACCATTCTGTGAGATGTGGAGATACACATGTAATTGGAAAGGCAGTGTTATGCGGTCTCTATCCTAGCTTTCAAATAATAATTTGGAAAGGAAAAAAGCGAGATGACGATGAGCGCTTATGCGGCACACTCAAGAAGCTGAGTTTCAAATAGCTGTGTCTACGAAACGATTCACAACGAAGCATGTAAGAATATTTTGTATATAGACACAATCACATGTTCATGATACAGCCATAACCGGTTTCGGCCATACAATGACCATCTTCAGATGCTAAAGGCGGCATACACTGAACACAGGTTCATGCGTTCTCATGAGTTTATTATAGAAACACAACATTTTTACAAGAGAATCAATAGACAAAATGTCGTTTTTTCCAAAAACGAAGTATGTGTCAAACTTCGGCTGCAAAGTTTTCCCTCAGTAATAGTACAGGGTGATTCAAAAAGAATACCACAACTTTAAAAATGTGTATTTAATGAAAGAAACATAATATAACCTTCTGTTATACATCATTACAAAGAGCATTTAAAAAGGTTTTTTTCCACTAAAAAACAAGTTCAGAGATGTTCAATATGGCCCCCTCCAGACACTCGAGCAATATCAACCCGATACTCCAACTCGTTCCACACTCTCTGTAGCATATCAGGCGTAACAGTTTGGATAGCTGCTGTTATTTCTCGTTTCAAATCATCAATGGTGGCTGGGAGAGGTGGCCGAAACACCATATCCTTAACATACCCCCATAAGAAAAAATCGCTGGGGGTAAGATCAGGGCTTCTTGGAGGCCAGTGATGAAGTGCCTGGCGGCCGATCCATCGCCTCGGGTAGTTGACGTTCAGGTTTCATAACTAACCTTTTTCGTAGGACTCTCCATACAGTTGATTGTGGAATTTGCAGCTCTCTGCTAGCTCTGCGAGTCGATTTTCCTGGGCTGCGAACAAATGCTTCCTGGATGCGTGCTACATTTTCATCATTCGTTCTCGGCCGTCCAGAACTTTTCCCTTTGCACAAACACCCATTCTCTGTAAACAGTTTATACCAACGTTTAATACACCACCTATCAGGAGGTTAAACACCATACTTCGTTCGAAATGCACGCTGAACAACTGTCGTCGATTCACTTCTGCCGTACTCACTAACACAAAAAGCTTTCTGTTGAGCGGTCGCCATCTTAGCATCAACTGACGCTGACGCCTAGTCAACAGCGCCTCAAGCGAACAAATGTACAACTAAATGAAACTTTATAGCTCCCTTAATTCGCCGACAGATAGTGCTTAGCTCTGCCTTTTGTCGTTGCAGAGTTTTAAATTCCTAAAGTTGTGGTATTATTTTTGAATCACCCTGTAAATCAGAAGTAGTGAAGAATCTATATCACTAAGCGATCATCCCGGGACACGGGACAAAAACGCAGTTACAAATTGCCTGTCTAGAGGCATCCACGGCAACAAAATTCCATTTCCGATATTTCACATAAATGGCGACTTAATTTGAAAACTAAAAATGCTTCATAATTCACTCATTGAGAGGCATAAGCTTACGTGAAAGGCTTAACATATTAAGACAAGTGTTACAGTTACAAACTGTGTGTGTGTGTTGAGGCAGTGTAACTCAATGCGCACAAATTACGCAGACTATAATCATCCGGTATTTGACAATGAGATCAATCAGTGACCTACAGCAAACTTGAAACATAATTTCAAACTTTCCTAAACTTCCTCCATTAAATGCTTAACGACAAAGCTTCAAACGTTAAAAGTACAGAAAAACATATTTTATAAATTTATTAGTGGATTTTGGGCATCTTCCATACAACCAGCCCCAGAAGCAGAAAAAAAAAATAATTATGTTACAGCTATTTGGTTCAAATGGCTCTGAGCACTATGGGGTTTAACATCTGTGGTCACCAGTCCCCTAGAACTCAGAACTACTTAACCCTAACTAACCTAAGGACATCACACACATCCATGCCCGAAGCAGGATTCGAACCTGCGACCGTAGCGGTCAGGCGGTTCCAGACTGAAGCGCCTAGAACCGCACGGCCACACCGGCCGGCTACAGCTACTTAAAATGAACCTAATCCAGTGACCTAAACAAATTAACATACTGTGTTATACTGTAAACAATCTTTTTTCGTAGTTTCTTATTTGACCCACTGTTATAAAATCGCGCGAGCTCACACGCATTCATGTTTTCTGTTGCTAGAAGACTGTGTGTTTGACGGTCAGGCGTTCTGAGGGCAACAGATTCTGTATTTCTTTCGTAGTTTCCTGACACCTGTTTCACCTGAAGAAAAAATGAGGATGTGATCATATCGAAGCGGTTGAGATGTTGCCTGAATCTCTCGTGATTGAAAGGAAGTCGTGGCATTGTCACTATTAACTTTGTGTATTTGGCACCAAAGACGTGATGGGAGATTAGGCATCACTGCAGTATAGTGTCTTCCTTTAATTTCATAAGATTGTTGGAGAGTCTCATACCATGGAGCCCTGGTTAGAGTGCTTATGGTGCGAAGATCGTCAGGGCGCACTTCATCATACGAGGTGCATTCAAGTTCTAAGGCCTCCGATTTTTTTCTAATTAACTACTCACCAGAAATCGATGAAACTGGCGTTACTTCTCGACGTAATCGCCCTGCAGACGTACACATTTTTCACAACGCTGACGCCATGATTCCATGACAGCGTCGAAGGCTTCTTTAGGAGTCTGTTTTGACCACAGGAAAATCGCTGAGGCAATAGCAGCACGGCTGCTGAATGTGCGGCCATGGAGAGTGTCTTTCATTGTTGGAAAAAGCCAAAAGTCACTAGGAGCCAGGTCAGGTGAGTAGGGAGTATGAGGAATCACTTAAAAGTTGTTATCACGAAGAAACTGTTGCGTAACGTTAGCTCGATGTGCTGGTGCGTTGTCGTGGTGAAACAGCACACGCGCAGCCCTTCCCGGACGTTTTTTTTCCAGTGCAGGAAGGAATTTGTTCTTCAAAACATTTTCGTAGGATGCACCTGTTACTGTAGTGCCCTTTGGAACGCAATGGGTAAGGATTACGCCCTCGCTGTCCCAGAACATGGACACCATCATTTTTTCAGCACTGGCGGTTGCCCAAAATTCTTTTTGGTGGCGGTGAATCAGTGTGCTTCCATTGAGCTGACTGGCGCTTTGTTTCTGGATTGAAAAATGGCATCCACGTCTCATCCATTGTCACAACCGACGAAAAGAAAGTCCCATTCATGCTGTCGTTACGCGTCAACATTGCTTGGCAACATGCCACACGGGCAGCCATGTGGTTGTTGGCTCTGAGCACTATGGGACTCAACTGCTGTGGTCATAAGTCCCCTAGAACTTACAACAACTTAAACCTAACTAACCTAAGGACATCACACACATCCATGCCTGAGGCAGGATTCGAACCTGCGACCGTAGCGGTCGTGTGGTTCCAGTCTGTAGCGCCTTTAACCTCTCGGCCACTCCGGCCGGCCGTGTGGTCGTCCGTCAACATTTGTGGCACCCACCTGGATGACACTTTTAGCATTTTCGGGTCGTCATGCAGGATTGTGTGCACAGAACCCACAGAAATGCCAACTCTGGAGGCGATCTGTTCAACAGTCATTCGGCGATCCCCCAAAACAATTCTCTCCACTTTCTCGATCACGTCGTCAGACCGGCTTGTGCGAGCCCGAGGTTGTTTCGGTTTGTTGTCACACGATGTTCTGCCTTCATTAAACTGTCGCACCCACGAACGTACTTTCGACACATCCATAACTCCATCACCACATGTCTCCTTCGATTGTCGATGAATTTCAATTGGTTTTACATCACACAAATTCAGAAAACGAATGATTGCACGCTGTCCAAGTAAGGAAAACGTCGCCATTTTAAGTATTTAAAACAGTTCTCATTCTCGCCACTGGCGGCAAAATTCCATCTGCCGTACGGTGCTGCCATCTCTGGGATGTATTGACAATGAACGCCGCCTCTTTTTAATACAAGCGCATGTTTCTATCTCTTTCCAGTCCGGAGAAAAAAAAATCGGAGGCCTTAGAACTTGAATGCACCTCGTATATCAGTGACCCAACATATACATATTCGTTCTCATTTCCCTTTATTCCGATATCAACCTTCACCCAGTACAGGATGGTTGTCTAATTTAGGAGCGAAAAACTCCTGAACTCCTTTTCGTGATACTCCTGTCTGTGGGCGCCTGTATGTTATTTTGCTAGAAGTTCGTCTTGATGCAGCTTGATATACGTGAAGTAGCATGTGGTACAAAAGTGGAGTGAGGTATACGCGACATAGGGTACAGTATGCATCAGTCGCGTGGGAGAGTTCGTCAGTTGTACTGAACTTCTGATCGGGTGCTAGGCGCCATAAGGCCTAACTTCTCTTATTGTTTATATACTTCTCATTGTCATCAACCCAGTTTTTAGTGTGACAATCTCTCATCGTTACCCTATGAGTCTATAGTTTTTATTTATTAAATTTTAGGAGTTTTGAGAAACATGTTGTTGTTGTTGTGGTTTTCAGTCCTGAGACTGATTTGATGCAGCTCTCCATGCTACTCTATCCTGTGCAAGCTTCTTCATCTCCCAGTACCTACTGCAACCTACATCCTTCTGAATCTGCTTAGTGTATTCATCTCTTGGTCTCCCTCTACGATTTTTACCCTCCACGCTGCCCTCCAATACTAAATTGGTGATCCCTCGATGTCTCAGAACATGTCATACCAACCGATCCATTCTTCTAGTCAAGTTGTGCCACAAGCTCCTCTTCTCCCCAATTCTGTTCAATACCTCCTCATTAGTTATGTTATCAACCCATCTAATCTTCAGCATTCTTCTGTAGCACCACATTTCGAGAGCTTCTATTCTCTTCTTGTCTAAGGTATTTATCGTCCACGTTTCACTTCCATACATGGCTACACTCCATACAAATACTTTCAGACACTACTTCCTGACACTTAAATCAATACTCGATGTTAACAAATTTCTCTTCTTCAGAAACGCTTTCCTTGACATTGCCAGTCTACATTTTATATCATCTCTACTTCGACCATCATCAGTTATTTTGCTCCCCAAATAGCAAAACTCCTTTACTACATTGTGTCATTTCCTAATCTAATTCCCTCAGCATCACCCAACTTAATTCGACTACATTCCATTATCCTCGTTTTACTTTTGTTGATGTTCATCTTATCCCCTTCTTTCATGACACTGTCCATTACATTCAACTGCTCTTCCAAGTCCTTTGCTGTCTCTGACAGAATTACAATGTCATCGGCGAACCTCAAAGTTTATATTTCTTCTCCATGGATTTCAATACCTACTCCGAACTTTTCTTTTGTTTCCTTTTTTGCTTGCTCAATATACAGATTAAATAACATCGGGGATAGGCTACAACACTGTCTCACTCCCTTCCCAACCACTGCTTCCCTTTCATAAGACTAACGATATTGCAACCGAAGGGCTTCAGACACCTTCGGGTGTCTTTGGCGCGCCTGGGAGACAAAGTACTTCGGTTGTGCTAGTCAAACTGTTTCGGCGGGGTCGAGCACGTATCTCGGTGTCGTGCGTTACTTAGGCGTGAATATGTAATACTCACTCTGTTTAGTGTGTACCGGAGAACCGTATATGTGTATGATACTTCGGTAGTTGGATAGAAAAGTTACCATACAACAAAGAAAGCTATGTCGAGTGTTGTAAAAGACAGCGTAAATCTGTGAATATTCGAATAACAACCAAACGGGGTACATTAATGAGAAGTGACACCTATCATCATTGTCAGTAGTACAGATGTTGCCCTCTGTAGATACAGAGACTAACCTGGGCAAGTGGCATCCCGCAAAAAAGCACGATCACAGGTTCGAACTGTAATCCCACGACCAACGAGCTGTCTTCTGCGCTGGGGACACAGCTTTAGAAGACGACAGGGTGGCGGAAAGAACGGCCAGAGACTCCTATTCAATCTCTACAGTTTTCAGATCTGTCTTTCAAGGGGACACAGAATTTATATTTTGTAATACGATATACTGGATACTGGTATTGTGGACATCGCAGCAATTGAAAGCATCAATACTGAGTCTGAATCTGATAAAAGTACTATCGTATGTCCTTGCACTCGTTTTGCACGTTAACTCCCTCTAAAATCGGTATAAGTTCTGCGCAGTGAGTGTGGACAAAATTTGAATTTGCCTCATGAATTAGTCTCGCCATCTACGAATGCACCCTTCTTAGCCTGTTTTTTGTCACTGCAGTACCACTTTCAGCATATTTTGTACAGGCGTGAAGTTTCCATTATAATGGGTGTAAATTTTAAGTTGACAAACCAGACTAACTCGAAAAACAAGCTTCACACGAAAAAATATAGAATCCAAAGTTGATTATTTTCGAGCCCAACACACTAGCCCCCTGGGGGTGGGGTGGGAGGCAACTTCAAAATTTCGAATGAGAACCCCCATTTTTTTATTGCATATTCAGATTATACATAAAACCTACATACATTTTGTCTTCAATATTTGTTTTGATTCTTGGTAGTTGGCGCTGTAATTAAAAAAAATCCATGTTATTTTTGCGTGGAAAATTGTTACGGATAAATAAAAAAGTTCACTCGTTAGTAAGTAGTATGTTTGGTTAGTTAGTTAGCTAGTCAGATGATTTGTTTGATATTTAAAAGTTGTGTGGCATCGTGACCACAAAACAAACAGAACTTTTCCGAATCTGCGGAAGAAATTAATACAGTATTTGGGTCCACAACTGCAAAACTGTAATTCCTCTCTCTCAAACACCACCCTATCGGGTGAGAGGGAGAATTTTAGTCTTAGCGAATCAAAATTTACGAAGTAAATAAGTATTTTTTATTTATCCGTAACCATTTTCCACACAAAAATGAGAACATGGTTTTTCTTGAATTAAAGCGCCAGCTACCGAGTATCAGAACAAATGCTTAGGACAAAATGTACGTAGTTTTTTTATGTAGAATCTGATTATGCAATAAAAAAATGGGGGTTCCCATTTGAAAACTTAAAGTTGTCTTCCACCCCACCCCCAGGGGCTGGGGTGGCGGGCTAATTTTAGCACCAGCAGATGTTCTCCTCGAAAATAATCAACTTTGGATTCCACACTCTGGAACCGCGCGACCGCTACGGTCGCAGGTTCGAATCCTGCCTCGGGCGTGGATGTATGTGATGTCCTTCGGTTAGTTAGGTTTAAGTATTTCTAAGTTCTAGGGGGCTGATGACCACAGCAGTTAAGTCCCATAGTGCTCAGAGCCATTTGAACCATTTGATTCTACACATTGTTTCGTTAGAAGCTGATTTTTCGATTTATTCTGGTTTTTCAACTTAAAATTTACATCCATTATAGACAGTACGTCTTCAAGTTTTATTGGTGCATCTGTGCTGATCGTAAACATTGCTTGATGCCTTCATAACTCTTGGGATGACCCTAGAACACTTACCGTATGTGCACTATGTCGGTTAAAACTACATTTATGCCTGAGGGCGGATATTACTAGCATATTTCACGTGCGTAAGTTCCTAACTTCGAACCTCTAGATATCGGTAAACCAATAACGATATCGAGAAAAGCTTCGAAATTTCTCGAGAATATTATCTCAGAAACATGCGGTACAAATTTCGACGATCTGCCATGACCAGAAATTCTAGAAATGGCCATCCCCGCAGTTGGTGCTTTTGGTACCCGATAATCGTGGTTTTTCGGGGTTTTCTCAGGAACCGCGCATGAACCTGAGATGATTTTTATAAGCTGCCTAAGGCCCACCCTTGACCAGTCCTAATGCCAAAGAACCGACCAATGTTCTCAGTTCGCCTGGGCTGGAGGAAGCGTGTAAAGTTCACACTTTACTGTAGAATAGCTACAATATGTCCGTTCTTCCAATAGTTATACAATCAATCACTAAGCCCAGGGCAACCTTGACCCCTTATCTCTGTGGTAAATAGAACCCGAGATCTGAAGCTCCCGTAAAATGACACTTTCCCGCCCGGCTGTTTGGAACATACTGGCGGAGTGCACTTTCGGGCGCGGCCCCATGAATCATTCGCATACTGCAGCACTACAAACCGCGGAGCCTACAAAATCCTCACAAAAATGAATAGAGGGTAGGGATGAGGGTTATCGCTGAAATAGCCAGTTTGCGGCTATATAGGTCTTTTCCACGCCAGTTTAACCTGTCTGTTAAAACCGCTCAAAATAACCTTTTTCGGTAAACGTAGAAATCCAGAAAAAGATCGAAAAATGTTGACACTCTGTTTCAAGATACAGAGAATGAAAATAATAAATATTAAAATGCAGGAAAACTTAGCATGTTCACCGTTCACTGCTTTTCTCTAAAAAAAGGTTGTTGAATATTATAAAAAATAACCAGTAGTCTACTATTGATTCAAAATTGTTGAGACTTTGTTCAAAATATACTACTATTTGGGCATTATGAATAGTAAACAGGGTGAAAACAGGCTGACTAACTCCGTTTTTAGAGGCTTCAAGCAGACAGAAGCATATTATGTAGACACAGGCACCAGATCCGCTGCTATATATTTTTATTGTATACTATGCGTGAATTGCTGTTAATTTTTTAATTTATTACTGTTATTATTGTCTTCCTCTTGTTATTTCATACAAACGACAGACAAATATTTGATCTATTAAAGCCAAATGAAGCATTGCACTTCACTGCGATGTCATTTCGTAAAAATAAGTCCCCACTTCAGTTTATGCCTTCCTGCAGTACTACGGATGTCTGCGACGATAGCAAGACCATGTGTACAAGTTCCGTACCCAGCTCTTACTTGCGCAACTTAAGCCACGAAACACGGAAACAGGGAAATCATTGTCTTATGCCACGTGTCTGTTGTTTATTTGCCGGTATTTTTATTAAAACAGCACTGATCGCTTATCCTACTTTCAGTAATAACGGAATATTTCAAACCAATGCAAATTTTACGAATAAAATTTATCTTTTTCTAAAGAAAGTTATATTTAGAAACGAAAAAGTTTAACGCTGCTGTTATGACTGATATTTTCGTTTTTTTCGGTTATTAGTAAAAACTAATAAAGTGCCTGTCATAACAGAGACAAAACAAATATCGAGATATACCGGTTATTGAGCAACAGTATCAGAAATTGAGTCCGCCTTGTTACAAAACACCTTGTTATTCGTTTATTTCTTTATTTTCCCGACCGTAGCAGTCGCGCGGTCCCAGACTATAGTGCCTAGAACCGCTCGCCCACTCCGGCCGACCTTCAAGACACACAGAATGAAAATATTACATACGGAAATACAGGAAAACTTAGCATGTTCACCGTTCGGTGACAATCACCATCATCAGTGGTTTTTATTAATGTAAAACATGCAGAAAATAGCATGGTTATACAAACACAGTGGCACATTATTACAGTTTTACATACCATCCAACGACCGTGAGTACACGAATAGCTAAGTAACAGACACCAAATAACTGGTTTCCACAACGCTACCACAACCCCAAGTATATATTGCTGACACACGAAGTTCGCCTTTTAGTATTTTGTTCACTAACAGCCGCTCACACACTAGCAGATGACATGATGTTCGCTGAGTAAAACCGGCAACAAAAAAAAAAAAAAAAAAAAAAAGCACACAGAAAATATGTCGCAAACAGCGACAATAGTTCTCAAAACCGTGCTGTAACATACAATAAGTAAGGTAGTATGAAAATACCCATAAAAACTATATTTAAAAAAACTATTAGTAAAAATGTAATAATGTGCCACTGTGGTCGGCCGGAGTGGCCGAGCGGTTCTAGGCGCTTCAGTCTGGAACCGCGCGACCGCTACGGTCGCAGGTTCAAATCCTGCCTCGGGCATGGATGTGTGTGATGTCCTTAGGTTAGTTAGGTTTAAGTAGTTCTAAGTTCTAGGGGACTGATGACCTCAGATGTTAAGTCCCATACTGCTCAGGGCCATCTGAACCATTTTGTGCCACTGTGTTTGTATAACCTTGCTATTTTTTGCATGTTTTAGATTAAAACACCAACTGATGATGGTGATATTTGTCGCCGAAACTAGTTTGGGAAAATTAAGAAATAAACGAATAACGAGATGTCTTGCATCAATGTTGTTGTTTTTCTACGCAAACACGGTCCAAATGGAAGAGTTCCAAGATAAAATTACTGGTTATTCCGAATGAAATACTAGTATCGGGTTTAGCCGGTCGCTCTTCCGTCTCTGAGTGGAGTGGCTGCTTGATGTTCGGCAGTAAACAGTGATGCATTTGGATACAACTTGCGTCTGTATCTGTGCGCTCAAGATACAGCTGCTGTTGGGCAAGTAGTTATTAAACACAAAGCGTTACTGAACGCCATCCGGCGCCGACGCAGCTGACATTGGGCAGACCGCCGGGGAAAACAGAAGCCCTGGCCGACATTGGCCTTACGACCCGGCTGTCGTAGAAGGGCGCGCTGTGGACGTTGTTGCACTAAAATCCCGCGCAGCCGCAAGCGGCCGACTTGCCGCCAATGGCGGCGGCAAAACCGGCCCAGCTGTTATTCGCCGCCCCCCCTGCGATTCTGCCCGCGCGGCGTCCGCTGCAATCAAAACTTGGCCACTCGGCGGACCTCTGCCACCGCCAGCCAATTACTGCTCCAGTCGGGCGATCCCAACACCGGCTGACAACTATTCCAGAAATCGCCTCCAGTCCGCACTTCACTTCCGCCGCGCTGGAACCGGCCAATTTTCTGGAACTCTGCCATCGGAAGAGTCGGCTGCATAGAGTAGCCCCACACGTGGCGCCTCTCCGGTGTAGCGTCTATAATGCGAAACCGCAGGAACAAATGAGGTCGTACACGTGATATTCAGACCGGCGGGAGTCGAGTTTTAACTCGCTTGATGCGATTGGCGAATGTATGTTATCAGCAACTGGATTCTTGGATTATTTGAAAGCGCTACCCTGTACTCAGTAGGGTGGGTGGGGAGGGGAGAGAGAGAGAGAGAGAGAGAGAGAGAGAGAGAGAGAGAGAGAGAGAGAGAGAGACGAAGGAAGCTTCATAGTCTGTATTAACGAACCGTGTTTTATTTTCGATGAATATTCTTAAGAATTTATTTTATTTACTAGCGATTCATCGAGAACATTAACACATTTAATCACACGATGTAAGCATGGAAATCACAACCAAATTCCTTTTAACAAATGAGAATTTTATTCACTTTATTAGTGCCTAAAGCATTTTTAAAAGAAACATTTAAAATTATAATCAGAAAGCACCCTCTAAATATCAAAGTTACAATTTATTCAGAGGCAGAAAGAAACAAGTTTTGAGTGTTTGAGCTTTCGGGCAGAGGACCTTGGCGCTCCCTTTTGACACGGCCGTAGTTACGACCGCTCACAACAGCCTCTGAAAGACTATACTGGTGCAAATCTGCAACACACCAGATTACTTTAAACTAAGAGTTTTAACAATTCACACAAGCGCACAAACTATGCACCAAGTAGGAGGGATGGAAATGGTACAAAACACTAAAATTAAAAGATTAACTTGCCACCGAAGATGCAGCACGATGTTAAATTCTAAGAAAAGTCTTACGGTGGAAGGGTGGCAATTTTATATACTAAAATAATTATTCAAATAAAAGCCCATGAAAAGCAATCATATAAAATCCTACAAGGTTGGCCAAACTATAGTTAAGGTGCTCTACAGTACACAGATACCGCCTCTCAAGATCATAGGCAATAATATCAAAGTTTCCAAAGATCAAAACAAGCAATAAATTCGTTATCACACCAAATCCGACAGCTACTAACGTACGGTAGATTGATAGGGAGATTACCGAACAACCCGAACCGCAGGTTGCTCTAACCCGCCCCTACTCCACAAGGGAAAAACGAACCACCGAATTTACAGACAACCACCTTCCCGCGGGTAGGCAAACTGAGAATAATGGTGGGACGACCCCAAAGCAAAACGGCTGGTGACCTCATCAAAAAAACAAGTAGAATTTAACAAGACTAAATCAAACAAGATATCACCAATCACTTAATTTCTAATAAACTGCAATTTCTCGACAAGACCTAGCGCAGCACCCGCAAATCGCTCTCCCGAACCGTCCGCTGCCAGCCGCTTCAACGGACGCAGGAAGGCGCACCGATCTACCGTCTCACGGCGTCGGAGCTCGCACCGGCCAGACTGATTTCGTGGGTTGACTCCTGTTGCTCTCGTGTCGATTGCGAAGTCACTACCCCTCGCTATACGCTGCGGCCCTCTGGACTCACGTGGGGACCTCACTTGCGCCGACGCTCAAGACGGACAAGTCATCTTCTGTCTCAGTGCGCGGCAGACCAACCGATCGATCCAACCGCCAATGACCATTGCCTGAGCAAACTCGAGCAGACTGGCGGCCTAACGCGCAGACTCAGATGCAGGAACTCAGTCCCGACCGGACGACCACTCGCTCAGTTCTCTTACTGGCGGAGTGGAAATACTCTCATTTTGCCGGCTTTAAAGGTTGATCCGAACGACAGACATACTAGCACTCCGAACGACAGAGAGACACTAACTGCCTAACAAATGCGGACGAGAGACTGACCCAGACTGACCGACTGGAGAGCTCATAGCGCCCCTTGAATGCACGTGAACAGGCTATCTTTCCACTTTTCCACCAGAGGGAGACACCAAAGCTGCGATTGCCACAGCGGCGCCACCGCCAGAAACGGAGGGCGACTGCCTCACACTACGCGCTGTGGCGCGCTCTTCAAAACAGCAATTTTTACCACGGCTCAGTTACCATGAAGAATTGAAACAACATACAAGCAAGCCCAGTGTGACATCCAGGTTCAGTATTAGCGAGATCTACATCTACAGGATTACTCTGCTATTCAGAATAAAGTGTCTGGCAGAGGGTTCAATGAACCACCTTCATGCTGTCTCTCTACCGTTCCGAACGGCACGCGGGAAAAACGAGCACTTAAATTTTTCTGTGCAAGCCCTGATTTCTCTTATTTTATCGTGATGATCATTTCTCCCTATGTAGGTGGGTACCGACAGAATATTTTCGCAATCGGAGGAGAAAACTGGTGATTGAAATTTCATGAGAAGATCCCGTCGCAACGAAAAACGGCTTTGTTTTAATGATTGCCACTCCAATTCACGTATCATGTCGGTGACACTATCTCCCCTATTTCGCGATAATACAAGACGAGCTGCCCTTCTCTGTACTTCGATGTCATCCGTCAGGCCCACCTGATGCGGATCCCACACCGTACAGCAGTACTCCAGAATAGGACGGACAAGCGTAGTGTTCTGCCAATGAATCGCAGTCTTTGGTTTGCTCTACCCACAATATTATCTATGTGATCGTTCCAATTTAGGTTATTTGTAATTGTAATCCCTAAGTAATTAGTTGAATTTACAGCCCTCAGATTTGTGTGACTTCCTGCGTAATCGAAATTTAGTTGATTTCTGATAGTACTCATGTGAATAACTTCGCACTTGACTTTATTCAGGGTCAATTGCCACTTTTCGCACCATACAGATATCTTATCTAAATCATTTTGCAAGTCGTTTTGATCATCTGATGACTTTACCAGATGGTAAATGACAGCATCATCTGCAAACAATCTAAGACGGCGACTCAGATTGTCTCCTATGTCGTTGATACAGATCAGGAACAATAGAGGGCCCATAACACTTCCTTGGGGATCGCCGGATATTACTCCTGTTTTACTCTATGACTTTCCGTCTATTACTACTAACTGTGACCTTTCTGACAGGAAATCACGAATCCAGTCGCACAACTGAGGCGATACTCCGTCGGCACGCAGTTTGATTAGAAGATGCTTGTGAGGAACGGAGTCGAAAGCCATCTGGAAATCTAAAAATACGGAATCAATTTGATATCCCCTGTCGATAGCACTTTATACTTCATGAGTATAACGAGCTAGTTGTGTTTCACATGAACGATATTTTCTGAATCCGTGCTGACTATATTTCAATAAATCGTTTTGTTCGAGGTACTTCATATGTTCGAATACAGTATATATTCTAGAACCCTACTTCAAATCTGCGTTAGTGATGTAGGCCTGTAATTCAGCGGATTACTCCTACTGGACTGCTAGATGCCTTGGAGAGAAAGGAACTTCAGAATCGTTGGCCCTGCCTGTAAAAGAGGAAGGTGGAAGAAGAGGCACAATCATGAGCTGTGAAATGTGTGTAAAGATCCAGCTATTAGAAGAACACTGAACTCAGATTCAGATGGACGGGTCGAAAATAGCTACAGGGATGGACAAAAATATGGACACACTGAAAAGACAACACATTACCATGTCTAACTTCTTACAACACTAACCTGTCGTGGCACAAACCAATGTTGCTCTCTGAGAGGTTTTATAATTTTGACTGTGCGTGTATGTGTAACGGATAAAGGTATCGGACAGTAATTTTGAATATGGTGAATTTAACAGAAAAAGTAAACAGGCTTTAACTTTGAGGTTAATGAAAGGAGTAAAATTGATATACGAATGAACATATTAACGTGAAAATATATTTTTAAGAAAACTGAATACTAGTTGAAGTTACTTTCCAGAATGAGATTTTCACTCTGCAGCGGAGTGTGTGCAGATACGAAACTTCCTGGCAGATTAAAACTGTGCGCCCGACCGAGACTCGAACTCGGGACCTTTGCCTTTCGCGGGAAAGTGCTCTACCATCTGAGCTACCGAAGCACGACTCACGCCCGGTCTCACAGCTTTACTTCTGGCAGTATCTCGTCTCCTACCTTCCAAACTTTACAGAAGCTCTCCTGCAAATCTTGCAGAACTAGCACTCCTGAAAGAAAGGATATTGCGGAGACATGGCTTAGCCACAGCCTGGGGGGATGTTTCCAGAATGAGATTTTCACTCTGCAGCGGAGTGTGCGCTGATATGAAACTTCCTGACAGATTAAAACTGTATGCCCGACCGAGACTCGAACTCGGGACCTTTGCCTTTCGCGGGCGAGTGCTCTACCAACTGGGCTACCGAAGCACGACTCACGCCAGGTACTCACAGCTTTACTTCTGCCAGTATCTCGTCTCCTACCTTCCAAACTTTACAGAAGCTCTCCTGCGAACCTTGCAGAACTACCACTCCTGAAAGAAAGGATATTGCGGAGACATGGCTTAGCCACAGCCTGGGGGATGTTTCCAGAATGAGATTTTCACTCTGCAGCGGAGTGTGCGCTGATATGAAACTTCCTGGCAGATTAAAGTTTGGAAGGTAGGAGACGAGATATTGGCAGAAGTAAAGCTGTGAGACCGGGCGTAAGCCGTGCTTCGGTAGCTCAGATGGTAGAGCACTTGCCCGCGAAAGGCAAAGGTCCCGAGTTCGAGTCTCGGTCGGGCATACAGTTTTAATCTGAAGTTACTTTCATTAATATTCCCCTTTGAATAGTACACCAATACTGCGCGTAGTAGTAATCATAGAAAGCAAAATTTGTACGAAATAAGAGCTACAGTAAAGACTGTTACTTGGAGCAGTACTGAAATGTTACTGCAAGAAGTGCCGAACTAAATTTGGGCAAGAGGGGGTTCTGAATTAACTGAGATATAAATACCACAGATAAAAATAAATAATACGACAATTACACTGTCTATGCTCCCATTTATAGAAGTGTATCAGATTTCATTAGTAGCAATAATATTCCAATTACCGTTCTGACATGAGAATAATACGGTGGGGACCGATAAACTGACATTGTATCACTAGTCAAACCCTGATTCTTTCAGTAGCAAAATTCAATTCAACTAAATTTAATTCTTAGCTTCACTTGAGGTAGTTCCTTTTTACATTTCGAGGCAAATTATTCAGCACTAAGCTTAATTGAATTCAAAATTTTGTTCCTGCTTGTAATCAAAGCTAAATTAAGTTTCAAATTAGAGTAACTTATTTGCCTTTTTTCATCACCTGTGAAGCAGGTATTTTAGACAGTAATATTTACAAGGTGGTGGTATACAGCAACTGGTCTCTTGGGAGAAATATGTTCATCGCCAGGGTGACTGTCGAGAAATACATATGTAGACCCGAATGGTGAAGATTTAGAATGCCAATATAGTTAGTTTTATTTAAAACGCTTTAAGAAGTTTCACGTAAAAAATGCGGAGACACTATTTTTGAGCTCGCCCTCGAGCTTGTGTTACTACTTTCTATTACTTTTGCATGTCTAAGCACAGAAAGGAAAAAAAAATGCTCACAGGCAGCAACTCTATTACAGTTTTGCGATCCTGACGTTGCAACTGCCTGAGAGAGCGGAGTATCTACATCTACATAAATACTCCGCTAGCCACCAAGTGCTGTGTGGCGGAGGGCGCAATTCGCGCGAAAGTCATATACCCCCCCCTCCCCCCTCTGTTCCACTCGCGGAAAGCGCGAGGGAAAAACGACTGTCTGAACACCTCAGTACGAGCTCGCGATCATTGCGCGATTTCAAAGTTGGTGGTAATAATATATGCTCTACATCCGCGGCGAAGATCGGATTTCGGAATTTAGTGATCAGCCCCTTCCGTTTAGCGCATCGTCTATCTGCAAGTGTGTCCCACTTCAAACTTTGAATGAGATTTGTAACGCTCTCGCGATGGCTAAAGGTACCGGTCACGAATCTTGCCGCTCTTCTTTGGACCTTCTCAGTCTCTTGAATCAGACCCAACTGGCAGGGGTCCCATACAGACGAACTGTATTCTAAGACTCGACGAACTAACGTATTGTAAGCTATTTGCTTTGTTGAAGGACTGCATCGCTTCAGAATTCTACCAATAAACCGCAATCTAGAATTCGCCTTGCCCGTTACTTGTGTAATATGATCATTCCTTTTGAGATCATTTCGAATAGTCACACCCAGATACTTAACGGATGTTAACGCTTCCAAAGACTGATCATTTGTTTTGTACTCATACATTAATGGGGATTTTCGCCTTGTTGTACGCAGTAGGTTACACTTACTAATACTGAGAGATAACTGCCAATCATTACACCACGCATTTATCTTCTGCAAACTCTCATTGATATGTTCACAACTTTCGTGTGATACTACTTTCCTGTAGACTACAGCATCATCGGAAAACAGTCTAAGGCCGCTGTCAATACAATCAACCAGATCTTTTATGTAAATCGTAAAAGCACAGGACCTATTACGCTGTCTTGGGGCACACCTGAAGTTACTCTTGTTTTTATTGGAATTACCCCGTTCAGTACGACACACTGTTCCCTGTCTGTTAGAAAACTAACGTACAGCCTCTTAATGATGTGGGGACCCCATATTTTCAACGTCTGTTGCTACAGTAAATACATGATAATGAGGCAATCCGCACAGTACCAATCAGCCAGACGTCACTTGCGATTGCATACAATAGGTAGGGATGGGAGGGGGGGGGGGGTAATTATTCAGTGCGCCAATGGCGGCCAGGTAACACGTGTCGCGGCCGGCTGAGTTAGGGCTATGGGCCGGCTGAGCACACATTGTGCGCCCACGCGGCGGCTAACAGCTTCCGCCTTGCGGCTGTTGGAGGCGCCGTGTATCTTGCAAGGTGTCCGACATAATAGAGCCTGTTCCGCCGCGGCCATTGTCCGCCGCCCGCGGGCGCTGATGGACACGGACGCGCCGCCGGTCAACACCATTCACCGCACCACCGCCTATTTGTCGGGAACTGATACGCCGCGAGTCCTCCGGATCGAAAAGGTGGAGGCCGTGTGGTGGAAAGAAGAGTGTCTCGAGAAAAAAAGTACTGTGCCGGCACACAGTCACGTGAGTCCTTTCTCAACACACCGTTAGAATACCACAATTTTATATTAGTCCGTGATGAAAGTCATTCTCTATTACATCTGAACCACTGTACAAAGACATGGTATAGTTATCGTTGTTGCTAAAAGTTTCGAAAAGTTCTTGGCCAATTCGCATCAAATTCTTATGCTATGCTATAACAAACAGGAAGTCATTTCTGAAAGTATTCGTATGGAGTGTAGCCATGTATGGAAGTGAAACATGGACGATAAATAGTTTGGACAAGAAGAGAATAGAAGCTTTCAAAATGTGGTGCTACAGAAGAATGCTGAAGATTAGATGGGTAGATCACATAACTAATGAGGAGGTATTGAACAGAATTGGAGAGAAGAGAAATTTGTCGCACAACTTGACTAGAAGAAGGGATCGGTTGGTAGGACATGTTCTGAGGCATCAAGGGATCACCTATTGGAGGGCAGCGTGGAGGGTAAAAATCGTAGGGGGAGACCAAGAGATGAATACACTAAGCAGATTCAGAAGGATGTAGGTTGCAGTAGGTACTGGGAGATGAAAAAGCTTGCACAGGATAGAGTAGCATGGAGAGCTGCATCAAACCAGTCTCAGGACTGAAGACAACAACAACAACAACAACAACAACAACAACATAACAAACATTAACACGGACATCGGCTATGTTATTTTTAAATACACTACTAGCCATTAAAATTTCTACGCCAAGAAGAAATGCAGATGATAAACGAGTATTCATTGGACTAATATGTTATACTAAAACTGACATATGATCCCATTTTCACGCAATTTGGGTGCATAGATCCTGAGAAATCAGTACCCAGAACGACCACCTCTGGCCATAATAACGGCCTTGATACGCCTGGGCATTGAGTCAAACAGAGCTTGGATGGCGTGTACAGGTACAGTTGCCCATGCAGCTTCAACACGATACCACAGAGAGTAGTGACTGGCGTATTGTGACGAGCCAGTTGCTCGGCCACCATTGACCAGACGTTTTCAGTTGGGGAGAGATCTGGAGCGAGCATGTGCTAGCCAGGGCAGCAGTCGAACATTTTCTGTATCCAGAAAGGCCCGTCCAGGACCTGCAACATGCGGTCGTGCATTATCCTGCTGAAATGTAGGGTTTCACAGGGATGGAATGAAGGTAGAGCCACGGGTCGTAACACTATTGAAATGTAATGTCCACTGCTCAAAGCGCCGTCAATGCGAACAAGAGGTGACCGAGACGTGTAACCAATGGCACCCCATTCCATCGCGCCGAGTGATACGCCAGTATGGCGATGACAAATACACGCTTCGATTGTGCGATGTCGCCAAACACGGATGCGACGATCATGATGCTGTAAACAGAACCTGCATTCATCCGAAAAAATGACGTTTTGCCATTCGTGCACCCAGGTTCGTCGTCGAGTACACCATCGTAGGCGCTCCTATCTGTAATGCAGCGTCAAGGGTAACCGCAGCCATGGTCTCCGAGCTGATAGTCCATGCTGCTGCAAACGTCGTCGAAGTGTTCGTGCAGATGGTTGTTGTCTTGCAAACGTCCCCATGTGTTGACTCAGGGATCGAGACGGGGCTCCACGATCCGTTACAGCCATGCGGATAAGATGCCTGTCATCTCGACTGCTACGGATACGAGGCCATTGGGATCCAGCATGGCGTTCCGTATTACCCTCCTGAACCCACCGATTCCATATTCTGCTAACAGTCCTTGGATCTCGACCAACGCGAGCAGCAATGTCGCGATACGATAAACAGCAATCGCGATAGGCTACAATCCGACCTTTATCAAAGTCGGAAACGTGATGGTTCCCATTTCTCCTCCTTACACGAGGCATCACAACAACGTTTCACCAGGCAACGCCGGTCAACTGCTGTTTGTGTATGAGAAATCGGTTGGAAACTTACTTCATGTCAGGACGTTGTAGGTGTCGCCTCCGGCGCCAACCTTGTGTGAATGCTCTGAAAGGCTAATCACCTTCATATCACAGCATCTTCTTCCTGTCGGTTAAATTTCGCGTCTGTAGCACGTCATCTTCGTGGTGTAGCAATTTTAATGGCCAGTAGTGCATATAGAATATGCACGGAAGAGCCGAAGAAACCGGTACAGGCATGTGTATTCCAATACACAGGCAGAATTGGCCGAGTCCTATCTACGTCACCCAGTGTCTGGCGTAGTTGTTAAATCGGTTGCTGCTGCTACAATGGCAGTGTATGAAGATTTAAGAGAGTTCGAACGTGGTGTTACAGTTGGAACACAAGCGATGTGACACAGCGTCGCCGACGTAGCGATGGAGTTCGGATTTTCCCGTACGACCATATCACGAGTGTACCGTGGATATGAGGAATCCGGTAGAAAATAAAGCATGGCATGTAAGCATCCTGTCTGATCATCTGCATCCATTCATGTCTGCTGTGCATTCCGACGGACTTCGGCAATTCCAGGAGGACAATGATACCTCACTCGTCCAGAAACACTCTTCTGAGTATAAACACTTCCGCTGCCCGCCAAACACCGCAGACAAGTTCATTATTGAGCATATCAGGGACGCTTTACAACATGCTGTTCAGAAGAGATCTCCACTCCGTCGCACTCTTACTGATTACGGACCGCCCTGCAGGGTTCATGGTGTCCCTCAGACATTAGTCAAGTCCATGCCAGGTCGTGTTGCGCCATTTCTGCGTTCTCTCTGGGCCCTATACGATATTAGGCATATGTACTAGTTTTTTGGTTCTTCAATGTATAATAGGAAAAAATTGTCATATGAGGGAAACTTTGTTAACAAAAATCTCGAAGTTCTCGATTGAGATACATTCAGACAGATAGTGTCTACATATATTTATGAACACCAATGCACACGTTTTCTGTCCACACCGAAAGAAAATGCTATACTGTCGCTGTCAGTTTTAACTCCGTATCAAAGTATTTACACCAGAACGGGTATGATCAAACCGATTTACCCATTGTAAGCGACTTCAATTCCCAATCGAGACTTGTTTTAGACCAATAAACAAGGCTCAAGGTCAGAGATAAGGGTGGTCGGGGGAGCGGGATGGAAGAGGAGATGAACATACACTCCTGGAAATTGAAATAAGAACACCGTGAATTCATTGTCCCAGGAAGGGGAAACTTTATTGACACATTCCTGGGGTCAGATACATCACATGATCACACTGACAGAACCGCAGGCACATAGAGACAGGCAACAGAGCATGCACAATGTCGGCACTAGTACAGTGTATATCCACCTTTCGCAGCAATGCAGGCTGCTATTCTTCCATGGAGACGATCGTAGAGATGCTGGATGTAGTCCTGTGGAACGGCTTGCCATGTCATTTCCACCTGGCGCCTCAGTTGGACCAGCGTTCGTGCTGGACGTGCAGACCGCGTGAGACGACGCTTCATCCAGTCCCAAACATGCTCAATGGGGGACAGATCCGGAGATCTTGCTGGCCAGGGTAGTTGACTTACACCTTCTAGAGCACGTTGGGTGGCACGGGATACATGCGGACGTGCATTGTCCTGTTGGAACAGCAAGTTCCCTTGCCGGTCTAGGAATGGTAGAACGATGGGTTCGATGACGGTTTGGATGTACCGTGCACTATTCAGTGTCCCCTCGACGATCACCAGTGGTGTACGGCCAGTGTAGGAGATCGCTCCCCACACCGTGATGCCGGGTGTTGGCCCTGTGTGCCTCGGTCGTATGCAGTCCTGATTGTGGCGCTCACCTGCACGGCGCCAAACACGCATACGACCATCATTGGCACCAAGGCAGAAGCGACTCTCATCGCTGAAGACGACACGTCTCCATTCGTCCCTCCATTCACGCCTGTCGCGACACCACTGGAGGCGGGCTGCACGATGTTGGGGCGTGAGCGGAAGACGGCCTAACGGTGTGCGGGACCGTAGCCCAGCTTCATGGAGACGGTTGCGAATGGTCCTCGCCGATACCCCAGGAGCAACAGTGTCCCTAATTTGCTGGGAAGTGGCGGTGCGGTCCCCTGCGGCACTGCGTAGGATCCTACGGTCTTGGCGTGCATCCGTGCGTCGCTGCGGTCCGGTCCCAGGTCGACGGGCACGTGCACCTTCCGCCGACCACTGGCGACAACATCGATGTACTGTGGAGACCTCACGCCCCACGTGTTGAGCAATTGGGCGGTACGTCCACCCGGCCTCCCGCATGCCCACTATACGCCCTCGCTCAAAGTCCGTCAACTGCACATACGGTTCACGTCCACGCTGTCGCGGCATGCTACCAGTGTTAAAGACTGCGATGGAGCTCCGTATGCCACGGCAAACTGGCTGACACTGACGGCGGCGGTGCACAATCGCTGCGCAGCTAGCGCCATTCGACGGCCAACACCGCGGTTCCTGGTGTGTCCGCTGTGCCGTGCGTGTGATCATTGCTTGTGCAGCCCTCTCGCAGTGTCCGGAGCAAGTATGGTGGGTCTGACACACCGGTGTCAATGTGTTCTTTTTTCCATTTCCAGGAGTGTAGATGGGAGGGGAGGCAGTCGACATAGAGGAGGGGAGGAAATGCTTGGCTGCATTACAAAGTTGTACTTGCATAACACAAAATTATGCAGTTTAAATTACGCAACACATTAATGACCTCGTAAGAATGCCTTTTTTTAGTATAGTTTATTGGGCTGAAATGATGGAAAGTGTAATGACAGTGATTAAATATGTTATCACTGGTAGGTCGCAGACTGAATGTAATTAAACGATATATTAGACATTCAATAACATAATGCATAAGCTTCTTAACGGACTTAACATTACTGCCGTAAATAATAAAATTCGTAAGTATCATTTTTTCCTTAAGATATGGTGCACAAAATTCAGACCGTTTGCACAATATTTTGAACATACTGGCTAGTAACAAACCGCTTCTACGTCGGTAGTTTTTAAGTTCCCACCAGCGCCTTACGTCGTATAAAAGGGGCGTGGCTTGTTATGATGATGATGTCAGATAATGGGTGTGCGGACTGTGACGTCATCGGTATGGCTCTGACGTGTGCAAGTGACAAATTTAAACGAAATATTTGAAGTACCGATCGCCACTCCACTTACGTGAAACAACGTTTTTCAAAAAAAATTATAAATGGACATTTTTTACCTCTGTCACTCATCACTCAGCAACGGTTCGATACTAATTTTCCTGGTGTTATATTTGGAATTAATATTTTGCTGGGGAGTAGGAAAGACAAATGGATGGCTGCGTGTGTTAACAGCGCTACTTTCGAGCGGGCAGATGTGCCGGTCCCAGATAGAATCAGCTCTGCGATTTATCGATGGAAACTGACATGCTGGCCAGCCTAGATATGGTTTTTCGGCGGTTTCCCACATCCCACTAGGTGAATACCTGACTGGTTCCCAAGTCCCACCACAGTTAAACCGTTCACAAGCATTAAGAAAACTTTCGCTCACTATGAGGTGAAAAACGATGCACACTGACTGCTAGGGTACACGTAATCCCTCCTAGGGAAGGGGTGGAGGTAAAGGGATGCGACATGGAGGAGGGTGGTGGGCAACAGGCGGCCCGCACATCGGATCCGACCCACGATGGTTCTTAGTCAGGCCCGCAGAAGAAATTCGTTGGAGAACGAGTGAGACGGCCGCATAATTGTTCGCCGTGGACGCACTTTCGGATATTTCAGTCGAAGCCCATTTCGCCTCCAGTTCGCAACTCATGATGCTTACTACTCATAGTTGACACTCCTTCGCTTTAGTTTCTGTATAACACAGCAGATATATGCTAAGTGCAAGTGGTTACAACTATCATACTAACTAAAATGAACGAAGAAATAATGGCTTAATTTTTTTAGCGTTAAAGAAACAAACCATTTGTGTCACAAGTCACTAAAAACGTTTGCGGATAAATATTTAAAAAATGCTATCTAGTAGTGTGAACACTAAATTCCAAGTGCTCGAAAGACCTATCAGTGACTAGAAACCGTAAACACTCTTGCAGTTACTTGTCGATTGTGATTGCTTATCTCATTTCCGAGTTTTGCTCTTCCATTCGTTCTCGTCGTAATTAGTAAACCATATTCGCCCATTGTGGACGTACCAGAATACTCTATTTAAACTGAAGATAATTTATAATGAATTAGTGTCAAGCAGGAGGTTTTATAGGCGTGTATTTTTGTCGCTGTTAGTATTTCAGGAGCCTGACATCCAATCTTGAAATGTTCCCATTTATTTACGTATTTGAACTTTCTTTACTAACTACACCGTAAAATTTTCCAAAGGAAGTCTTTGACACTGCTGTTGTAGAACACCATAACAGCAACAAAATAATGTTCGGAAATATTGGGTGAACATAAAATCAATGTACTCTCAAAAATACTTGTTTTAAGGCATCATTTGTGGTCCTGATTAGAGGTGTCATTCATATCGGTGCGTTCAGTAATAGGCAGACGTCTATCCAGACCATCACACAGGAATTCCGGAATGCATCTGGATCCACTGCAAGTACTATGACACTTAGGCGGGAGGTGAGAAAACTTGAATTTCATGGTCGAGCGGCTGCTCATAAGACACACATCACGCCGGTAAATGCCAAACGACGCCCCGATTGGTGTAAGGAGTGGAAAAACGTTGTATCGAGTGAAGATCACGGTACACAATGTGGCGATCCGATGGCAGGGTGTGGGTATGGCGAATGCCCGGTGAACGTCATCTGCCGGCGTGCGTGGCCCCAACAGTAAAATTCGGAGGCGGTGGTTTTATGCTGTGGTCGTCTTTTTCATGGAGAGGGCTTGCACCCCTTGTTTTGCGTGGCACTGTCACAGCACAGGCGTACACTGATGTTATAAGCACGTTCTTGCTTCCCACTATTGAAGAGAAATTCGGGAATGCCGATTGCGTTTTTCAACTCGATCGAGCACCTGTTTATAATACAGGGCCTGTGACGGAGTAGTTACACGACAATAATGTCCCTGTAATGGACTGGCGTGCACAGAGCCCTGACCTGAATCCTATAGAACAGCTTTGGGATGTTTTGGAACTCCGACTTCGTGCCAGGCCACACCGACCGACATCGATACCTCTCCTCAGTGCAACACACCATGAAGAATGGCTGTCATTCCCCAAGAAACCTTCCTGCACCTGTCTGAAAGAGTGGAAGCTGTCATCAATGCTAAGGGTGGTCCAACACCATGTTGAATTTCAGTATATCCGATGAAGGGCGCCACGAACTTCAAGTCATATTCAGCCAGGTGTCCGGATACTTTTAGTCATATAGTGTATCTGTGTTAATTGGCACGACATCCGAGAAACAACAGAACGATTGACTTTACGCCGCCGGATGACATCAATTTGCGACTGTTGTGCTTCCATTCTTCCTACACCTCTCCACTGCAGGATCAGGAGGCGTGTTCTCTGTGCGATACTGCGCCGTCTGTGACTCTGTATAGAGCGGCTGTGGATGTGGGACTACCTGACAAGCACTATTTCGTTTCATATGTGCCCGGACGTCATCGTTGGCATTGTCGTCCTTTGACCGGAATGCCGTCTTCTATGCATAACACTGTCGTACGGACACTGGTTCACCGTTTCTGTGATTATATCGCGAATTAGACAAAACATAATGAAATAGCGGGTTGTTGCTTGGACACCAGTGTGTGTGTGTGTGTGTGTGTGTGTGTGTGTGTGTGTGTGTGTGTCGTACAGCGATATAATTTTGCAGGTCACTCAGTGGTCTGTGTGAATACTGTCTGCAAAACGTGTTGCGAATTGAATCAATAGAAATGAAGTAAAAAATTAAAACGTCGATCCTAATGCTGAGGTTTTACTGCAAGGAGAACGAGAACGTAACAAGCGATAAGCTTTCTTCATTTCGTAATTTTGTGTGCATGTGGGGAGGGGATATCGCTAGAAAAAGTTTTGTAAACGTTTGAAATTCAGTGGTAAGTCCTTTAGAAGTTTCTTTGTACTCCCATTCTTAAATACTGATTTAATGTAATCCGGTAATTAGTGCCCTAAGATGTACACTGCCTCGGGACACACACACAATTTCTAACTGTAGCAGTTGGCTTACTAATTAAAACTGTAAAATAAGATTAGAACTCTAAATGAATAGATTAGCATTTTAAGTCTTAAAATTTGGACAGTAGTTACATGGGATACTGAAAATCAAGTTTTATTTTCTTTTGGAGGTCATTAGAAAGAAAATTTGCAATGGGTACCGTGAACCACGGTCCGTGTTAACCTATTGTGATGTAGGTATTAGTGATTTTCACATGCACAACTTTTTGCGCTGTTACTGAATGAAAGGCCAGAATGTAATACTTCCAGGATTTCGACTGTGATATATAACTGGTACATACCGATTTTTAATATCTTTTATTCTTCCATTCAACATATGTATTCAATGACATCAAATTTAAGCCGTTTCTGCTGTGGTTTAGTGAGACCACGCTGAAATATTGACAAGGTTTTACAATGAATGCATTTTCAAAGCCCTGTAATGTGTGTGCGATATGGATGGCTGACGAAGCCAAACGCTTTTAGCATTCTGTAAAGCTGTGTTCGCATGTTAGACTGTAAACACTGTCTGTTTGGTTGCCGTTATTTAATCGCTGCGCTCTAGCGAATGATCTGGTGGGTGCGTCGTAGTTTATTCTCGAGGTAAACAGTTTGTTGACAGGATACGTCAGCGAACTGAAAACTAGTACGTATGTCTCTTCCACTTACCTGTGTTAGGTACGTATCAAGCGTCACTATTTATCCGCTGTTGTTGCATCGGAAACTCAAATGACGTGCGCTGGAACTAAGAGAGCTGGAGAAGAGAAATGAATGTTGGTGACTTACAATACTCTCGCTCTGAAAACTCCCGTAAGTCTGCTTTTCAAAATAGTAGGTACAGTTTTCAAAGGAGCGTTCACACATATGCACCTTGCTCCTAGTTGTTGTGCGTCCTTTTTGCGCATCACACACAAGAAGGGGTATGAGAGTTGGTGCAAGCATCTTTCTCGACATATGCTTAAGCATATTCCATACACTCTTAGACAGAACGATGCAGATTTGCAATAATAAGCATGTCCGCTTTGCCAACGGAAACAGTCATCGCTGTTTGTATATTTCGAGACAAAGTCGTAGAAAGAAGCCCAAGTGATGGACTAATAAACATCTTTGCGTAGTCTATGAGTGAGCGTGGTGGTAGAGATAAAGATGACAAGGAGTATTCTTTTCAATAACTGAATTCGTGATTTCGAAATAATACTGCATCTTGTTGGGCCCTTGTAGCACTGGAGCTGACGGAAATTGTAGCGTTTGAAATGCATGTTTACAGATGGTTATTAAGGTGTTGGTGGGCAAATTAAGTACGGAAAAGATGAATGCTGGAATGAATATGGTGGAGGAAATAACCGCAACCTTATTATCAAACAGATTTACACAGCAGATTATGTAGGATACCCTCGTTGTTCCATACCAGACTCCTGTAATTGTAATTGTAATTGTATTTATGATGTTCGGTCGGAAGGCTCATCCGATGAAGAGCTGCGTGCTAGTCTACATTGTGCAAGCCCCTTCATCTTTGAGTGATTACAGCAACATACACTCATTTTCAGTTTCTCATTGCAGTCAAACCCTGGCCTCCCTCTACAATTTTTATCACACATACTTCCCTCAGTTACCAAACGGACCGTTGCTTGAGGCCTCAGGATGCATTCTACACTCCTGGAAATTGAAATAAGAACACCGTGAATTCATTGTCCCAGGAAGGGGAAACTTTATTGACACATTCCTGGGGTCAGATACATCACATGATCACACTGACAGAACCACAGGCACATAGACACAGGCAACAGAGCACGCACAATGTCGGCACTAGTACAGTGTATATCCACCTTTCGCAGCAATGCAGGCTGCTATTCTCCCATGGAGACGATCGTAGAGATGCTGGATGTAGTCCTGTGGAACGGCTTGCCATGCCATTTCCACCTGGCGCCTCAGTTGGACCAGCGTTCGTGCTGGACGTGCAGACCGCGTGAGACGACGCTTCATCCAGTCCCAAACATGCTCAATGGGGGGACGGATCCGGAGATCTTGCTGGCCAGGGTAGTTGACTTACACCTTATACAGCACATTGGGTGGCACGGGATACATGCGGACGTGCATTGTCCTGTTGGAACAGCAAGTTCCCTTGCCGGTCTAGGAATGGTAGAACGATGGGTTCGATGACGGTTTGGATGTACCGTGCACTATTCAGTGTCCCCTCGACGATCACCAGTGGTGTACGGCCAGTGTAGGAGATCGCTCCCCACACCATGATGCCGGGTGTTGGCCCTGTATGCCTCGGTCGTATGCAGTCCTGATTGTGGCGCTCACCTGCACGGCGCCAAACACGCATACGACCATCATTGGCACCAAGGCAGAAGCGACTCTCATCGCTGAAGACGACACGTCTCCATTCGTCCCTCCATTCACGCCTGTCGCGACACCACTGGAGGCGGGCTGCACGATGTTGGGGCGTGAGCGGAAGACGGCCTAACGGTGTGCGGGACCGTAGCCCAGCTTCATGGAGACGGTTGCGAATGGTCCTCGCCGATACCCCAGGAGCAACAGTGTCCCTAATTTGCTGGGAAGTGGCGGTGCGGTCCCCTACGGCACTGCGTAGGATCCTACGGTCTTGGCGTGCATCCGTGCGTCGCTGCGGTCCGGTCCCAGGTCGACGGGCACGTGCACCTTCCGTCGACCACTGGCGACAACATCGATGTACTGTGGAGACCTCACGCCCCACGTGTTGAGCAATTCGGCGGTACGTCCACCCGGCCTCCCGCATGCCCACTATACGCCCTCGCTCAAAGTCCGTCAACTGCACATACGGTTCACGTCCACGCTGTCGCGGCATGCTACCAGTGTTAAAGACTGCGATGGAGCTCCGTATGCCACGGCAAATTGGCTGACACTGACGGCGGCGGTGCACAAATGCTGCGCAGCTAGCGCCATTCGACGGCCAACACCGCGGTTCCTGGTGTGTCCGCTGTGCCGTGCGTGTGATCATTGCTTGTACAGCCCTCTCGCAGTGTCCGGAGCAAGTATGGTGGGTCTGACACACCGGTGTCAATGTGTTCTTTTTTCCATTTCCAGGAGTGTATTTACCCTGAATCCCTCTTCTAGTTGGAACCAAAGTTTTTCATACTCCTGTTTTAATTTCCGAAGCATATACCGAGCATCAGTCCGATCTCCTGCTACGATGACCTGGTCACCAGCTGAGAGAGGTGTGTAAAAGATTCTATTCCCCCCCCCCCCCCCCAAATGACTCCATGGCTCCACATTTGTTCCTCCAGGCTTTAAGTGCTTCCTCCACATAGATTTCAATAGTGTCGCTGCTATAGTACACCTGTAGACTAGTGTTTTGGAGCAGTAAGCTGCAGTGGCCCTGAAATTCCTAGTTTTATGGCGCTCACACGGAACAGCTTAACTGCTTTGATGAAAATAGTTGACACATGGGGCCTAATAATCAGCTTCACAGAAACCGAATATCTGGAGGTTGGCAACAATACCATATGGGATATGGCGGTGGGTGCCAATAAGATCAGTGGATGTAAATATGTCAAGTATCTGGGGGTTATGATACAATCTAACGGAAAACTGGAGGTCACATAAAAATATAGTACAGGGTAATAATTTCGAGACGTGGTTCTTGTTGTAGAAGTTGTAACCTCCCCACAAAAATAATAATTAAATGAATTTTAAATATTGTGACCTCTGAACAAAATTGGTTCCCATTCATAATCTCTGTGCAGAAATGCATTCACATTTGATGTACTCACAAAATTCAATTCCTAAACCCCGAAATAATAAAAAAGGAAAATTCAGAAACCTGGTAAATTTTATGAAGACAGCAGCGGTGCGCCACTGCCCTGCATTCTGAATAAAAAAGCAAAAATTCTTACCTCAATGAAAAAAAACGGCGAATATATCTGCTCTTAACTAAAAAAATTTTGGCACAGCTCCGTGCAGTGCTGGCCTATACTTTTCTGATTCGTGAAAGGAATGATCATGCATTGGATATATTCTTTAAATTGAAATGAATGCTTTTTTTTTAAAAAAAATTACTTTATATTATAAAAATTATTATTGGGGCATTTTTTAAAAGAAATTGGATGACAGTTCACATACATTACTAGATATGCGCAAGGCTGCTTCTCTACCTTATACAATAATATTCATCGTCCAGAATTCCGACCAGAGCAGACTGCAGACACGCGCCGACTACTGCCGACTCACGCAGACTACAGAAGACTACTGCAGACTAGCGACAAGCAACAACTAACTACATACTGCTCTCTGGTCAGAGACTCTCCTAAGTCTTGCCTGTTGCAGGCAGCGCATATAGCGCATACCTCTTACAAAGTTTTGCAGTATCTCCGTGAGGTGTATGGGAATCCTTCTCCTATCAGTGAGCCCTCAGTTCCTTCTCAGTCCTCTATAGAAGCCATCAACATAAATAACAAACACCATCCAAGTTCTACGTTTCCATTATCTTATTTTGTCAACAATCTGTTCCATTACGAAATCATCATTGTTCTCGATGGTCGGTCGGAATAAAAGAAAGAATTATTAAGAAAGGCACCTTAGAATCCACTGGATTTCTCCCATCAATACAATCATTCAAAATATTTTACATAATTAAATTTCAATATTTTCATTAATGATGATTCTAGCCAAAAGTAATTTCATGTTCGTGAACAGAGCGAGAAATTATTAATAGAGCTGTTTCCCTTCGGTACATGTATAGATGTGAAACGCAGAATGCCGGCTCCTCACGCATGTCGATGGCTTTTCTACGAAAGGGCATTTAGGAGAAGCATAATCCTGAAGACATGGCAAGATCAGGATGATATTCAAAGGAGGCCAAAATGTACACCCCAAACTGCGGTCGTTGAACACTATCGCTGATTTGCCAGTCACAATTTTGCTCTGTCCTTTCCGCATTTGCCTACCATGCAGTGCCCACTTTTTTTTTTTTTACTGGCGACTGTGTGCTTAGATAGCCGCCCGTGATGCAACTCCAATTTGTACTATGACGTCAAGAGAGACATACTAATTTGTGCAGTTTTTTCAGTGGTGTCGGTATTTACATTTTACACGGAAAGCACATTCTCGTTTTTCTGTTCTATGTTGGCGATACTCTGCCATTGTTTTCTTTTTATTTTCTTGTGTACAAAAAGCGAACCATCAGTGTACCTACAGTAGTTCATCTGAACTTCTTTTTCCTCCTCCGACAGATGGAGAGTTTCCCTTCATGTTAATATCCATGTGTAATCACCATTCTCACTGTCATTATCATTAATATTCTTCCAGTACTCTTCTGGTTTGCAGCCGGATCCCATCAACATTCTGCCCTGATATTTCGGCCCAGAGGCGTCCGGCTGTCCTCAGGTGAGTAGACGAGGTACTGAAGAGCCGATGCAGTTATGGTATTTATAGCGAATTCCGCGCATGCGAATCGTACTGGCGGTTTACGGCGCATGAAGTAGGGGGTTACATACGAGAGGCAGCCAACTTGTGTATGCTGCCCCCAGTGGTGAAGTAGGAACAATCTAATCGGCGAGTATCGACTGATCATGTCCATCCCGTTGTGACCACATAAGTTTAATAACTGGATTCCATTTTTTATCCAGCTGAAAGCCGTTATCACTATTCATTAGTATTTCCACGGATTCTCTAATCACACAGTCCCAGAAGCTGGAAACCGGTGCTCAAATTTTGGTATTATTGTATTCCATTGAATGTCCCATGGAAATGCAATGTTTTGCTACTGCTGATTTTAAAGGTTGCCGCAGACGGGTGTGTTTTTCGTGTTCTACACAGCTTTCCTGGACCGTTCGTGGCGAAGTATTATTGTCGTGTAGCCCCTCCGTCACAGGCCGTGCATTTTGAACAGGTGCTCGATCGTGTTGTAAGATGCAATCGCCATCAACAGTGGGAAGTAAGAACGCGCTCAAAACATCAATGTAGACCTGTGCTGTGACAGTACCATGCAAAACAACAAGAGGTGCAAGTCCCCTCCACGAAAAACACGACCATACCATAACACCACCGCCTCCGAATTTTACTGTTTGCACTACACACGCTGGCAGATAACGTTCGCTGGGCATTCACCATACCCACACCCTGCCATCAGATCGCCACAGTGTGTACCGTCATTCGTTACTCCACACAACATTTTTCCACTGTCCAATCGTCCAATGTTTACGCTCATTCCACCAAGCGAGGCGTCGTTTGGCAATTACCGGCGTGATGTGCGGCTTATGAGAAGACGCTCGACAACGAAATTCAACTTTTCTCACCTCCCGCCTATCATAGTATTTTCAGTGGATCCTGAAGCATTTTGGAATTCCTATTTGATGATATTATGACCGTCTTCAAATGTCGGAGGTCTCTGTCAGTCAATAGACAAGATCGGCCTGTGCTCTTACGTGCTGTACGCGTCCCTTCACGTTTCCACTTAACTATCACATCGGAAACAGTGGATCTAGGAATATTTAGGAGCGTGGAAATTTGGCTTACAGACATCTGACAGAAGTGAACGCGTTACCTGACCACGTTCGAAGCCCGTGAGTTCCGCCGAGCGCCCTATTCTGCTCTCTCATGATGTCTAATGACTACTGAGGTCGCTGATGTGGAGTGCCTGAGTGCCTGGCAGTAAGTGGCAGCACAAAGCATGGGGTGTCCGGATACTTTTGATCACACATTGTACTTCCTTTCGTCAAACAGCTATGTACTGGTAACTTTTGTTTGTTGCCATACTCTTGAAATGACTCTACATTTCCAAAACACATTGAATATGCTTACCAGTCTCAGCTGGAGAGAAGTTGCAGCCGGCCGGTGTGGCCGTGCGGTTCTAAACGCGTCAGTTTGGAACCGCGTGACTGCTACGGTCGCAGGTTCGAATCCTGCCTCGGGCATGGATGTGTGTGATGTCCTTAGGTTAGTTAGGTTTAAGTAGTTCTAAGTTCTAGGGGACTGATGACCTCAGTAGTTAAGTCCCATAGTGCTCAGAGCCATTTGAACCAGTTGAGAAGTTGCATTATAGTTCGTGTTTCTTCACGGTGATCATACACCGGGTGATCAAAAAGTCAGTATAAATTTGTAAACTTAATAAACCATGGAATAATGTAGATAGAGAGGTAAAAATTGACACACACGCTTGGAATGACATGGGGTTTTATTAGAACAAAAAAAAAAAAAAAAAACGAAGTTCACAAAATGTCCGACGGATGGCGCTGGACAGCAAAACTGCTGCCGTGACGGGTGAGAGGTACGCCGATATGTTACAGAATCGCATCATCCCCAGCCTGGCTGATATACACCTGCTGGAATGTACGATGTTTATGCAGGATGGCGCTCCACTCCGTATAGCTAGACGCGTGAAAGATCTCTTGCGCGCGTCGTTTAGTGATGATCGTGTGCTCAGCCGCCACTTTCGTCATGCGCGGCCTCCCAGGTCCCCAGACCTCAGTCCGTGCGATTATTGGCTTTGGGGTTACCTGAAGTCACAAGTGTATCGTGATCGACCGACATCTCTAGGGATGCTGAAAGACGACATCCGACGCCAATGCCTCACCATAACTCCGGACATGCTTTACAGTGCTGTTCACAACATTATTCCTCGACTACAGCTATTGTTGAGGAATGATGGTGAACATATTGAGTATTTCCTGTAAGGAACATCATCTTTGCCTTTCTTACTTTGTTACTCCAATTATTGCTATTCTGATCAGACATTTTTTGAACTTTTGTATTTTTTTGGTTCTAATAAAGCCCCATGTCATTCCAAGCATGTGTGTCAATTTGTACTTTTCTATTTACGTTATTCTATGATTTATTCAGTTTTCAAATTTATACTGACTTTTTGATCACCCAGTAATTCGTTATTTCTTATATGCGTATATCGTCCACATCTTGCGAGTCTGTACGATGTACATCGTAGTCAGCGGGTTAAACACATACAGTTTAGCAAGCAAAAAATTCTCAGTAAACATGGGCTCTACAACACACACCTTACGAGCTACGGCACATCGTCGCTGCTGTTAAGCAGATCTCTTCTACTGAACAGGTGCTCACAGCTTCTAAGGTATGCATTTTAGAGCACATATTCACTGGCCATGTATGCCTTGTCCATACTACCTCCTTGCAAAATATGGAAAACAATGATCTTGCACCAGAAGAGAGATGTTTCACACTACAGAAGATGTAGTGATCCTAGCTCGTAAGGTATGTGTTGTAGAGCCCATGTTTACTGAGACACTTTTTCTTCTAGCATCGTGTTCTGCCCGTGCTTTTACGCCATTAGTTACGATACAGCCTGTGTATTCCATTTCACCATTGCCCGTCCGTCCATCTGAATATCAAAGGGATTTGTAATATTCAACGTATTGTCGCTTTTCGGTGTTCGTCTGTATTGTTCTTCTGTCTGCTTCGTTAAATTAAAATTTTTAAGGTAATAAAAGAAAATACGTCTCCCCTACTTCCCCGCACCCGCATCATTACTTGTATCTCGTCTGACCACTCTGCTTTGCCTCCCCCCTCGTTAGGCTGACGAGGAGTCGTTCCGCTACGTTAGGTCGTGTAGCGTTGCGATGCGTTTTAATCGTCTCGGCGCCGCTCGATCCTAGGATTGCCCCACTGCGAGTTGAGACCGTTTTACGACAACGTACGATGGGTTGGGTAGGGGGGTGGGGGTTATGGGAGAATGGCTAAACAATAATTGTCAGGGGTAAGAGTGGTGGGCGGTAGGCGAATGGGGGGCGGGGGGGGGGGGGGTGGAGAGGAGGGGCTGGACAACTAACTGCCGTAAAGCGCCGACGGGGGAATCCCCGGTACTAAAACAACAATTAAATGTTAGCACCGTCTCCGTAGGTTGGTGGGGGTGGGGGGGGGGGGGGGAGAGGAAAGGGAGGAAGACGGAATCTCTCGGTAACTATTCCCTTCCCTGCACTCGTAACCAGCAGCACTAGCTCTCGCTGAGTAAATTACGCGCTCGCAAAATTTAATGTCCACCTGAAAAAAATAAAATTTTGAGACTTAATCCTGATTAGTTCCACCTGTAAACAGATTCTTCACTGTTACCGAAATCTCAGTGGTCCACAGGGAAATATCGAGACAGATTAACCCTAAAGCACGTACATATGGTCCAGGAGATTCTTGTCTCGGCGTGGAGGATGCAGTTAACTTGGAGTCGTTAGCTTTGAATTAAAATTTGACGCTGTTACGACGTTCCATGTTTCAAAGTCATTACGGTTTCATTCATTTCTTCATCTGCTTTACCGTAGTCAGTGGCTCACTTGTACGGTCCCTTGCCTTCGGTAGACGTAGGCCTTATAGTTTTCACTTGAGCAGAGGGGGAGCTGTTGCATATATGAAACGAAGATACTGTACTTCGGTTTAGAGGCGTAGGCTACTGTTGCTTGCTGGTGAACTTCTGATTACAAACATGCAGGAAAAGCGCAAAGTTTCTAGAGACGTGTGCACATGCGTGTGCATTGAGACACGTGCAGTAATGAATATGATTAATGACGATATTCAGTCTACCTCGTGCAAAAGATATCGTGTTTGACATAATGCCACAATAGTGTGTCAGTGCATAGGCATCCCAGGGAATCTTTCTTCTCCAGTCTGATGCGAAGCCCCCAGTGTGTAGTGGAGGGTACTACACACAACTTTCCTCTCCCATTATCGAACGAGTACATGGGAAACACACTTTCTGGATGACCATTTGTTAGTTTTTGCGGTAATCGTTTGCAAGTGTGAATTGACGCAGCTGTGCACGCTAGTCTGTCCCGTGCAAGGCTGTTCATTCCTGCATAACGACTGCAGCCTACGACATCTTTTGAACATGTTCACGTGTCCGTCCAGTAAACTGTCGACTCATCCATGCCTCAGAATATCTTCTTTTACAGAAACTTTACTGTGAGTATCTTTTCACCCAATTCGACTGAGTGCCCTTACTCTACATTAATTTTTATTTTCATGTCTGAAAGAGTCAGACATTAATGTCGATAGACAGCGGTACGAAGTTATTAAGAAATAAATCCCGCTTATGCTAATATCTTGGCTTCATCTGAGTTAGGCGTGGATATACCTCGTCTCGTTCCCCCTAGTCCGGTAATACAGAGTAAAACTGGGAGCTTTAAGTGATCAGTGTAGGGGAATATATATTACCAAGTGTGTAGACAGCGTGACTTTTGGAAGTTTTGGTTTATCTGGGAGGCGTGCACGGATAGCCGAAGTTGGTAACGCGACCGCTCGCTATAACCGATTCGTCACAAAGTTTCATCCATTAGTAGGTAATATATCTATGCTTAATACAACTGAAGCAAAGATATTCGCCTGACTGAAATTATTTCGTAACATCTTGATTTGTTGTCCTATCTAACTTACAGCTTTCGTCTATAATAAGGCATTGGGAAAGCTTCTATTCTAATTTTGTCTACACGCAAAAACAACTTCATGTCTCACAACAAAACAATAGAGAATACACACATCTGCCTAAGACGTTACCTAGTGCGCATAGATTCGTGTGATTCTAAAATCAAACACCAACCCGGGAACATACGTTCCCAGGCACACGATGCTCAACGCACCACACACTCCGATACAGTTCATCATCTGCGTTTTACTTCTGTGCATGCCCACAGTCCGGACAAATACTTCCACGACCTCCTAGTGGTTAATAATTGATACTTGATGTCGAAATGTTTTTCTTCTTCAGAAAAGTTTCTTGTCGTTGCAGATGTACATATTAAGCTCCCTCTACTTCTGCCATTATATTTTATTCCTCAAACAGCAAAACTCTTGTCTTAACTTGACTCATTTCATGGGCATCTCCTGATTCAATCTGACTATACTTCATTACTCTTCTTTTACATCCGTCGATGTTCATCTTGCAATCTGTTTCCAAAAGACTCTTCATTCCGTTCATTTTATTTCCCAAGTGCTTTGCTGTTCATAAGAAACGTTTAGTGTTATGGCGGAACTTAAACGTTTTTATTTGTCCTCACGGAAATCTATTACCTTTCCAAATTTCTCTCTGATGTCCTTTGCGGAATGCAGTAAATAAATGAGAACATATGCCTCTGTCATTGTCCGTGGATGGTCAGTCACAGTTCCTTTAATACTATTCAAACAACTGTGACTGACGCCCCAACAACAGGGACTTACATGCATTGACAATAGAAAATAGCTGATTGAGAATGGGTAGCTACTAGCCGGAATCTGGATTTGCGTAATAAAATCTGCTGCTCTCCATAATATGGCACATAACAGTCGCTGAGTGTATCCACTTCCCGAATGGAAGGTAACCTGATGTCGTAACATGGTCACATTGTAAACTGTGTAAATGCGTGCATTTTTGTGATAAGACTGCAACATTACACCAAAAATATTTACAGCTTATGCAGTTGTTGTTCTGTCCTCAAAACCTTACACCCTAGCCACAACAGTCAGCAGATCTCAGTATTCTTTAGCCTCTGTGTTGTCTCTTGGATATATGGGTGCGCTATCCATATCCATCGTCGACAACTGAACATGGCACTATTTAGCAGGAAGAATGGTATAAGATTCCATTGAAAGCGATACAGGACCTTTATTAATGTATTATGAGGCGACTCCAAACTATTTAGAACACCAACCATGTTCCTACGCTATATTGGGCATGGTAATGTATTGTGTTTTTGGTATTTGAGTATTTTTCTCCATTCCCTGTAACTCACCTAAATATTTATTTTCCTGTCAGAGTATTTTGTCTCCAAAACTGACCCATGTGGTAGTTATTAATCTAGGTTATACGTTATTGCTGTCATCTTCTTGTTTTTTTCACTCCTGCCCTGTAAGTATTTTATTTTGCATCCTGCGTTGAAATAGACAGACGCTGGTCGACAAGACAACCAAGAAGATTGAGCAACGCAATTCCGTTTGGAGCAGCGTCTTTATCTTCAAAATCATAGACATCAATGCGACCGCTAATGCACTGCGAAATCTGCTTCGGTCTGTTCCTCACCTCCAACACATAGGAGAACGAATGAAGCATTCTGTTTCATTCTGACGGCCTTTCAAGTCATTCATAAATCTTAAACCAGAATTCAGACGGATTCCTCAACACCAGAATCTCATCCGTTTCTCTCTCCCCCCATAATGCCTACACTGGATAAGGAGGCATCTGTCGGTGAGAACAGTTAAGTTGTTTAACTGCATCACACGTAAACCCATTAAGGTGGCCGCGTCTTTTTAATAGCGCTGTTTTTGTTTTCCTGCTTTACAGGGAGGATACGCGGTGTAATAGGAACCACTACGATCGCAGGTCCGTCGCGCCGTTTCCACCTAGTTGTTGCAGCGGCAGAATTCCCTGACGCACAGACCCGGTACATAACGGTTTGCTTGTGTCTGTTTCGCAGTGACGGAACGAAATGACCCGAATAAATTGTTGTTTAATTGCCGCAGCGCCGCGTCTCCTGTTTACCTCGCTTTTTCGCGTCTCACTTCACGTGAATTTCTGCGTTCCCTTTCCTTCCCCCCCACCGGCTTTCTGGGATTTCTGGCCCGTCTCCGAGGCAGTAAAGTATGCTTAATCGGCCGACCGGATTTCGGCGTCTCTCTCTCCTCGTCGCGTCCGGTTCTCACACTCTACCGTCGACACCATCAGCATCCCTTTGCGACCATTCAGGGATCCGCATTCAGTGCCGTCAGGTGCTTAGCTAACCGCAACAGCTTCCGCGCACTAACTCTGGCGCTAAGGTAATTCTTATTGCCGGATGGAGACTCGAAAAAACCGGCCGGTACTTTACAGAGTGAATCTACGTCTTACAGCTATCCGACACAATGGTATTACAGGCAATAATCAAATTTGTAGCATGCAACTTTAGTAAAGAAACCCCGTTGAAACCTGGTAGTCGAAGGAGTGCAGGATTCGGTTACCATTGTGGACTGGGCCGTAATCAATTACTATTGGTTGCGTTTTACAGCTACACACAATTTTTCAATTCCTGACTCAACAATGAATAAAAATACCACACGTTATTAATGAAGGAATAAACAACTGTGTGAATAATAGTGTTTACAGTGAGTTACAAGTTAGCAAATCACCATTAAATGCAGATACAGCAGATAATGTTTTAAAGTCAAGCCACTGTGATCTGGGAAGAAGGCCTTACACGCCAGGAATGGCAATAAATTGAGAATAGTTTACAACTCGGTGCAACTTAAAATTACAGATGCTGAAATATTAAAGGCAAATCGTCACAAACACACCAGAAGGCATCAGACGCCAGGAATGGCAGTTAATAAGGTTTTAAGGCTTGCTGCTAAAATACACATAACAAACTAGAATTTTGAGGCAAATGACCACAATCACGGCTGAAGGCCTTACACGGCAGGAACGGCAGTAATATAAAAAAAAATTAGAAACCTGCTGTAAAATAGCAAATACAATGGCATAGGTCAATAAAGAAACAAGCAACTGATCACCAAACGGGTGAAATAAGATGATGGTAAACTCCTTAACACAACCCTTTAAATCCACTGAACACCACGCTGCTAGGTTTATTGGTTCAAATGACTCTGAGCACTATTGGACTCAACTGCTGTGGTCATCAGCCCCTAGAACTTAGAACTACTTAAACCTAACTAACCTAAGGACATCACATACACCCATGCCCGAGGCAGGATTCGAACCTGCGACCGTAGCAACAGCGCGGCTCCGGACTGGAGCGCCTAGAACCGCACGGCCACCGAGGCCGGCTGCTAGGTTTATTCCCGAAGGTTACCAGAAGTATTAACTGGACACATGTAACCTTTAATGTAAGCATTACAAGGTATTGTAATAAATAATACAATAATAGAACGCAAGGACCGGTACATAAGTCCGTTAAAGGGTACTGAGGCAGATTATGCCCTCAGTTACACTGAACTACTGGCCATCAGACCTCCTTTTAGAACACAAACGTCTCACAAGAACCAAGGGGCCACTTTCTTTATTTATGTTGATTATTGTTTTTCTTATTGAGTTTGATGATTTTTTCCTGTTATAGTTTTTTCTGTTGCTCTGGGAATCGACCTCTGAGAAGGTCGGGCAACAAACACTTTCGCGAGCGATGAGATAGGCAGCCAAGAGTTGCATTCACTTCACAAGATGGTAACTCAGACTAGTATCAGTCTAACGAATGACTAATGATAATCTTTCTGAAGCTACCTGACGTGCGATAAACCAAATACAACGATGGAACAATACGCCAAAGCCGGAACCGGCGGTCTGCACTGCGTCCCCAGAGTACTGTGCTTAGAGCGCCGGAACGAGAACGGAACCACTACCACCCGAGTAGAAGAATCACCAACCGGCCTACAATCAAGAAAGCTGTCAAAACTACACGCCTTACCGGACAGCAGCGGCAAGGTGAGGCAACGTACACTGCCGTTACATACACTAACCCCCACGGCAGGTAACTGGGGCGTTAGTGGCCACCAGGCCAGAAAAATTACCGCTGGTTGAACTTAAAAAATTGTAACAAGTTGAACGCAGTAAATAGTAATAAGAAGTCGAGGAAAGATAATCAGATCCGAGTTCCCCAAGCACTCCACTCGTTGCTCTTCTCCTCGGCGACACTACGAGCAGCAACACGAACCCAACTCACTGGAAAATCGCGAGATGTCACAATGGTGGAGGTTTCTCTACTTGGATTGAAATGAACTCATCTTAAAGACTGCTGGATCCGGTTTACAATGAGGTCGTGAACTCTGGTGACCACAGCACTTCCACCTGGCAGTCCACGCCCGCCGCCAGCGGTCCCAGCGTGTTCTGATACTGCGCGGATCTGGCTCCACCTCAGTCCCCAACCAAACTGGCATACTCACACGACCTGGCAAAACGATGACGTCGCCCCAAAGATAGGATAACAGTTACTACATACCGATAACCGCCGCTGCTGCCACTAGCAGGCAGACAATGCTTCCGAAACCGAGTGGCACCAGTCAACACGAGAAGAAGACGACAAACAACCGCAACCATGCAAACTAAATGATACAGTCTGGCCTGCAACAGAGGGCGGAAACCTACAAACAGCACCAACAGAAGCGGCAGCACGGGTCATCCGTTTTTGCAGCATAAAAGTAGTACACTGACAAGGGAACCTCCCCATCGCAGCCCCCTCAGATTTAGTTATAAGTTGGCACAGTGGATAGGCCTTGAAAAACTGAACACAGATCAATCGAGAAAACATGAAGAAGTTGTGTGGAACTATGAAAATAATAAGTAAAATATACAAACAGAGTAGTCCATGTGCAAGATAGGAAACATCAAGGATAGCATGAGCTCAGAAGCGTCGTGGTCCCGTGGTTAGCGTGAGCAGCTGCGGAATCAGAGGTCCTTGGTTCAAGTCTTCCCTCGAGTGGAAAGTTTACCTTATTTATTTTCGCAAAGTTATGATCTGTCCGTTCGTTCATTGACGTCTCTGTTCACTGTAATAAGTTTAGTGTCTGTGTTTTTCGACCGCACCGTAAAACCGTGCGATTAGTAGACGAAAGGACGTGCCTCTCCAATGGGAACCGAAAACATTTGATCGCAAGGTCATAGGTCAACCGATTCCTCAACAGGAAAACACGTCTGATATATTTTATACGACACTGGTGATGGCATGTGCGTCACATGATGGGAATATGTTGTCGACCTACCTAACTTGTACACTTGGCGAATGGGTATAAAGATTCTTCTACCTTGCCCGAGTTAGGTTTTCTTGTGGATGTGATAATCACTCCCAAAAAAGTGATGAAAACATAAGACTTTGTCACATAAACTGCAACAAATGAATGCAACAGTTTCGTAGTCGCACAATTGTCCCTATGCTCTGTCAAAACATATGTTTTTAACGTTTTCAAATTTTTCCGTTTAGGTGTAGCGTCCCCATATTATGGCGCAGTTACCTCGCATCGGACAGACGGACGGGCAGATAATACCTGTCTGAAAATAAAAAATTAAACTTTTCACTCGAGGGAGGACTTGAACCAAGGACCTCTCGTTCCGCAGCTGCTCACGCTAACCAGGGGACCACGGCACTCCTTGGCTCACATTTTCCTTGATGTTCCTTATCATGCGCATGGACTACTCATTTTGTGTATTTTGCTTATTTTTTTCATAGTTCCACACAACTTCTTCCTGTTTTCTCGATTGATCTGTGTTCAGTTTTTCAAGGCCTATCCACTGTGCCAACTTTCAACTAAATCTGAGAGGGGTGCGTTGGGGAGGTTCCCTTGTGAGTGGCAGTTGCATAAAATTTCAGTCTCTACTGATTACTGATCATCTGTATGGTTGCACTAGTCCAGGGTATCAAATGACGAATCCATAGTTCGCAATACACTCTTATGAGGAAATAAAAGCGACGCACCAAGAAGAAATTATCCGAATGCAACGAATGTGATGTGCATGTACAGACAAAGAAATCATCACAATTTTAGACTACAGGAGGAAACAAGATGACTTGGACAGGATTTGTGATTGGTGTAAAGAATGGCAGCTAACTCTAAATATAGATAAATGTAAATTAATGCAGATGAATAGGAAAAAGAATCCCGTAATGTTTGAATACTCCGTTAGTAGTGTAGCGCTTGACACAGTCATGTCGATTAAATATTTGGGCGTAACATTGCAGAGCGATATGAAGTGGGACAAGCACGTAATGGCAGTTGTGGGGAAGGAGGATAGTCGTCTTCGGTTCATTGGTAGAATTTTGGGAAGATGCGGTTCATCTGTAAAGGAGACCGCTTATAAAACACTAATAAGGCCTATTCTTGAGTACTGCTCGAGCGTTTGGGATCCCTATCAGGTCGGATTGAGGGAGGACATAGAAGCAATTCAGAGGCGGGCTGCTAGATTTGTTGCTAGTAGGTTTGATCATCACGCGAGTGTTATGGAAATGCTTCAGGGACTCGGGTGGGAGTCGCTAGAGGAAAGGAGGCGTTCTTTTCGTGAATCGCTACTGAGGAAATTTAGAGAACCAGCATTTGAGGCTGACTGCAGTACAATTTTACTGCCGCCAACTTACATTTCGCGGAAAGACCATACAGATAAGATAAGAGGCTCGTACAGAGGCATATAGGCAGTCATTTTCCCCTCGTTCTGTTTGGGAGTGGAACAGGGAGAGAAGATACTAGTCGTGGTACGAGGTACCCCCCGCCACGCACCGTATGGTGGATTGCGGAGTATGTATGTAGATGTAGAAAATCTCGGTATTTTATTCAAGAGAGAGCTCTTCAAACTGAGCAAGTCAATAACACGTCGGTCCACTTCTTGCTTTAATGCAAGCAGTTGCTGTGCTTGATTTTGAGTGATAGAATATATGATTCTGGCGACATACCATCTGCCTTTCGGAAAAGCATCATCCACACAATTCCGAAGACGGCAAGAGCTGACAAGTGCAAGAATTATCGCACAATCAGCTTAACAGCTCATGCATCGAAGCTGCTTACAAGAATAATATACGGAAGAATGGAAAAAAAATTAAGAATGCGCTAGGTGACGATCAGTTTGGCCTTAGGAAAAGTAAAGTGACGTGAGAGGCAATTCTGACGTTACGGCTAAAAATGGAAGCAAGGCTAAAGAAAAATCAAGACACTTTCATAGGATTTGTCGACCTGGAAAAAGCGTTCGACAATATAAAATGGTGCAAGCTGTTCGAGATTCTGAAAAAAGTAGGGGTAAGCTATGGGGAGAGACGGGTCATATACAATATGTACAACAACCAGGAGGGAATAATAAGAGTGGGCGATCAAGAACGAAGTGCTCGTATTAAGAAGGGTGTAAGACAAGGCTGTAGCCTTTCGCCCCTACTCTTCAATCTGTACATCGAGGAAGCTATGATGGAAATAAAAGAAAGGTTCAGGAGTGGAATTAAAATACAAGGTGAAAGGATATCAATGATACGATTCGCTGATGACATTGCTATCCTGAGTGAAAGTGAAGAAGAATTAAATGATCTGCTGAACGGAATGAACAGTCTAATGAGTACACAGTATGGTTTGAGAGTAAATCGGAGAAAGACGAAGGTAATGAGAAGTAGTAGAAATGAGAACAGCGAGAAACTTAACATCAGGATTGATGGTCACGAAGTCATTGAAGTTGAGGAATTCTGCTACCTAGGCAGTAAAATAACCAATGACGGACGGAGCAAGGAGGACATCAAAAGCAGACTCGCTATGGCAAAAAAAGGCATTTCTGGCCAAGAGAAGTCTACTAATATCAAATACCGGCCTTAATTTGAGGAAGAAATTTCTGAGGATGTACGTCTGGAGTACAGCATTGTATGGTAGTGAAACATGGCTGTGGGAAAACCGGAACAGAAGAGAATCGAAGCATTTGAGATGTGGTGCTGTAGACGAATGTTGAAAATTGGGTGGACTGATAAGGTAAGGAATGAGGAGGTTCTACGGAGAATCGGAGAGGAAAGGAATATGTGGAAAACACTGATAAGGAGAAGGGACAGGATGATAGGACATCTGCTAAGACAAGAGGGTTTGACTTCCATGGTACTAGAGGGAGCTGTAGAGGGCAAAAACTGTAGAGGAAGACAGAGATTGGAATACGTCAAGCAAATAATTGAGGACGTAGGTTGCAAGTGCTACTCTGAGATGAAGAGGTTAACACAGGAAAGGAATTCGTGGCGGGCCGCATCAAACCAGTCAGTAGACTGATGACCAAAAAAAAAAAAGTGGTTGCATGTCGTCCTGAAGTATATGGCTCATAATTCGGTCCAACTGGCTCATTAAATCGTCAAAATCGCAAGCTCTTTGGCGATCGTCCCCATAGCTCTCCAAACGTTCTAAATTTGGGAGCGATCTGGACTCTTTGCTGGCCAATGTAGGGTTTTCCAAGCACGAACGCAATGTTTGAAACGCTGGCTGTGTACCGCCGGGCATTATCTTGCTGAAATGTGAGTCAAGTATGGCTTGCCATTTCACTTCATAGCAGGACCCTTTTGGTTTTCATCTGCGGAACTACTACAGCACAGCGGTACGTCTTCTCTCCGTAGTGTTGTCTTTCGTAGTAAGCCATCCTCGGCTTACATATCAGCAAGATAATTTTTGAGGTAACTCTTCAGGCTTTCCCGGCGAGATCTTAACACATGGAATAATCGGGTCTACTGCCGGATGTTTGTGTCGCTCTGGCACAATATTTCGGACACGTAACTCGTTGCCTTCTTCAGGTGCTACCTGAGACTGCCGTATTAGTGAGTGAGTGGAGTGTCGGATGGGATATCTGTATCCCTCGTTTGTGATTCGAAGGGCCGGACTGCTCGAGCCCATACCTTCTGTCGGATAATAAGGGTTTCGAAATGATGGGTTTAGGAGAATCGTGAATAGTGTTTCTTTGGATGTTGGTAGGATTGTATTGGTAGGACAATTCTGGTATGACTTAAGGTGTGGATTGATCTGAGATCGGGATAGGTTCGGATATCGACTTCTTCTTGGCTTCTCTGGCCACAACGTGTCGACTGCGTTGTGGCTCGGCGAACGAACTCCCCCCCTCGAGGAGGAAGGCGAGATTGTTCCCGGCGTCTCGTGGTTTGGTCTGGACGGCTGTTGGCTGTCGTGAAACAGCTTTCTTCTGTTCTTCGACGGAGACGGAGATCGGGGCTGCGTGTTCCTTGGTGGCTGCCTCAACCTTTTCGGAGGCGGCCAATGCAATCAACCCTTCCAGGTCCTTGGAGATCCGCATCGTCACCTTCTTCTTGGGAGGTGGCGGTGCTGGATCTGGGTCCGTTTCCATAGCGTCCATTTCTTTTGTGGGCTCCCCCCCCCCCCCCCACGTTGGGGTTGGAGCAGGTGGGGTGAGCCGCAGGGCTTTGGCGGCAGAAGCCACTTCAGCCCGCAGCCGCTGGATTTCCCGATGAGCCGCGGCCAACTCGTCTCGTAGGGCGGTCCTCTCTGCCGCGAATGCGGCTTTGAGGTCCGCTACTGCGGCTTCGGTGGCCGCACGAAGCTTGTTGTGCGGCACAGCGTCGTCATGGTGGCGTCTTTCGGGGGGCGGAGGGGCCCCCTGCTGCTCCTGGTCCGTCCCTGCCGCAGGCGCTGGCCCGCGGTCGGAACGGGTTCTTCGTCGCTTCCTCCTTCTCTTCTTGTTGCCTCCGCGACCCCAGTTAGCAATGTATCTGCAGCCACGGAAGCTCGCGACGTGCTTTCCTCCGCAGTTAGCGCACTTTGGCGCTACGCCGTATTAGAGGATCTTGTCCAGTATTTATGCCCAGAGGGCGCTGGGTGCTCTCTTTGCCGTCCGCGCCCACCTGGAGGTGCTTGTAATGTCTCTTCCCCGGTGCTCCCTCGGACGTCCGCGCCATACTTGGTCGCCATCTGTGGCTGCTTTCTGAGGCCCATCGTTTGTCGGGCGCTCCGTTCGCAGTCCGCGCCCGCCTGGTGCTGCTCCTGAGGTTTCGGCTGTTCCCTGGTGCACACGCAGACGCACACACATGCCCGAGGGAGGACTCGAACCGCCGACAGGGCGAGCCGCGCGAACCGTGCAAGTCGCCCCAGTCCACGCGGCTACCCCGCGCGGCAAAATGAAATGATTTTATGGCACCGTTGGCCAGGAGGCCCTATTCGGGTAAGTTCGGCCGCCAAGTGAAAGTCTTATTTCAGTGGACGCCACATTAGGCGACTGGCGTGTCGGTGATGAGCATGAAAGGATAACTGAACACGCAGTCCACGAGCGGAGAAAATTCCCCAACCCGGCAGGGAATCGAACCCGGTCCCGCTGCATACGAGGCAAGCGCGTTATCACTCGGCTACGCCGGCGCACTTTCAGCAGTATATTAACGGTTCTAGCAAAGCAGTAAAGATGAGAGTATATGAACATTGTCCTTCATAGCTTATGACCGTATCATCTGCGGTAATAATGTAGAGTATTTCTCGTACACCACAAAGGAATTTTCAAAATATTTGCGTCATCGTTTCCAAAAACACATGTCAACTTGGTAGAATTTGTAAGCAGTTCCTAACCACAACTAGAGAAAATTGTTCGTGTAATGAGTAATTCGGACCGAAAAATATGACACTACATTAGTGGTTAATCAAACTTTGTTTTCCAGTGCGTGGCCCTTTCTGTTTCATTATGACCACCTCCTTTCCCCAGTCATTCAAACTCTCTCTTTTAGGAGGTTTTGCTCCTCTTATTCCTGTCTTCTTTTTCTTGTACTCTGTCTACATAATATCCTCACATAGTTCCTTACACTCGTCCTTTTTCTATCTCCTCCGTGCCGTTTTTGTCCCTCTCATTGAACTGTCCAGCGTCCCCCACATCTATCTCGAACGTCCCCCTCCGCTAACACTAGCTGTAAATATTCCGCCGCAGACTAAACGCTGTGGTAGCAGCAAAACAGCATGCTACGGGCACTGTATTACTGAGAACTTTGTAACGGTGTGAAACAAATATTCTGGGACGCTTGGGACTTACAGTATAGCAGGCTGATGGTGTACAAAGGGACGAGAAACAGGGTGTTGATTACTTAGGTACCGCAAGCAGCTGCGAACAACTCGAAGATCTTGGTCGCAGATCGGAAGTAATGTGCTATGAGGAAGCTTATGTTCAGACCTAGATTGGGTGGAAAATGTCTGAGTTTTATCGCTCACATAAGACAAAAACATCGCTTAATGTAGCAATTCGGCGGGAGAAGTGTTACGAGCAAAGCGGAATTATTCATAAATGGGCTCAAACTGCTGGTGCAATTTGGTAGCAATCGGACGACAATCAAAACGCAATATTCGATCTGTCCGCGCGCAGCGGTGGCAATTAAACGGAGATTCTCGGAAACTGTACACAGACGATTTGGCTGGCTCCGAGCACTACTACGGGAGGAGGAAGGGGTCGGTAGGGGGATGGGAAGAGAGCCGTTATTCGTACCCAGATTACCAGATACTCCTTCAGTGACGGGGCAATTTCGCGACGGGTGTAATGGAAAACGCAGTTATTACGTCCGCGAACGGAAGCATAAAAGGTCTGGCCAGCGCGCGAAGGAAGGCCGGGCGAACCCGCGTGTCCGGGATCACGTGACTAATACGATTAGCGACGGGAAATTTTCCAATATCAAATGGACGTCCGCTCGGCCGATGAAACGCACGCCGCGCAACCCTCAATAAAATGTTAATAAAAACGGATACATACCGGCTCTGAATGGGAATGAAATTCTCATTAAAAACGTATGCGCGCCTCCCATTGGTCGCGCGGAATAAAGAGCCCCTCGCGCACACGGCAAAGAATTAAGCTTTGCTGGCTACAGTTATTTTTCAGAGCAAAATTTTTCAACAAAAAAAGAAAGTTTTAGTGCCGCGCGCTCCGTGTTCCCTCGCAATGAACAGCGCTTCCCCCTTATTGAATGGTGCTCTCTTTTATCTTGTCTTTTTGTTTTTGTTCCATATGTCGCCCATAGACGCACGGTCGCGCACAAATACGGGTCTCTGCGTGTGCGTGGTACAGAGCGAAATTAAATCCTGCAATAAGCTGGTACGAGCCGAGCACTTGCTTTGTGGGTGGACGCCAACTGATCGCGAAAGCGGGAGATCTGATGCAAAGTACAAACTTGCACGACAGCACACAGCGACGCCATGCGGTGATAAGCTCAGGCAATGCCGTTGTCATAAGTTTACCGTAGTGGACAGCAACCGTTCGCGCGTCTGTGCCACGATGTTCTTATCGTTGTCTTCAGTCCGCAGGTTTGATACAGGTCTGCACGGTAGTCCGTCCTTTGGAAACCTGTTCGTCTCTGCGTAACTTCCAAGCCTATATTAAAAAAGACATCCAGAATGAGATCTTCACTCTGCAGCGGAATGTGCGCTGATATGAAACTTCCTGGCAGATTAAAACTGTGTGCCGGACCTAGACTCGAACTCGGGACCTTTGCCTTCGCGGGCAAGTGCTCTAACAACTGAGCTACCCAAGCACGACTCACGCCCCCTCCTCACAGCTTTACTTCTGCCAGTACCTCGTCTCCTACCTTCCAAACTTTACAGAAGTTCTTCTGCGAACCTTGCAGAACTACCACTCCTGAAAGAATGGATATTGCGGAGACATGACTTAGCCACAGCCTGGAGGATGTTTCGAGAATGAGATTTTCACTCTGCAGCGGAGTGTGTGCTGATATGAAACTTCCTGGCAGTCTAAAACTGTGTGCCGGCCCGAGACTCGAACTCGGGACCTTTGCCTTCCGCGGGCAAGTGCTCTATCAAGGCTTGGGTAGCTCAGTTGGTAGAGCACTTGCCCGCGAAAGGCAAAGGTCCCGAGTTCGAGTCTCGGTCCGGCACACAGTTTTAATCTGCCAGGAAGTTTCAAAACTAGACATGATTGTCTTAATGGGATTGCCGTAATCATTCTTTAAATAAAAATATGGCATTTCAGTCTTTGATCGCTATTTTTTATTTTCAATGACCGTTTTCAGGCTAGCTGCCCATCTTCAGGCTAGTTGCCCATCTTCAGATCAGTGACTTGTCAGAACAATCGGTTCACAGTCATATGACAGTACAGAATAATCGGTTCACTGTCATATGACAGTGAACCGATAGTTCTGTACTGACAAGTTACTCTGTAACTGCAGTATATGATCTGAAGATTGGCAGCGAGCCTGAAACCGGTCATTGAAAATAAAAAAAATAGCGATCGAAGGCTGAAATGCCATATTTTTGTTCTAAGACTATATTCATTTTGACCTGGTTAGTTTGGTCAATCTTCGTCTACATCTACAGGACTACTCTCCAATTCACACTTCAGTACCGACAGAGTGGTCATCAAATCATTTCCAGACGATTTATCTATAGTTCCACTCAAGACTAGCAAGTAGGAAAAGCTAACACTTAAATCTTTTGGTGTGGGCTCTGATTTTTCTTATTTTATTACGATACTTATGTCTGACTAAGTAACTGGGCCTCAGCAAAATATTTTCGCGTTGGGAGGAGAATGTTTGAGAAAAAACAGTGCTGCGGCAGAAAACATCTTTGTTTTAATGATTGCCACCTCACCTTCCGTATCGTATTCGTGACACTTTCCTCCCCTCTTTCACGATACTATAAAACTAACTGCCCTTCCAAGTTTTTTGACGTCCCCCGTCGATCCCGTTCGGCAACGATCCCACACCTCGCAGAAACACTCCAGAAAAAAGAGTAAAAACATAAATACATGCATTCTCCTTAATAGAGCTATTTCATCCTCTAAGTGTTCCGCCAATAAACACTGGCGTCGATTCCCCTAATCCAGAAAATTGCCTATGTGATCGTTCCAATTAAAGTTGCTCGTAATTGTAATCCCAAGGTATTTATGTGATTTATCGTATAAAATAAATGTAACTGATTCCTCTTAGTACTCGAGTGAGTGCCCTCACAGTTTTTATTGTTTAAAATCAATTGGCACTTCTCGCACCATACACACAACTTATCTAAATCATTTAACAATTGGTTTTGACACTGATGAATGTATCAGACTGTAAATGATTACATCATAATGTGCAAAGAGTCAAAGGGGACTGCTCAGACTTTAGAAATTTGCTTATATCGGGTAATAACAGCAGAGAGCTGATGGTGGAGATATGAAATTTTCACAGCATGCTAAGTCTGAGATTCAACGCATGTGGAGCTAGAATAATTAATATTCCCTGTGTGACTTTGTTTTTATGTTCATTTATTTACAAAATTCTTTCAACAGATTGTTTGAATAAAAAATAACATGCCCCACAATACAATTTCAGTAATTATTCTACTTCAGTGTATAATTATGGAAAATTGTAAATTGGTGCCTTAAAGAGTTTCCGAGATAAAGGGTCACAAAATTCAGTAATTTAACATTAGTGGCATAGGACATACAATGTCTCCTTTACAGGGTTCCTTATGTACTTAAATAGATAGCTGCTACTTAACTTTAACAGTGCCTATGTGTTGTGGTACAAACTCAACCAAATTAGTCCACGTTAGCCTCACTGCTAGTTAAGTGCAAGTCCCACTATGAGATGAATGACAGACGCCAAACTAGGATGCGAGTAGGTGCGCCACTGACTGAGCTAGTAACTAAGACTGACACTAGACTGACTGAGACAGGGCTCTCCAGTCAGCTGCGGCGATCTAAATACTTGCAGTCGCTTGGGCGTCGCTTGGGCGTCGCTTGGGCGTTGCTTGGGCGTCGCTTGGGCGGCGCTTGCGAATCTGTCTTCAGAATCTCTCCTGACAGGCGTGCTTGATCCAGCGCCTACTACCGATCTTCTGGCTACATCTTTGCCGATCGCTGTACTGCATGTACATCTATGTCATATTCCACAAGCCACGTTATGGTGTGTGGTAGAGGATACTTTCGGTACCACTATCTGATCCCTCCAACCCTGTTCCACTCGCGAACAGCGCGTGGGAAGAATGATGGTCGGTAATCCTCTGTATTGGCTCTAGTCTCTCGAATTTTTTCCTTGTGGTTAATATTCGAGATGTATGTTGGGGGAAGTAAACCCGCCAGGTTAGCTGAGAGCGCTAATGCGCTGCTTCCTGGACTCGGGTAGGCGCGCTGGCCCCCGATCGAATCCGCCTGGCTGATTAACGACGTGGGCGTGTGTACTGGCCAGCCTGGATGTGGTTTTTAGGCGGTTTTCCACATCCTGCTATGTGACTACCGGGCTGGTCCCCACATCTCGCCTCAGTTACATGACACGCAGACATTCATAACACTTCTGCACTATTTTAATTACACTCAGGCAGCTGGAGTACACTGATTCCGTCATGAGGGTGGGGGGATTGGGGGGGGGGGGGGGCGTCAGGAAGGGCATCTGGCCACCCTTTTAAATTAACCTTGCCAAATCCGTTGCACCCACGCCGACCCTGCGGACATTGCGAGACACATGGGCAAGTGAAGGAAGAAAGATAGATGTGTGGGGAAGTAATACGTTGTCGATTCCTCCAGAAAAGTGCTGTCCCAAAATTTCAGTAGTAAATCTCTCCGTGATGCACAACTTCTCTCTTGTAATGATTGCCAGTGGAGTTCGTTTGTCATCTCCATAACGCTCTCTCGCCAGCTGTCGACAGCTTAGGCCAGCAGAGTTTCACTACGTCAGGATACGACCTGGCTAATTAACAGGTCGGCAGCCACCACGCAACAGGGTTCAAGCGACCTCTGTTTTGTCGGGCCCTAGACCTGTTATTAAAAACGCGCCTAGCGCTTGCGTATCGAAGGTTTCTCGCCGACATGAATCATTTATCAACAGGCAGTACGGAGGGCAGTGACATACGGCAGGAAACAGCTCTCCGTTCGCTTTCCCGATGCCGTTCTGCTCCCGCTGAATCCCCCTGCCGCACACACACACCGAGCAACCGAACAGCAGCAGCGGGTGGGTCCGCTAGCGTCACCGTGAATAAAATATTCATCGCCCGCCGTGCACTTAGCTATGTAAATTGTAGCCCAGTTGCGATTCTTGCTAAGAGATGGTGCCGGGGGAGGCAGGCACAGAAGTCGGCCCATCGCAGAAGATAAGGAAAAAAAAAAAAGAAAAAACACAGGAAATAAAGACGACGCGGGAGCCTTTAAAAGATTTGCCTCCATATTTTCGCGTCCCGCCAGGGAAAACAAAGTAAAGGTTAGCTCGCGCGCGGCCGTCGAGACGCGGACGCCGACGCCGCCGTAAGGAAATTTCCCGGAAAGGGAAGCAAAAAACATCGCGGGGAGTTCGGTCCGCGCAGGTTTCTCGCAGATAAGGAAGCCTGCGGCAGAGCGGACGTGTTACCAAGGCCGCGCGCCTCCGCCGTTATTCGCCCACCGCTCCTGCGGTCTCTCTCTCTCTCTCTCTCTCTCTCTCTCTCTCTCTCTCTCTGTCTCTCTCCCTCCCCCCACCCCTCCCTCCCAGTTACCTCGCGATCGAGGTTTGCTACTGTGGTGCCAGAAATTTTTACATAGTTCTTATGGTTTCTTGCAAGAAAAACGCACTCAAAGGATACACTTCGATTTTAATCGGCTTTGAATGTCTAGTAGTGCAGAGCAAAATAAGAAACAAATATTTTTTTTATACCTGCCGATGAGACTTAGGTGGCTGAAACGCAAGTTTGAAAAAAAAATTGGTTTAATATTTGGCTTAGATAATGCAAGATCAAGGAGGAACTAGGCGTAGAGACATAATGCAGAATACGTCATAATGTGACAAAATTATTTTTAAACAGTCAAGTCAAATGACAAAACAGTGTAGAATACTGCATTAGCATGTGGGTTAATCGGTGAGCGGGAATGGTGGGCTGTCCTGAGGTTCATCATCTCTACACTGCCCGGAGACATCTGCATTGCTTCACACGGGGAAGAATCATCGGGAAAGTAGGAGGAGGACGGTATGCGACGAGTGTAACGCAGGACTTTGGTCCTGGTAACAGCACTGTTTAAAGTAGAGGAGGAACCTTCCGAAACTCAGGCACTGCTGCCCAAAGATAGGCGGTACTCGACCACGGTCAAAAAAAGCAACAGAGGAACGCAAACAAGAACTTTCGCGATTGTCGTATTTTCGGAGCCCTGAACAAAGAGGTTAGAGGCTGTAGATTTGCTTCGGACGACGGGCTGCACGCCTGCGTATAATCATGGTTCCGTCGGCAACTGCTCACATCTTTCCATAAAGCCACTGACTGTCTCATCTAACAGTTGCCAGAAATTTTTACATAGTTCTTATGGCTTCTTGCAAGAAAAGGTACTCAAAGGATACACTTCGATTTTAATCGGCTTTGAATGTCTAGTAGTGCAGAGCAAAATAAGAAACAAATATTTTTTTTATACCAGCCGATGAGACTGTTAGGAGGCTGAAACGCAACTTTGAAAAAAAAATTGGTTTAATATTTGGCTTAGATTATGCAAGACCATGGAGGAACTAGGCGTTGAGACATAATGCAGAATACGTCAAAATGTGACAATATTATTTTTTAAACAGTTAGTTCCGTACTTCAGTGCAGAATACGTCAGAATGTGACAATATTATTTTTTAAACAGTCAGTTCCGTACTTCAGTGGGTAAAAACGGAATTCTTACAGGATTACTTAGTTATCCGTCTGTCCGACTCAGCTACATCTACATGAATACCCTGCAAATCACACTTCAGTGCCTGTCAGAGGGTTGATCGAATCACCTTCACAATGTTCTATCAGGTCACACTCGAACAGCGCGTGGGAAAGACGAACACCTATATCTTTTCGTGCGAGCTCCGATTTCCTTCATTTTATTATGATGATCTTTTCTCCCTATGTAGGTCCGCGATAGCAAAATATTTTTCCCATTCGGAGGAGAAAATTGGAGATAGAAATTCGTGACGTCATCCCGCCTCAATGTAAAACCGCTTCGTTTCAATGATGCACGCCCTGAATCCTGTATCACACCCGTGACACTTTCTGCCCATACTTCGGGATAGCCGGCAAGGATCCCGTCCCGCGCAGCACTACTCCAGGAGAAGACAAACAAGCGTAGTGTAGACAGTCTCTCTAGTAGTTGTGTTATATTTTGTACGTGTTCTGCCCATAAAACGAAGCCGTTGGTTTGCCTTCCCCAAAACATTTTCTGTGTGTTCTTTCAAATTTAAGTTGTTGGTAATTCTTATTCCTACGTATTTAGTTGAATTTACGGCATTTACAAATGGTTCAAATGGCTCTGAGCATTATGGGACTTAACATCTGAGGTCACCAGTCCCCTAGAACTTAGAACTACTTAAACGTAACTAACCTAAGGACATCACACACATCCATGCCCGAGGCAGGATTCCAACCTGCGACCGTAGCGGTCGCGCGGTTCCAGACTGTAGCGCCTAGAACTTTCGGCCACCTCGGCATTTACATTTGCCTGATTCATCTTGTAACCGAAGTTCGATAGATTCCTTTTAGCACTCAAGTGGATGTCGCACAATTTCCATTATTTAGGTTCAATTACCAATTTTCGCACCATACAGATACCTTTCCTAGATCGCTTTGCAGTTTGTTTTGATCGTCTGATGACTACTAGACCATAAACGATACAGCGTCACCTGCAAACACCGCTGCTCAGATTGTCTCATAAATCGTTTATACAGATAAGGAACAGCAAAGGACCTACAACACTACCTCCGGTAACGCCAGAAACATGTTCTACTCGATGACTTTCGTGAATTACTTCGAATTGTGACCTCTTTGAGAGAAAATCATGTATTATGCGACATATCTGCCCATAAGTACGCAATTTCACTACAAGCCATGTGTGTGTCGTCCAGTGTCAAAAGCCTTCTGGAAATCTAGAAATACGGAATCAATTTGAAATACCTTATCAATAGCACTAGACACTTCGTGTGACTAAATAGATAATTGGGTTTCACAAAAACGATGTTTCCTAAGTCTTTGTTGACTTTGTCTATAGACCGTTCTCTTCGAGGTAATTAATAATGTTCGAACACAATATATGTTTCAAAATCCTTGCCGGCCGGTGTGGCCAAGCGGTTCTAGGCGCTTTAGTCCGGAACCGCGCTGCTGCTATGGTCGCAGGCTCGAACCCTGCCTCGGGTATGGTTGTGTGTGATGTCCTTAGGTTAGTTAGGTTTAAGTAGTTGTAGGTCTAGGGGACTGATGATCTCAGATGTTAAGTCCCATAGTGCTTAGAGCCATTTGAACAATTTTTTTTCAAAATCCTTCTGCGTATCGACGTTAATGATACAGGCCTGTAATTCAGTGGATTATTCCTACTGCCTTCATGAATACTGGTACGTTCTGTGTAACTTCCCAGTCTCTGGGTACGCATCTTTCGTCGAGCGAGCGGCTGTATATGATTAAGTATGGAGCTATTGCATGAACATATTGTGAAAGCAACCTAATTGGTATGCAGTCTGAACCTAGGTTTTATTCAGTCATATATGTTGCTTCACTTCTCCGAGGATATCTACTTTTAAGTTACTCGTGGTGGCAGCCGTTTTTGATTCTAATTTTGGAACATTTACTTTGTCCTCTTTCGTGAAGACTCTAAAAACACCCTTGTTTTCGGCAACTAGTAGATGTATCAAGTTCAAATTTGTCAGATACTATGGCATACTGTCTCTTTGTGGTGTAAAACATATAAGTTTCTAAGTTAACGGAGATCAAAAGACGCTGCTCTTTATGTCACATATTTTGATTCTCGTAAACTCACTTAACAAAACGTATAGGGTATTTACTGTTGACTTAGAATCACGAAATTAGCCAGGTAGCAGTCTTTCGCAGGACAAGAAAATTAAAAATCGGAAATTGTTGATATCTAATTTCATCATACACAAAAGAAATTTTTTGTCACTTGTTATCTGCCGGCCACGGTGGACGAGCGGTTCTAGGCGCTTCAGCCCGGAACCGCGCGACTGCTACGGTCGCAGGTTCGAATCCTGCCTCGGGCATGGATGTGTGTGATGGCCTTAGGTTAGTTAGGTTTAAGTAGTTCTATGGTCTAGGGCCCTGACGACCTCAGCTGTTAAGTCCCATAGTGCTCAGAGCCATTTGAACCATTTAAACCTGTTATCTATGTCTGTCTGTCTGCTAAGACCACTTTTCAGGAACTTTCAGGCGTATCAAGTTCGAATTCATGTGACGTAACAAGCCGTACGGTCCCTTGGCGGTGTAATTAGCAATTTTAGGATTTTTTTCGCTTACCTTTAATACGAAACCTTGCTTCTTCCTGAACTACACGTTTCTAGGTGAACGGGAAATACCCTCTAGGTTTTGGTGAATGAGTTCGCGAGTAGAAAAATATGTAAGATACTTACAATTGTCATTTAGCATGGCATGTTAATGTAACTCCAAAATTAGTAAAATAAATGAGAAATTGCTTGGTAAACAGTTAATCAAAAAATTTTAACTTTAAACTGGAAATTAAAACATTCTCGAAAGTCCTGCAATTCGCGGCACCGATACCTTGCCAGTATCGATAACAGGGAAAAATCGAAGAGATTCTCGATGCCCTGGATGGATGAGCTGTCTGTATACATAGTTAAGTCTGCAGTACGGTACCCTCGGTGCGCGAACTCTAGCCGCTGTTACCCGATTTTTTTTTCGATCTGTTTCCTTACGCTTTGGCTGCCCCTTATAAAATCAGTCACTACACTGAAACGAAGAGCAGGAAAAATCACGTGTCCTTAGGTACACTTCTTCCAGAGACAAAATTTTCTTCTAAATTTTCCAAGAAATCTGTAACATTTCTCTGATTGTTCTTAAACCACAAGCTCAAGACAGAAGCAAAAGCAAAAAACAAAAAAAGTCATGCAGCCTAAGAGCTTTGTATTACTCCTACCGTCCTGGAAAGACAGCGAGGGCATATTTTTGTATATAATTAATACTGAGTTCTCATTAAATAAAATAATGTTATGACACTATTGTATAGCACACTCGAAACCACAAGAATGAGACAGTTACATGAAAAGAAGTTGATACATGGTTGCCTGCATTACTCGGAGACAACAATAAAATACCTGGGAGGAACCTTACAGAGCAACTTGGAGTGGAATAACCACATAATATTAGGGCACAGGCTGTTTCACTGAAAGAATCAGAACAAATGCCTTCGAACCTATAAGAATATGGTTACGAAACCGTCGTTCGATTGGTCCTTGTGTATTGATCGTCGATCTGGGAGCAATAACAGAAGGAATTAGTACAAGGGGAAACAAAAATTCCAACAAAGGGCGGCAAGTTTCGTGACGGGATCGTATTAGAAAGCGCGAGAACGTTAGGATATGTTAAAAATATTCCGATGGTAGATTTTATATGATATGCTTTGTGCTTCACAGAGAGGTTTTCCGTTGAATTTTCCTGAGCGTAGCTGATTCCAAGAACCGTCGGGCAGAATATTATTTCATCCCAACCGTATCTCGCAAAGAGAGAGAGAGAGAGAGAGAGAGAGAGAGAGAGAGAGAGAGAGAGAGAGAGAGAGAGAACGAGGGTAACAGCAACTCTGACATCGTTATAACAGTTAATCTTCCCACTGACCTCTCTGAAATGGAACTGGAAAGGAGGAAAAATAGTCCGGTACCACAAGTACAGTCCGCCACATGCCGTATGGTAGGTTGCTTTTTGCGATGTATACAGTGGGGAGGGAATCAAACGCAGGATAATGTAATAGCAGGACAGTAGATGCAGAACCAAGCAAAATTTTCAGAAGAATCGCAGGTTCTATATGTACAGTTTTACTACCACAGCCAGGCAGCATCTAGAGACTGGCAAACGGAATGGAGGAGATGATGAATCAGAATGGGATGAAGAGGGGACGGAATGCATGCGCGCGCGCACACACACACAAACACACACACACACACACACACACAAACACAAACACACACACACACACACACACACTCACACTCACACAGCGAGAGACAGGAGCGGGGGAGCTTGAGGAGAAAAAGAAGGTAGTGGTAGTGGTAGTGGTGGTGGTGGTAATAGTAAGAGTGTGTGTGTGTGTGTGTGTGTGTGTGTGTGTGTGTGTGTGTGTGTGTGTGTGTGTGGAACTCGTATTCAGTTTAGACATGTGGTGATAGATATGGAACATGTATTGTTTTTTTGTTTTTAATTTTTTTCAAAGCAATGATCCATCCTCACAATCGTTTTCAGCATTTTGGTAAGACGGGAGGAAACTTGAAGCTGAAATGTCGGACGGGAGGCTTTTCTCCCTCTGCCACAATGCATTTTAAAAGAATCTGTCTTTTCCAATTTTGTTATCATTTCCTTCAGCTCCGTAGCAGAATCGGGGCCAATGACCTTGGTGCAGACATAACACCGCTTCCCGTCAGATGACTGAAGTTAAGCGCTGTCGCGCTGGGCTAGCACTTGAATGGGTGACCATCCCGTCTGCCGAGCGCTGTTGGCAAGCGTGATGCACTCAGCCAGCCCTTGTGAGGCAAACTGAGGAGCTACTTGACTGAGAAGTAGCGGCTCCGGTCTCGTAAACTGATGACAGCCGGGAGAGCGGTATGCTGACCACATGCCCCTCCATATCCGCATCAGGTGACGCCTGTGGTCTGAGGATGACACGGCGGCCGGTCGGTACCGTAGGGGCCTTCATGGCCTGTTCGGCCGGAGTTTAGTTTTAGTTCTTAGCAGAAGCGGACCAATATCTTTCTTCAAACGCTTCAGTGTTCGTGACTTCTGCCGTGCTAATGGCGCATGGTGATCATTCTTAAGGTTTACCAGCAGCGTGCGATCCTTCATGGAGGCATCCACATTGGTGGTCTCTAACGCAGACTGAGGAACTGCAGCCGCCCGTCTGTTGGTCTGACTATTCTGCCGCTTACACCGCCATTTGTTTATCATATTTTCCTTATATTATATGGTCCCATGACTTTCTCCCTGCATCAATAACATGCTGTTCAAATTTGACGTCATTCTGAGCAGCTGTTCTTTTTCTACGGCGTTTTGGACACCCTGTACATTGTAACCAAACGTAACGAGGATGATATTATGAACATTTCATGTAAGGAAACGTTTGATACGAAGCTCGTACGGTCTGTTTCCCGTGATTACTCTGACCATGAAGAAAAGTAGACAACGAACTATGGTACGGAAATGCAGCATTTCTGGTCCTAGGTCCATACAACACATTTCATTCTTCTATGTGCGGGGAATGTTCCCTGAAACGTCTGCTGTGCGTTTCTGTTACACCCAGTACAGAACGCCAGTCACAGGAAAGCTCAGGTCGAAAATAATACAAAAAGCAAAAAAAGTCCAGTGCGGAGCGAATGGGAGAGTTACGGCAGTGTCGAAAAGGAAGTTAAAAAAAAGTCGCAAAGAGATTACGTAGCTGGCCCATCTGGAATATGGCAAACAGCGAGAACCGAAACTTGTGATTGATCTATTCTGTAACCATTGTACTACACCGAGTAACCATTGTATTAAAGAGACTGATAATGAAATTTCTTATTAATATGAAATACCTGTTACGTACACAAGGTTCAACCACACTGCGCACACCCTTTTCTTTTTTCCTCACCCTCTCTCTCTTCATGCTCTGTACATATTCCCCATCTCTCTCTCTCTCTCTCTCTCTCTCTCTCTCTCTCTCTCTCTCTGTCTCTCTCCCTCTCTCTCTGTCTCTCTCCCTCTGCCTCTCTCCCTCTCTCTCCGTCTCTCTCCCTGTCTCTCTCCCTCTCTCTCCGTCTCTCTCCCTGTCTCTCTCCCTCTCTCCCCCTCCATTCCTCCCTCCCCCCTCTTCCCCCTCTCTTTCCCCTTATTCCTCTCCTTGCTCTCCACAATGATATTCAGTATCTTAACTGTTTTGCCACCTGTGACAACTGAGCGAAAAGCAGCCATATTGCTGAAGCGATGCCAGATAGTCCATTACCGGAGATGAATAATTCGAGTTTTTGTCAGCACTACCTGTCAGCGGTATCTAAAAACCTCTCCTTCCCTCTCTGACAGAAACCACCAAGGCCAGGTCTTCACCAGAGATTCTCCGATATCTCCATTCTTGCCTGTGGCGTGTGTGTGTGTGTGTGTGTGTGTGTGTGTGTGTGTGTGTGTGTGTACGACGGCGAGAGCGCGCGCACGTACACGCTCAAAACAATTAGCCTAACCGCCTCCGCAGGCCGGAACGTTTCGCCTCGTATTACTCATCGTGCGAGGAACTTGCTCTAGACCGTATTTCGCCGCCCCTATACGCCCTCGTCAGACGATCGCTGTCAGACGTTGTAACGAGGTCTAAACGAATTTCGGCCGAAACTTGGCAGATTAAACCGGCGCGGCGCGGCAGCTAGCTTCGCCTTGCGGCTGCCGGCAAGTTGGCAATATTGCCCGTCTCTTTATCAAGGCGAGTGCCGCAGCGTCTTAGACGGAGGCGCGGATAGCTCCATTAAATTCGTAGCGTGTAATGGCTGCGCGTAATTTTCCGGCCCGGTTTGAGCAATCCCTACCACCTAAATATCAGTAATGACGTAACTCTAGCTTCCTAGCAGTTTGCTTTAATGGAGCACGAACACTCTGCGGAAGCATGAAATATGAAAAGGGAACTCGAATTTTTCTATGAAAAACGGTGTTTGACCCACATTTTTTATTGGTAGGAGACATAAACATGCATAATGCACAAGACATCACCGACAAACTCTGAGCGACATATTTCAACGAGTTTCCTTTTTATGGTTCCGTATCTCAATCAGAAAAACCGAACCCTAACATGATCACTTTTTCGTCTGTCTGCCTATCTGTCCGACCGTTGAGACTCCTTTTTTTAGGAACGACCAGACATATCGAGTTGAAATGTATGTCGCACAGTAAGGTATACGGACCCTTCGAGATGTAAAAAATTGGAACTTTAACGTAAGTGCAGTCCAAAGATACAACCATTTATGTCACATATTTTTGTACTCGTGAGCTCACAAAACCTATAGTGCACTTCCCGTTGGCCCAAGAAACATGACATGTGGAAAGAATCAAGGTTCACAGTACAGATGTAGGAAATAAATCAGAAAACTGTTATTCAGTAATTGTGTGTGAGAAGAAAGATATTTCCTTTGCCAATTGTTAGCTGGCCGCTGTGGCCGAGCGATCTAGGCGCTTCAGTCCGCAACCGCGCGATCGCTACGGTCTCAGGCTCGAATCCTGCCTCGGACATGGGTGTGTGTGATGTCATTAGGTTAGTTAGGTTTACGTAGTTATAAATCTAGGGGACTGGTGACCTCAGATTTTAAATCCCATAGTGCTCAGAGCCATTTGAACCATTTTTGTCATTCGACTTCAAATTTGAAATTAAAACGTTCCCAGGACCGATATCCATGCCAGTATCAATGTCGATAACAGGCAGAAATCGTAAAGATTCTCGAGTGCCGGGACGAAAATGGCTCCGAGCACTATGGGACTCAACATCTGAGCTCATCAGTCCCATAGAACTTAGAACTACTTAAACCTAACTAACCTATGGACGTCACACACATCCGTGCCCGAGGCAGGATTCGAACCTGCGACCGTAGCGGTCGAGCGGTTCCAGACTAAAGCGCCTAGAACCTCTCGGGCACAGGGGCCGGCCAGTGCCGGGACGGATGAAGTGTTTATATACCCTCTAAGACAAAAAGAGAGACACCACCCAGGAATTACCCAAATGGGTCAAAAATTGGTAGATGCGATGTTCATGTAAAACAAATGATTACATTTTCAGAAAAAATAGGATGATTTCTTCAGCAGCTAGAAATCCACAAATTAAGTAAGCAGTTATTCGGCTTGGAATTGATTGATAGAGTTGTTCGGTGCCCTTCTGAGGGATATTGTGCCAAACTATGTCCAGCTGGCTGTCCAGAGCTGGTTGGAAGTCGCTGTCCATAATGCACTAAACGTTCTCAACTGGACAGAGATGCGGCAACCTTGGTGGCCAAGGTAGGCTATGGCAAGCGCGACGAAATGCAGTAGAGACTACCACCGTTTGGGGCGGGCATTATCTCGCTGCAAAGTAAGCCCGGGATGGCTTGTCATGAATCGCAAAGAAACACGGCGTAGAATATCGTTGATGAACTGCTGTGCGGGAAGGGTGCTGTGGATGACAACCAAAGGGGTCCAGCTATGGCCTGGTTGGCGGCCAATAGTCACGTTCAAACTCAGCCCTGATGACCAACCAAGACATTTCTGGAGACGCTCTGGACAGTGGAGATGTACCAACCTGAGAGTCGCCCGCCGTACGGTCCAACAACCACTAATGTTGGTCTGCGGTGCCAATTATTTTCATATCAGGCCTCTTTGGGTGTCATCGGCGGCACCATTACAGCACAGCGATGCGTAGACGATATTCTAGGCCGTGTTCCGTAGCTCTTCATGGGAAGCCGTCCCGTTCTTGCATTTCAGCAAGATAGTGCCCATGCCACGCGCTGAGAGTTCCTGCAGCATGTCTTCGTGTTTGGCATACCCCACCTTGGTCAGCAAGGTTGCCGTATATCTCCTCAGCTGAAACTGTTCGGTGTATTAAGGGCAGGGCCCTCCCACCAGCTTGGTATTTTGACGATCTAACTCCCCAATTGGACAGAATTTCGCTCAACATCGATCAGTCGAGGGACATGAAAGGGAAGCAGTGGTTGGGAAGGGAGTGAGACAGGGTTGTAGCCTATCCCCGATGTTGTTCAATCTGTATATTGAGCAAGCAGTAAAGGAAACAAAAGAAAAATTAGGAGTAGGTATTAAAATTCATGGAGAAGAAATAAAAACTTTGAGGTTCGCCGATGACATTGTAATTCTGTCAGAGACAGCAAAGGACTTGAAAGAGCAGTTGAATGGAGTGGACAGTGTCTTGAAAGGAGGGTATAAGATGAACATCGACAAAAGCAAAACGAGGATAATGGAATGTAGTCGAATTAAGTCGGGTGATGCTGAGGGAATTAGGTTAGGAAATGACACTGAAAGTAGTAAAGGAGTTTTGCTATTTGGGGAGCAAAATAACTGATGATGGTCGAAGTAGAGAGGATATAAAATGTAGGCTGGCAATGGCAAGGAAAGCGTTTCTGAAGAAGAGAAATTTGTTAACATCCAGTATTGATTTAAGTGTCAGGAAGTCATTTCTGAAAGTATTCATATGGAGTGTAGCCATGTATGGAAGTGAAACATGGACGATAAATAGTTTGGACAAGAAGAGAATAGAAGCTTTCGAATTGTTGTGCTACAGAAGAATGCTGAAGATTAGATGGGTAGATCACATAACTAATGAGGAAGTATTGAATAGGATTGGGGAGAAGAGAAGTTTGTGGCACAACTTGACCAGAAGAAGGGATCGGTTGGTAGGGCATGTTCTGAGGCATCAAGGGATCACCAATTTAGTATTGGAGGGCAGCGTGGAGGGTAAAAATCGTAGAGGGAGGCCAAGAGATGAATACACTAAGCAGATTCAGACGGATGTAGGTTGCAGTAGGTACGGGGAGATGAAAAAGCTTGCACAGGATAGAGTAGCATGGAGAGCTGCATCAAATCAGTCTCAGGACTGAAGACCACAACAACAACATCGATCAGTAGGACATACAAAAATTCTATTAATGATTAATCAGTGCCATGTTTAATAACTCCTTGCGGAAGGCCAGAAATGGACCAAGGTGTTACTTTCTCAGGTGGTGAAGCTCTTCCGCCTGAATAAATAAACGATTTCTGAAATTGAAATCATTCGTTTGTCTGCACATACACTGCACATCTAATGAATCTCATCCCATTCGGATAATTCCCTCGGTTTTCGTTTTTTTTTCTTTTTTCTTTCTTAGAATGTTCGTGTTCCTACGAAACTCTTACAGCGCGATTCCTACTCGCACCTCGCAAATTTTTTATTTTTCTTAAATGGGACATATCGTTTCTATTTTGTCACTTGAGTGATGGTAATCTGTACATAGTGTAAAAAACGGAGTATAATTGTATTTTATTTTGGAGATAAATTCCACTTAGTGCAAGACACATTATGTTATTAACTTTTTAGTTCACAATTTATGGGTGGAGAGACGACACCACTGTTACAAGTAGTCTGCGTGAATCAGTCACGTTGGTCACTGATGCGTCGCATATATGTGTCGCGATAACCCACTTCAGCGTCAACTGAGGCCAGAAGATGGTGCATTGAAGAGCCGGAACTGGTAACTGCGCAATAAATGACATCTTAAGGACGGCTGTAGGTGTTTCATTTTCTTACATTAGTGAACGGCTGTAGTTCCCCAGACCTACAGCCATGAGGATGGACAAACAAAAACTTCCCTAGCGTGTTTACACCGGCGGGCTATAACATTATGACCACTGCCCACTGCGAGATAGAATGCCACCCGTTGGTGTTGCGAACACACAACGCGGTAAGGAAAGAATATGAGCGGAGCTGAGACGAATGGGAGTCATTCTAGCTACAGCACAGTCCGCAATGGGGAAATACACTTAAAGAAGTCTTTTACAACGGGCAAACCGTTAAGGCCCGGCGCCAGGGAACGAGTATCTTGGAAATGGCTAAATTGGTCGGACGATACTGTCCTCGGCATGTGTGGAGCGAAATTGGAGGGCTGTGAATGGGCGAGTAGGCGCCGAGGTGTTGGACGTCCAAGCCACGCCTCGTCAGAGGACTCGAATGTCGTAGGCTTCCCCGCTCCGTGAAGCAGGATAGACGGCGATCTGCGGCATACCGGACGGCGGAGTGCCATGCTGGTGCACACTGTTGCAGCACACTGTTCAGAGCACGTTCTTGATGATGGGACTCTGGGACCAGACGAACCCTACGTGTTCCCGCGTTGACTTACCGAGCGAGGTGGCTAGCACACTGGACTCGCATTCGGGAGGACGACGGTTCAAACCCGCGTCTGGCCATCCTGATTTAGGCTCTCCGTGATTCCCTAAATCGCCTAAGGCAAATGCCGGGATGACTCCTTTGAAAGGGCACGGCCGTCTACTTTCCCCATTCATCTCTAGTACAATAGGACTGATGACCTCGCTGTTTGGTCCCCTCACCCAAATCAGCCAATCAACCAACCATGTTGACTCAACGACATGCTCAGTTACGAATGGAGTGGGCATGGGACCATCGACACTGGACCGCAGGTCAACGGAAAAGTGCTGCCTGGTCGGATAAATGTTTCTTGCCGGTAAGTTTCTGAGGCAGGCCGTTCCAGTCCTCCACCAGCGCGGTTGACAACTGCTGGAGGTTCATTGGTGCTTGTGGACGTACTGTAAAGCTTCTCCCCAACGCATGCCACACATTTTAGCTGAGATTTCAGTTGGGGGACCCGACAGTCGAGTCAGTTCGCCGAATACACTCTCGTTCCAAAAGCTGCTGCACCTGCGCTGTTCAATGGAGTCGCTCGTTGTCATCCACAAAAATGGGGCCAGGGCTGAATGCACCATTGAAATGATGCACATTGAGAAAGACTACAGTGCCGCAGTAACATTCACTGGTGAGTGTACCGTATCTGTTGATTTCGAGTTCATTACACCAACAAAACATCATGCCTCCCCACACCATAACAACTGGATCACCAAACCTATCAGGTCTGACCACGTTCTTGGGTGCATTACATCTTGTCAACTCTTGCCAAATACATCATGAGGTCCTGGGTGCGATTCTCGGCTGGGTTGGAGATTTTTTTTCTGCCTGGGGACTGCATAGTTGTGTTGTCCTCATCATTTCATCATCATTCTTGACAATGAATACATTGAACTTTGTAAGAAATTGGACTGCGAAGAAGTTGAGACTTTCTATCGGCGCTGATGACAGCGCAGTTGAGCGCACCACCAACCAATCATCATCATCATCATCATCATCATCATCATCATCATCATATAGCCATATGCGGGTGCCTCCATAATCGCTACGCAGAATGATTATGTTCTCATCTGAGAAGAGCACACGGTCGCTCTTTGGTGGAACCGTATGCTGTCAACAACATCGCAAATCTCTGAATACCGTACACTCAGTGGCCAACGTTATTGTGACACCATACTCCTTCCCCAAGTGCGTCTTTTCTGGGGTTATCCGGCCCTGAACTCATTTTTATGGAAGACAACGTGCGACCACACCGAAGACCTCAGGTGGAGGATCTCCTGGAAAGAGGGGGGGGGGGGGGGGTATGCAGCGAATGGATTGGCTTGCCCGTTCCCCAGACGTAAATGCCATCGCACTTACGGATGCGTTGGGGGCAACATACTGCAGAACGTCCACGTGCACCAACCACCATCCAGCTGATGGTAACTGGGCTGGTCACTAGTGGTGGGAAGGAATGCCCTACCCCTAGAACACACCAAACTTGTGACCATCCTGGGAGCACGTTCAGACCAAATATTGCAATCAGTGGTGATAATACAGCCCATTAAGATACACGTATCGCCTTATGTAATTTCTAGCGGATCACCATCAATCACGGTGACTTGAATGTAATTATTGTATTGTAAAAAATGGCTCAAATGGTTCAAATGGCTCTGAGCACTATGGGACTTAACTACTGAGGTCATCAGTCCCCTAGAACTTAGAACTACTTAAACCTAACTAACCTAAGGACATCACACACATCCATGCCCGAGGCAGGATACGAACCTGTATTGTAAAAGTTTGATTTCGGGGCGCGTCATCGCGTATTTCTTTGAGTTACCTTCTGTACTATATTACATCAGTTCTTTCTATGTACGGTCGAAGTTTCAGTGAGCTGCCTTGGTTACTCTCTCCCTGAAGTTTTACACCCCAGTGCTGTAATTTGTTTTCGAGGAGTGAAGAGACGTTCATTTCGTCGGTTTTAGACCAATAATACTTGAAGCAAAATAACATTCGAAAAGCCGTCATCGATCCGACACCTCTGCACTTAATACAGGAATAAAAGGAGCCTATAAATCCTTTAGTGAGGATTTCATCACAACTCATATGGGAACAGAATTGGGAAATCTTCAAATATGAGGTCAACAGTGTAGCTGAATTGCTCTGTATAGTTCTGTGTCACATTACGCTGTCGGTCGTTTAGCGCTGGTAGTTTTAAGTGTGCCACACAGTGTGATGCCTTCACAGAGAGAAACTTCGTGTTGTATAGTAAAAGACATAAAATATGTCTATAACAGCTAAAAGAAAGGTGGTGAGAATGTAAGTATTTCAACAAGTGCAAATCAAATGAAAAAAAGACACTGTCAGAAATCTTGGTGACTTCTAGAACATAGATCACACACAAAATTCCGAGCACACAGTAACACATGTATCGGTACAGCGAAAATAAGCACACTGTATCTCGCACAGTGCAATATTCCAACTTTTCTTTGGAAGCTCAGAAAGTAAGAAGAGCAGCAACAGCAAAAGGTGACTACCTCCTGTCTTTTTTGTTATTCTTCTTCTGACCACTCGGTGTGTATTATCAGTTGTCGTTTGTATGTAAAAATAATCTGGGCCCAGTATAGAGCGCTAATTATTTGAGCTCAGCTGTCATGGTTCTGAGGACACTCAGGAGCTGAAATGTCGTGTGGTGAGGGCCCCCTGGCGGGTAGACCCGATCGCCTGGTGCAAGACTTTTGAGGTGACGCCACTTCGGCGACTTAAGCGTCGATGAGGATGAGATGATGATGATGATGATGATGAAGGCAACACAAACACCCAGTCCCTGAGCTGAGAAAATCTCCAAACCAGCTAGGATTCGAACCCGGCCCCCTAGTATGACAAGCCAGTGAGCTGTCCACTCTGGCGAACTACATGGGAGCTGAATGGTAAGTACTGCTTCTATGGACAGTGCTAACAATGTGTTATGGATATTTCTGTAAATGAAACACCCAAAGTAACATCTGTAGCCATATACCTTTTTTTTCGACTTGGTTCCTAGACACTGATCAGAAATTTCGCTGGTGCTAGGCATGTTTGAGGAAGACATCAGGGAAGAACTCCAGCTTCTGGTCCCACAGCAGAGTCCTAGTCACATCACGGATTTCTTCTTTGAGGCGATTGGGGTGTACAAGAATGTATTCCGTTATTTTAGGAGACTGATGAAATCACCAGACGCCTGATGTGAACGGTATACGAGAATTTAGCACCCAGAACTGGAGGTGTAAACGAAATGAAACTTACGAAGTTGATACATTATGTGATGTTTTTCACTGATTACAAAGCTGGGTTTTACGAGGTGCATTCAAGTTCTAAGGCCTCCGATTTTTTTTCCTCCGGACTGGAAAGAGATAGAAACATGCGCATTGTTTTAAACAGAGGCTGCGTTCATTGTCAATACGTCCCAGAGATGGCAGCACTGTACGGCAGATGGAATTCTACCGCCAGCGGCGAGAATGGGAACTGTTTTAAATACTTAAAATGGCGACGTTTTCCTTACTTGAACAGCGTGCAATCATTCGTTTTCTGAATTTGCGTGGTGTGAAACCAATTGAAATTCATCGACAGTTGGAGACATGTGGTGATGGAGTTATGGATGTGTCGAAAGTGCGTTCGTGGGTGCGACAGTTTAATGAAGGCAGAACATCGTGTGACAACAAACCGAAACAACCTCGGGCTCGCACAAGCCGGTCTGACGACACGATCGAGAAAGTGGAGAGAATTGTTTTGGGGGATCGCCGAATGACTGTTGAACAGATCGCCTCCAGAGTTGGCATTTCTGTGGGTTCTGTGCGCACAATCCTGCATGACGACCTGAAAATGCGAAAAGTGACATCCAGGTGGGTGCCACGAATGGTGACGGACGACCACACGGCTGCCCGTGTGGCACGTTGCCAAGCAATGTTGACGCGCAACGACAGCACGAATGGGACTTCCATTTCGTCGGTTGTGACAATGGATGAGACGTGGATGCCATTTTTCAATCCAGAAACAAAGCGCCAGTCAGCTCAATGGGAGCACACAGATTCACCACCATAAAAAAAATTCGGGTAACCGCCAGTGCTGAAAAAATGATGGTGTCCATGTTCTGGGACAGCGAGGGCGTAATCCTTACCCATTGCGTTGCAAAGGGCACTACGGTAACAGGTGCATCCTACTAAAATGTTTTGGAGAGCAAATTCCTTCCTGAACTGCAACAAAATAGTCCGGGAAGGGCTGCGCGTGTGCTGTTTCACCAAGACAACGCACCCGCACGTCGAGCTAACGTTACGCAACAGTTTGTTAGTGATAACAACTTTGAAGTGATTCCTCATGCTCCCTACTCACCTGACCTGGCTCCTAGTGACTTTTGGCTTTTTCCAACAATGAAAGACACTCTCCGTGGCCGCACATTCACCAGCCGCGCTGCTATTGCCTCAGCGATTTTCCAGTGGTCAAAACAGACTCCTAAAGAAGCCTTCGCCGCTGCCATGGAATCATGGCGTCAGCGTTGTGAAAAATGTGTACGTCTGCAGGGCGATTACGTCGAGAAGTAACGCCAGTTTCATCGACTTCGGGTGAGTAGTTAACTAGAAAAAAAAATCGGAGGCCTTAGAACTTGAATGCACCTCGTAGTTTACGAAGAACTTGGTACAATGAATTCAGTTATCTGTTTGAGTTGCACCCTTTCTGATCTCGATACATGCACTTGTTCCACTGGGTAGGGCGTCGTAAAGTTCTTGTAGTCCCTGTTGAGGCAAGCTGGCGGACATGATACCCTGGGTACCGACAATGGGAAGTAAGTTGATATCTTAGTTGACCTCGGGCATCGCTGCTACAAACTGATGCTTTGGGCTCACTATCATCGATCATCTCCATGCATTTCTGACTTAGCACCATCATATTTTCATGTGTTTTCAAAACTTAAAGAACGACTTCGACTTCAATTTGATAGCAATGAAGCAGTGCTAGCAGTGGTGTGGTTGTGGTACTATCAAAGAAGTCTGACTTGCTACAGTGATGGTACCAACAATCTGGTTCCTCGTTGCACGAAATGTGTCGTTGCCAGAGCGGCTAAATTTAAAGATATGGACATGAAGAATATAGATGTAGAATGTTAATAGCTGTAGAATGTTAATAGCTGGCCGTTGTGGCCAAGCGGTTCAAAGCGCTTCGGTCCGGAACCGTGCTGCTGGTGCGGTCGCTGGATCGAATCCTGCCTCGGGCATGGATAGATGGGATGTCCTCAGGTTAGTTAGGTTTAAGTAGTTCTAAGTCTAGGGTACTGATGACCTCATATGTTAAGTCCCGTAGCGCTTAGAGCAATTTTAACCATTTCTTGAATGTTAATAACGTGGGTTTTGTTTAAAGAGATTTGAGTTTTCACGTAAACTCGGAGACGTTACCTCATCAGCACGCCCTTTCATTATTAGGGGCCCATGCAGATTTCAATGGAGGTTATTCTGTTCCAGTTCGAACATGGTTTTCAAACTCAGAATGCGGACAATGGGAGTGTGTAGACGTTACAGATTCACGCGTTAGTAGATAGATACAGGGAGAGATAGGTGGTAGGTGAAGGAGGGGTGTAGGAGGAACTACTGACACGGCAGCGGGCTGTCCACTTTGCAGATTGGCTTCGCAGCGGCCCCATCTCTGAAGCAGGGGGGTGAGTGTGTCATCCATCACACGGCGTGACGTGACGCGGCATGGACGGCGGCCAAGTCGATGCCGGCTCGTGATGCGGGAGGGCTTCTCCACCGGGACGGGCAGCGGGCTGCCGTAATCGAATTTGGGAGCCCGGTAGAATTGGGGTCATCTCGAATTAACGAGGTCCCGACACTAAGGGCACGTGAGAACAACACGCTAATAGGGGTCCGTCCAGGGTACACAACTGTAGTTATGGAACATGTACTCCGACTGGACGACACAGTGCAACCCATGTGTGAGAGGTTAAGAGGAAAAGAGTACTGTATTAAGACGCTGTCTTCATCCGAATGGAAACTACATTACACATGGTGTCTTACAAGATTTCATCCTAGGACCATCGTTCCTTCTGTACGTTAATGACTTCTCAACTGCACTGTTTCTCCAGAATGGAGTCCTACATTAAATCTTGTTAGCAATATGAACTAATAATGCAAGGTTCAGTCCTAGAGCACACGTTTTTTTCTCTGTGTATGTTAATGACTCTTCAACAATAATATTGCCATTTCGTTAATGTTTCGTCTGTTGCAAAGAGAACCATTATACGCTATGGCCGACAAGCTTCCTTCATAGAGTCCGTGACTGTGTACAACAGTGATGCTTGCACGGTAATATAATATCTGATCAAAAGTATCCGGACACCTTTATGTAATGTGGAATTTGCGACGGGGCTGGTCGGTCTCTCGCTATTCTTTAAACCCTCGTCCACCTACCTGGATAAGCTTCAGGTTGTCTGGCCCCTTCACTACGCGATGGTAGATACTGGTTTAGCGGTCAAAATCAGCGTTGACGAAAATTCGACAAAACACCTACCACGTATTTGCTATGTAACTCCAGGCTATGGGTGATAACAAAAGTTAGTTAAACTATTAAACATTCGGGATTCTTGCGCCAGTCGTTTGAAAGAAATGTTGAAAATTTTCTTTTAATTGGTTTATTGTCTTTACAACAAGGAAAATGACTATAAAGTCCTATTTAACAGCCCAACATCAATTATCCAATTTCACAGTCACTGTAAGAATTTCACACCCAAAAGCAGTCGGAAGATACGTAGTTCCACCCGATATCTATTCGTCGTAAATCGTCACTGACCCACAACTACTTGCGAGCTGACACACGGTCATTCATAATGCTTCTTGTGAAGAAACACTGGCTGTAATATCTCGTTATCTGCATTAAGTATGCCACGCGGAGTTTATGGACGTGAAATGTTCACACGGAAATATCTCCTTAAACAAACCACTCACAACGCTCAAAATTCACAAAATACTCAGTAATGTCTTCACGCGATTTTCTTCATTTTCGTACAAAGTTGATCAGCGCAGTTTAACGTAAGTTTTTACTAGAACACGGCTCCCGAGCCACTATATCGACTTATAGGTCTGGGCGAAAAGTCCTACTATACGCGCGGGAAATGCTGAATTCCCGATGGCTGGTATGTCAACAGCCAATCAGATCATCTCGAGAATTACTATACACCGGGTATTTCTAACGTCACAGATAATTTAGACTAGAAATCTAGGAATGCCGAAACTAAGTGAAATTTAATGAAAACAAAATACAAATCCTTCCCACAAAATAAACTACTAATAAATTTAATACTCAAAGCCTCTTCTGTCTCCGTTCCGTTTACAAAGTCAAGCTCTCTCGGACATACGTCACAAATTCGCCTATTGTACAAAAACTTTCTCACACGTTGGTTTACATAGTTTTAATGAAATACCACATGCTCACGTTATAAACATGTCCTCCATTCTCTCTCTCCCCCTCTCCACCCTCGCCGTACACGATGCGTCACTCTTAAGCAATATAGCTATATGAAATTTCGACCATAAATGGAATGAAATGCTACAGTATAGTTCAGTAGGCAACTGAAAGGAACACGCTGCCACCCCTCCCCCTCCCTCCCTCCCCTCCCCCCTCCCTCCCCTCCCCCTCCCTCCACCCCCCTCCCCCTCCCTCCTCCCTCCCCCTCCCTCCCCCTACCCCCTCCCTCCCCTACCCCCTCCCTCCCCTACCCCCTCCCTCCCCTACCCCCTCCCTCCCCCTACCCCCTCCCTCACCCTCCCCATCTCGCCACTCCCCCCTCTCCCCCTTCCCCCTCCCCATCTCCCCCTCCCCCTCCCCCCTCTCCCCACCCCTCCCCCTCCCCCCTCTCGCCCTCCGCCCTCCCCCTCCCCCTCTCGCCCCTCCCCCTCTCACCCCTCCCCCATCTTCCCCTCCCCCATCTTCCCCTCCCCCTCTCCCCCTCTCCCCCTCTCCCCCTCCCCCTCTCCCCCTCCCCTCTCTCCCCCTCTCCCCTCTCACCCTCACCCCTCTCCCCCCTCTCCTCCAGTTTCCTGATGGTTCTTCCCCATGTGAAGGCGTCCAGATGTTGTTTCCGGTCATATTGCATTGAATGAAGACAACCATCATACTGCACCGTAACAGCTCGCCAATTGACTGACACTCACTGTCTTCTCCCGTTCCTTCGACTGCCTCGATGTTGTTTGGCCAGTCCCGTTTGGTGCTATAGTCAGGCTGACCTCACCCCATGTGACGCCCGGCTTTTTGTGCACGACTGGGAGACCTCCAACGATATGCTTCCGCACATGTTTTGTTAGCCCTTAAGTATACATTCGAACCTACATTTAAACATCTTCAAATGACTTCGTTAGTTAGTGGTTATCTTCAGTATTTTGTTAAAAGCACTGTTCGACACATTCAGATAGTTACGGAAGTTAATGCAACAAAACTCATGTCGCATCAGTACATACTGTAACTACCTGAAGGTATCAAACAGATACTTCAAAAAAATAACAAGACTTACATGGTGACGAACCCAATGATTGGATTTGCAATTTCATTGATGACTGAAGTTCTCTTTGGGCTGTTTCCTTAAAAAGATAATTGCCAGCTTCTCTAAGGCACATTTTTCTCTCCGCCATTACCCCTGGACTTTGAGCATGACGTCATCCACATCCAAATCCATATCTCTCTCTGTCCCCCTCTTTCTTGCCCTCTCTCTCTGTCCCCCTCTTCCTTGCCCTCTCTCTCTGTCCCCCTCTTCCTTCCCCTCTCTCTCTGTCCCCCTCTTCCTTCCCCTCTCTCTCTGTCCCCCTCTCCCTTCCCCTCTCTCTCTGTCCCCCTCTTCCTTCCCCTCTCTCTCTGTCCCCCTCTTCCTTCCCCTCTCTCTCTGTCCCCCTCTTCCTTCCCCTCTCTCTCTGTCCCCCTCTTCCTTCCCCTCTCTCTCTGTCCCCCTCTTCCTTCCCCTCTCTCTCTGCCCACCTCTTCCTCCCCCCATCTCTCTCTGCCCACCTCTTCCTCCCCCCATCTCTCTCTGCCCACCTCTACCTCCCCCCATCTCTCTCTGTCCACCTCTTCCTCCCCCCATCTCTCTCTGTCCACCTCTTCCTCCCCCCATCTCTCTCTATCCACCTCTTCCTCCCCCCTCTCTCGCTGTCCACCTCTTCCTCCCCCCTCTCTCTCTCTCTGCAGGAGATGGGAGTTTTTGTTTATTCCAATCTGTATTGTAAATGAAATATCTGAACTGTCCTTGCAGTGCCATATGAACAAAATGGTTCAATTTCGATGGCTATCGTTTTGATTTTGTGGTTGATAGCGCTTTGCAGTTGACAGTTGTCAGAAGCTTTTCGAAATTCAGGACTATTCTTACGCCGTATCGACCATCAGGTTACCTTGTATCCATGGTTCATTTAATACATGCACAACATGAAACTTTCTGGCAGATTAAAACTGTGTGGCGGGCCGAGGCTCGAACTCAGGACCTATCTACCATCTGAGCTACCCAAGCATGACTCACGCCCCACCCTCACAGCTTCATTTCTGTCAGCACTTGCCCGGGAATGGCAAAGGTCCTGAGTTCGAGTCTCGGTCCGGCACTCAGTTTTAATCTGCCAGAAAGTTTCATATTAGCGCACACTCCACTGCAGAGTGAAAATCTCATTCATGCACAACATGTCCGTTCATCTCTTTTCCTACCATTGTGTCTCCGTTCTCTCTTCCACTATTGTCCTTGTGTCCTCCTCCTCGTCCTCTTCTTCAATCTCTGCCTACCTTTCCCTTTCTCTCTGTGCAGCCCTTCTATCTGTCCATCCCACCTTCCCCTCTTTCTGTCTATTATCCTCTCCTGTCTCTGTCCTTCCTGACCTCCCGCTTCCCTTTTCCTCCATCTCTATATTCATATCCCCTCAGCTTCTCCCCGCTGAGCCATGTCCAACTGCACACATAGAAACTGCAAGACACACCTGTATCACCCACAACATACTGTCATAAATGGCAGCCTACATGTCAGGAGTTGAAAAAACCCTTTTCTGCCTGTACCTCCGTTCCTGTGGGAGACAGGATTTCTAACCCCCACAGTGCTGATTGCTACATAACAAGCATCAGTTATACAGAATTAGGTTGAAAGTGACCCAGTGATTTTGGAGGAGATGATTGACAGATGCTCATACATACATACATCCATACATGTTCAAATATTCATTCTGTTTTATATGTTGTTGTTGTTGTTCTTGTTGTGATCTTCAGTCACTAGACTGCTTTCATGCAACTCTCCGTGCTACTCTATCCTGTGCAAGCTTCTTCATCTTCCAGTACCTACTGCAACCTACATCCTTCTGAATCTGCTCAGTGTATTCATCTCTTGGTCTCCCTCTACGATTTTACCCTCCACGCTGCCCTCCAATGCTAAATTTGCGATCTCTTGATGCCTCAGGACATGTCCTACCAACCGATCCCTTCTTCTAGTCGAGTTGTGTCACAAACTCCTCCCCAATTCTATTCAATACTTCCTCATTAGTTATTGATCTACCCATCTAATCTTCAGCATTCTTCTGTGGCACCACATTTAGAAAGCTTCTATTCTCTTTTTGTCTAAACTATTTATCGTCCACGTTTCACTTCCGTACATGGCTACACTCCATACAAATACTTTCAGAAACGACTTCCTGACACTTAAATCTATACTCGATGATAACAAATTTCTCTTCTTCAGAAACTCTTCCCTTGCGATTGCCAGTCTACATTTTATATCCTCTCTACTTCGACCATCATCAGTTATATTGCTCCCCAAATAGCAAAATTCATTTACTACTTTAAGTGTCTTAATTTCTAATCTAAATCCCTCAGCATCACCCGATTTAATTATTAAATATAATATAATAATTCGGGAAACTCCTCAGACTCCGCCGGTGTGTGCGTATGGCGAGAAGAAATCAGAGGCAGCAAGTGGCAGCGCCTCAGATCAGGGGACGCGTGTATGGCGGTGCATTATTGAGGCGACAACGGGCCCCTTGCAGGCCGTCCGTTCCCGGTAAACACGGAATTATTCAGCAGCGCAAACCGGCAGCCACGGCCCTCGCTGTTTGCTCAGGAGCGTCGCGACGTCTGCTCAACTTCCCTGTGCCTCCGGGTTGGGCAGAGTACACAACAGCATCTGCTCGGCAGACTCTGACATTTCTAAGAACTCGCCTCCTCTACCTCTACCTCTGATTATAACAGGCTTCTTCCTTTCACTCTTTGCTGTCGTAGTGGCAGAACACGGTGTAATTACCGAATACCTTATCCTAGACTCTGCATACATTTTCAGTATCGGAAAGCCTCCTCCTGCGACTTGGGGCGACACGCCCTTGGGGCCCATGTGGTTCTGCAAATGGCCCATTTCTTTGCGTAGATATAGGGGAGAGTGGCTTGTATTGTACCGTTTTCTAAGTTCTACAAGTGCTGTAAATATGATACATCTTTTGGTGTCAGACATTTAATGAAGTCAGCGTGAACAACTAGATTTTTGGAGCCATATTGTCAGCTATGTTAGGTGTATGGCCGAACAAAACTTACACTACTGGCCATTAAAATTTCTACACCACGAAGATGAAGTGCTACAGACGCGAAATTTAACCGACAGGAAGAAGATGCTGTGATATGATAATGAGTATCTTTTCAGAGCATTCACACAAGGTTGGCGCTGGTGGCGACACCTACAACGTACTGATATGAGGAAAGTTTCCAACCGATTTCTCATACACAAACATCAGTTGACCGGCGTTGCCTGGTGAATCGTTGTTATGATGCCACGTGTAAGGAGGAGAAATGCGTACCATCACGTCTCCGACTTTGATAAAGGTCGGATTGTAGCATATTGCGATTGGGGTTTATCGTATCGCAACATTGCTGCTCGCGTTGGTCGAGATCCAATGATTGTTACCAGAATATGGAATCGGTGGATTCAGGAGGGTAATACGGAACGCCGTGCTGGATCCCAACGGCCTCGTGTCACTAGTAGTCGAGATGACAGGCATCTTATCTGCATGGCTGTAACGGATCATGCAGCCACGTCTCGATCCCTGAGTCAACAGATAGGGACGTTTGCAAGACAACAACCATCTGCACGAACAGTTCGACGACGTTTGCAGCAGCATGGACTATCAGCTCGGAGACCATGGCTGGGGTTACCCTTGACGCTGCATCACCGACAGGAGCGCCTGCGATGGTGTGCTCAACGACGAACCTGGGTGCACGAATGGCAAAACGTCATTTTTTCGGATGAATCCAGGTTCTGTTTACAGCATCATGATGGTCGCATCTGTGTTTGGCCTGATCGCGGTGAACGCACATTGGAAGCTTTTATTCGTCATCGCCATACTGGCGTATCACCTGGCGTGATGGTATGGGCTGCCATTGGTTACACGTCTCGGTCACCTCTTGTTCGCATTGATGGCACTTCGAACAGTGGACGTTACATTTCAGATGTGTAACGACCCGTGGCTCTACCCTTCATTCGATCCTTGCGAAACACTACATTTCAGCAGGATAACGCACGACCGCATGTTGCAGGTCGTGTACGGGACTTTCTGGATACAGAAAATGTTCGACTACTGCCCTTACCAGCTCATTCTCTAGATCTCTCACCAATTGAAAACGTTTGGTCAATGGTGGCCGAGCAGCTGGCTCGTCACAATACGCCAGTCACTACTCTTGATGAACTGTGGTATGCTGTTGAAGCTGCATGGGTAGCTGCACCTGTACACGCCTATGTAGCAATTTTAATGTCCAGTGGTTTATTTAGTCAGCTTCAATTTTCGTGTAGTTTCATGTAACTTTGTATATACATGGTGAAGAGAGAGACTGTCAAATGAAAACCGAACACCTGTCACAACGGGACCATGGGATGGTTCCATTGAAAAGTAATCACCATACGCATTAAGACAGTTATGCCACTGGGAGACAAGTGGCAATTCCTGTTTTGCAGAAAGTGGTCGTCTGCTGATGGATCCACAATTAGACACGCTCTTGCACTTGATCTTCCGACTAAACTGAAGTCTACGCGTGTCTTTCTTCAGGTCACCAACGGTGTAAGAATCACACGGTGAAAGATCTCGGCTGTACTGAGGATTTTGCAGTGTTTCCCAAACAAATGGCTGAAGCGGAGCCTTGGTCCGATTAGTGGTGTGGTGGCGGGCATTATCGTGCAACAAGGTGCTTCCGTCCGAAATAATTCCTGGCCGTTTTGATTTTATGGTGCGTCGCAAATTCTGCAAAGTGTTTTGGTAGAGATGCTCGTTAATTGTGTTGGCACCCTTGAGGAACTGACGACCAGAGCATTCGTTCAGCAACCATTCCATGGTCCAGTTGTGGTGCGAGTTCGATTCTTATTCGACTGCTCTTTACATTGAAATGGCAACTTAATGCTTTATTTATGGATGGATTTACATGGAATGACCTTAGATTAAAGACTGTTACGAATCTATATTCTTCGTGATTCTTCTGTACGAAACAAACAACGCCTACAATATACGGCTTGTTTACGATTGTGCACATGTAGTGTTTCAGGAATTTGCTCCTGTAGTGATTTTAAAAAACGCCTTTAGCGTTATTAGAAATTGTGATGAGTAGAAGTGACGTGATGAATTTTCTGATACGTTCTTTATCCAAAGTTACTAGTTAAATGACTGTTTTGTATTACCGTATGCTATCAGAAAGGCTTATGGACAGTGGAGCACAGATGAAGTGTGTTTAGCAGTGACAGTAATCTATATGGGGATCGTGTGTTACATCAACGAGCGCTCATGTAAAATATGCCTAAGCCAACAATTAAGAGTTAAGCTCGAAATAAAAACAAAATGAAAACGGGGATATAAAACTATTTGGCCGCAGTGAAGTGTTCTGCAACGAAGATAATAACGTTTTGAAAAACCACATTCTTGCATTTGAAGAGATGTTAAGTTTATTCATGTGGAACGTAAGGAAACTTGCGTTAGGCATAGTAGAACGAAATGGATTTTCGCATGATTTTAATTCAAAAGAAGCCATGACAGGCAAAATGTGGGCTGAAAGTGCCCATACAAAAATAACCAAAACTGCAAGGCCTGGGCAAGGGACCAGAGGGCTCACGAGCAGAAGAAAAAAAAGCAAACGAGATGAAATCTGGAGCCATAGCTCCACTTGCGGAGGATGAAATATGCAACAGAAACTCACTTGTAAAACAGAAGAATGGTACAGCCTGTTGCACATGGAAGAATAAATTGAAAAGATGATTAGCTATATGGAATGCGAAATGCGGACGCACACATTCAGTCCAAGGGTGGGGAAAGGAATGAAAATATATACCCCCATGCCAGTAAATAGTATGGCAAAACTAAAATATGGAACAATTCCTTAAACGTAGCCAGGAACATAATTTACAAGGAGTGGTATACATTATACACCGACTGGTACAAATCAGAAAAGAGATTCCTAATTTGTACCACTTGCAGACGTTCGTAAAATTAAGTGTGGTGTGTTTATTTAATTCGATATCATGAACAGGAGCCAGCAGTTGAAGATGTCGGTGTTTAAATCACTTTGTAACTTACTGTTTCGGCTGTAATAAATAAAATCTCAGCAGCGGTACGTTTTAGCCATTTCTCCACTACTGTGTTGCAGTGTTTCTCGTTTCAAACTCCTCAAGGAGTCCCACATCTAACTGCGATCAGAGCCGCACGTCCCTCACTTCGCTCCCGGAATGGGCAACACACCAGTTACCAAACAGATGTGGGAGACACAAAATAAATACTGAATATTCCGGAATGTCACAGACACCCTCTTCAACGGTACACAAAAGCAAACTGGTACCTCCACGGTTCTGTGCACAATCCATTTCTTTCTTGCGATGCATCTCACTCTACTTTCGTAATTGGGGAACATAGGAAAGTTATTGTGCTGGTCCAGAACCTACATAAACAACGAATATTGGAGACAAATCACTTTGTAAAAACAAAAAAATGGGATATCGGACATTCTCCGACTTGAGCCTTGCACAGACAACCTCTTACAAGGTGCTATAAAGGATATTGTTCTGTACATTCGAAACAATTCACAAATTCTATTCGCCCTTAAAACGGATCTGTGTATATCATTTTAGAATAGTGATTGTACTATCACGATCACCTACAACACTTCTGTTAAGAAAGGAAGTAAGTTATTAAATGTAAATCAAGTGACATCATTTATTAAATGTAACCAAGTGACGTCATTTATTCGTACCGAAACGGAGGATCTCACAGCGAAATTATGAAAATGGATGCCCGCAGCTCGTGGTCATGCGGTAGCGTTCTCGCTTCCCACGCCCGGGTTCCCGTGTTCGATTCCCGGCGGGGTCAGGGATTTTCTCTGCCTCGTGATGGCTGGGTGTTGTGTGATGTCCTTAGGTTAGTTAGGTTTAAGTAGTTCTAAGATCTAGGGGACTGATGACCATAGATGTTAAGTCCCATAGTGCTCAGAGCCATGAAAATGGAATGCGTTATTCAGAAACTATTTCAGTGCTGAAGAAAGATCATGGGTTCCATTTTGCCCAATTCTCTCTCCCCCCACCGAGCGAGGTGGCGTAGTGGTTAGACACTGGACTCGCATTCGGGAGGACGACGGTTCAATCCCGCGTCCGGCAATCCTGATTTAGGTTTTCCGTGATTTCCCTAAATCGCTCCAGGCAAATGCCGGGATGGTTCCTTTCAAAGGGCACGGCCGACTTCCTTCCCCGTCCTTCCCTAATCCGATGAGACCGATGACCTCGCTGTCTGGTCTCCTTCCCCAAAAAACAACCAACATCTCTCCCCCTCTCTCTCGTTGTGGAGCTAGATTGACGATATTTCAAGTATCGCTGGAATGTCCCCCTCTTTCGGCTCTTCGTGTTAAGTCTAGTCTTCCCGATTCCTTAGGTTTGATATTAGCAGACGACGCACGGATGGCTAAATTGGTCTTCAGTTTCCTATGTGAAAGTGGTTTTTATTTCCAGATATAAGGTTCTACTTCACGCTTGGAGCAGGGCAGGTTGCTTGTGATGGGGACTCACCTTTTATGCCTTTCTGTTTTAAGTTCAGTGTTTTATAATTTGACTCCCCTGACTGGATCCGTCCACTTTTAGAGGACCCTTTTTCTCCTGTGACTAACTTTGGAATCGCGGGACTGATGACCTCGCCGTTTGTTTCCATAACCCCTCTCAGTCAATCAATCCCTCTCGTCACCGCTCCAGAACAATGTTTGCTATTTTTACAAATACGCAAAACGGAATCGATAACAATTTCTGACATTGTATCGGTACGGACAGTATCGTAAATGTTTTGCTACTTCTTGTCCATTTCTAAGCTTATCCTTCACGCAAAGGTCTTACCTACAGGACAGGAGGAGAAATACGGAAATTAATTTTGCACTGAAGCTGTTTCATGCAAACTCAAGGTAGATAGAAGTGCAAGCAGCAGGATATAAATATGCATAACACAAACAAGAACACAGTCCTTGACGTAGTTTCCATGTTACGCACTGACACTCCACAACACTTGCAAGGGAACCTCCCCATCGCACCCCCCTCAGATTTAGTTATAAGTTGGCACAGTGGATAGGCCTTGAAAAACTGAACACAGATCAATTGAGAAAACAGGAAGAAGTTGTGTAGAACTGTGAAAAAATAAGCAAAATATACAAACTGAGTAGTTCAAGGGAAGATAAGCAACAATAAGGACAATAGGAACACAGGAGCGCCGTGGTCTCGTGGTAACGTGAGCAGCTGCGGAACGAAAGGTCCTAGGTTCAAATCTTCCATCGAGTGTAAATTTTAATTTTTTATTTTCAGTTTATGTGACAAACTCTTATGTTTTCATCACTTTTTTGGGAGTGATTATCACATCCACAAGAAAACCTAAATCGGGTAAGGTAGAAGGATCTTTTTACCCATTCGCCAAGTGTACAAGTTAGGTGAGTCGACAACATATTCCTGTCATGTGACGCACATGCCGTCACCAGTGTCGTATAGAATATATCAGACGTGTTTTCCTGTGGAGAAATCGGTTGACCTATGACCTTACGATGAAATGTTTTCTGTTCCCATTGGAGAGGCACGTCCTTTCGTCTACTAATCGCACGGTTTTGCAGTGCGGTCGCAAAACACAGACACTAAACTTATTACAGTGAACAGAGATGTCAGTGAACGAACGGACAGATAATAACTATGCAAAAATAAAGAAAGTAAAATTTTCAGTCGAGGGAAAACTTGAACCAAGGATCTCTCGCTCAGCAGCTGCTCACGCTACCACGGGACCACGGCGCTTCTAAGCGCACTTCGTCCATGATGTTGCCTATGTGGCCCATGGACTACTCAGTTTGTGTATTTTGCTTATTTTTTCACAGTTCCACACAACTTCTCTCAATTGATCTGTGTTCAGTTTATCAAGGCCTATCCACTGTGCCAACTTATAACTAAATCTGAGGGGGGTGCGATGGGGAGGTTCCCTTGTTAGAGATACACTGTCCATTCTCATTAACGTGACCATCTGTCAAAAGCCTGAATAACAACATTTGGAGCTTAGACTGCTGCTATGCGTGCAGGAAGAGAGTTAGTCAGGTTCTAAAAGGTACCGAGAGGTATTTGGAGCCTTGCAGGCTTCAGTACCAGGGGCAGCTGCAGTAGGATTCTCGCCCGAGGATCGATGGCGCGAACACCCCGGTTGAGATGATCTAAAGGATTATCGACTGGGTTTAAATCCGGGGAGTTCGGTGCTCAGGGAGGAAGGCAAACCCATCCTGGTGCTCTTGCAACGACCGACGTATGCTGTAAACTGTGTGGTGTCACCGCTAGACACCACACTTGCTAGGGGGTAGCCTTTAAATCGGCCGCGGTCCGGTAGTATACGTCGGACCCGCGTGTCGCCACTGGCAGTGATTGCAGACCGAGCGCCGCCACACGGCAGGTCTAGAGAGACTTCCTAGCACTCGCCCCAGTTGTACAGCCGACTTTGCTAGCGATGGTTCACTGACAAATTACGCTCTCATTTGCCGAGACGATAGTTAGCATAGCCTTCAGCTACGTCATTTGCTACGACCTAGCAAGGCGCCATTATCAATTGCTATTTATCTTGTGATGCATGTACCGTCAGACCGATGTTCACAAATTATGGATTAAAGTTAAGTATTCCATAAGCTCCGTACTTTTTTTACTAGACTCAATTCCTTTAACTGTTCCAGACCTCACGCCAGCCTGCGTGAGCTTAAACGCGTGCCTTTCGGCTTCCTCTCATAGTGACTTGGCTGTCTTGCCAAGTCACAACAAACTGCGTGACCCGTTGCATTGCCCTGCCGTTACAGTTTTGGATAGCGCCATATTACCACGCACGGTAAACGTTAACCACCGCACATGCGAACAGTTCACAAACTTAGCCGTTTCGGAACTGCTTCCACCCTTGGCTCGAAAGCCAACTATGATGCACTTTGGACGGTACGGCCGAGCGGTTCTAGGCTCTTCAATCCGGTACCGCGCTCCTTCTACGGTCGCAGGTTCGAATCCTGCCTCGGGCATGGATGTGTGTGATGTCCTTAGGTTAGTTAGGTTTAAGTAGTTCTAAGTTCTAGGGGACTAATGACCTCCGATGTTAAGTCCCATAGTGCTCAGAGCAATTTGAACCCTTTTTGAACGTTTGTTTCATTGTTGTTGTTGTTGTTGTTGTTCAAAAAATGGTTCAAATGGCTCTGAGCACTATGGGACTCAACTGCTGTGGTCATCAGTCCCCTAGAACTTAGAACTACTTAAACCTAACTAACCTAAGGACATCACACACACCCATGCCCGAGGCAGGATTCGAACCAGCGACCGTAGCAGCAGCGCGGCTCCGGACTGGAGCGCCTAGAACCGCACGACCACCGTGGCCGGCTGTTGTTGTTCAAGGTAGGCGAAATGCTACGCAGGCAGCGGAACTGTACAGAGAGCAATATCCTGACAGGAACTCACCTTCCCGACGGATGTTTTCTCGTCTTGTTGCGACGCTTCAGGAAACTGGAAGTTTCAGCCCACGACAACGCAATCGTCGTAGCACTCGCACATAGGTAGCTGCCGAAGTTACTGTTCTCGCTTCTCTTGCTGTGAATCCACATGTGAGCACACGACAGCTTGAACACGAGACTGACATTCCTAAAACCAGTGTACACCGTATTCTTACAAATCACCGGTTCCATCCTTACCATGTACACCTACATCAAGAATTGCATGGGGATGATTTCCAGAATCGTGTACAGTTCTGTCAGTGGGCACAGCAGCAAACCTTCGCCAACCCGAACTTCTTCTCCAATGTTCTGTTTACCGATGTATGTTCCTTCTCAAACAAAGGACAGTTAACTAAAAGGAATATGTATTATTGGTCCAGCGACAACCCACGATCGCTTAGACAGGTGGAACATCAGCATGAGTGGAGAGTTGACGTCTGGTGTGGTATGTTTGGTACTAAAATTGTTGGCCCTTATTTCATCAATGGTAGTCTAAACGGCACAGCATAAGCCAAGTTCCTCAGACGAATTCTTCCTCCTCTTCTGGATTAAGTGCCGCTAAGAACCAGAATGCTTATGTGGTATCAACACGACGAATGTCCAGCACATAATGCCCGGCGTGCACGTCGTGTTCTGAACCGAAGGTATCCTGCCACATGGACTGGTCGAGGAGGAACAGTTACTTGGCCTGCTAGGTCTCCTGATTTAAATCCTCGGGACTTTTTTTCGGGGGGGATTGTGTTAAAGATGTTGTCTATAGCGAGATTATAACAACTCCAGAGGACATGCAGAATGTATCGTGCTTGCTTGTAATTCTCTTCAGCAGGCAACACCGGAAGCAGTAAATAATTCTTTCATTCAACGAGTGCACCAGTGTATCGGTGTCCAGGGTCACCACTTTGAGCGCATTTGGATGTTTTACTCCTGGGCAGTGGCACAGGAGAGTCAAAGTCTATTTTGTGGTATGTTTTTACTTGGTTTTTATTTGTTTCCTGGCAGTTTGTGACCCCGGGCTGGAAGTCAGTGTTGTGTTATGTAATTAATAACGCTGTGTTTCAGTGAATGATACACTGTCATAGATTTTGGAATAGGTCTGTGGGAGAGAAAAATAATTACCGATTAAAAAATACAGGGTGCCATTTAAAAGAGTCACACGGCTGTTTGTATCTTCGTAAAAAAACAAAGCTACAATGAGAGTAATTATGTTGGTTGTTGTATCCCTGACGGCTAAAGAACATTTGCTGCAAACATTTTGTAATTTCCATCTGGACAAACAGTTATTTAGTGTGGTCAAGTTGAATGGGACACCCTGCATATCCCCACACTGTTAGTGCTGCCGCCTGCTGTCATCTCGGTAGCAATGTAGATACTATCGAAGACAGTGCTGCCAAAACCTTCCGAAATGCCTTCACAAAAGAAGACGAAGTAAAAATTCGACAATTCGAATCGAGAACAGCTGCCAACATGAGCAACGTAGAAGTAAATATCGTCAGAGTAGTGAATCAACTTAACAAAAGAAAGTCTTCTGGTCCAGACTGTATACCAATTTGGTTCCTTTCGGAGTATTCTGATGCATTAGCTCCATACTTAACAATGATATACAACCGTTCGCTCTTCGAAAGATCCGTACCCAAAGACTGGAAAGTTGCAAAGATCACACCTATATTCAAGAAAGATAGTAGGAGTAATCCACTAATTTACAGGCCCATATCGTTATCTTCGATATGCAACAGGATTTTAGAACAAATATTGTGTTCCAACATTATGAATTACCTCGAAGAAAACGCTCTACTGACACACAGTCAATATGGGTTCAGAAAACATCGTTCTTGTAAAACACAACCAGCTTTTTATGCACATGAAGTGCTATTGAAAAGGGATTTCAGATCGATTCTGTATTTCTGGATTTCCGGAAGGCTTTTGACATTGTACCACACAAGCGGCTCGTAGTGAAATTGCGTACTTATGTGGAATATCGTCTCAGTTTTGTGACTGGATTTGTGATTTCCTGACAGAGAGATCACAGTTCGTAGTAATTGACACAAAGTCATCGAGTAGCACAGAAGTGATTTCTGGTGTTCTCCAAGGTAGTGTTATAGGCCCTTTGCTGTTCCGTATCTATATAAAGGATTTGGGAGACAATCCGAAAAGCCGTCTTCGGTTGTTTGCAGATGACGCTGTCGTTTATCGACTAATAAAGTCATCATAAGATCAAAACAAACTACAAAACAATTTAGAAAAGATATCTGAATGGTGCGAAAAGTGGCAGTTAACCCTAAATATCGAAAATGTGAGGTCATCCACATGAGTGCTGAAAGGAACTCGTTTAACTTCGGTTACACAATAAATCAGTCTAATCTAAAAGCCGTAAATTCATCTGAATACCTATGTATTACAATTACGAACAACTTAAATTTTAAGGAACACACAGAAAATGTTGTGGGGAAGGCTAACTAAAGGCTGCGTTTTAGTAGCAGGACACTTAGAAAATGTAACAGACCTACTAAGGAGACTGCCTACACTACGCTTGTCCGTCCTCTTTTAGAATACTGCTGCGCTGTGTGGGATTCTTACCAGATAGGACTGACGGAGTACATCGAAAAAGTTCAAAGAAAGGCAGCACGTTTTCTATTATCGTGAAGTATGGGAGTGTCACTGAAATGATACAGGATTTGCGACGGAGTCTTCTCACGAAATTCCAATCACCAACTTTCTCCTCCGAATGCGAAAATATTTTGTTGACATCGACCTATACAGGAGGAACCATCACCACCATGAAATAAGGGAAATCAGAGCGCGTACGGAAAGATATGGGTGTTCATTCTTTCCGCGCGCTATACGAGATTGGAATAATAGAGAATTGTGAAGGTGGTTCGATGAACCCTCTGCCAGGCAATTGAATGTGATTTGCAGAGTATCCATGTAGATGTAGTTGTAGGTCGACATGTGGTGGTCAGTGTAATGTGACAGGACCGTGTATTTTAGACACCTTACATAGAGCTATTATTGGCTCTCCGGCTTCAGTACTCTGATCAGGTGTGTAACCCTAGACCTAAACCACGTGGACAGGCTGGTATGTTGGATGATGTTTTAAATACGTAGACTGTGGGTATTCGGAGGGTACGAGAGATATCTTGATACAGAACAAGAATAAAAACTGCCACCATTCTCAGTAAATTAATTTTCTTCCGCAACACGCCCAGAGGCCTTTCACCCTGACCAGCAGGTGGATTGGAGGCACACGAGTGATGCGGTCTGGAAACGAGTCTTCGAAAAATGAGGACGTGACTAGCACAGATATTTGTTTTAATTTAACTTTTAGTTAAAAACAGTCCCCGTCTCCTTTCGAAATCGTATCTTAGGCCTCAAATCGAGACAGGACCATGTGCTGTTTCGCTTTAATTCGAAAATACCAACAAGAACATAAATGTTCAGACTAGGGTGGGCTACTTACTTTTGCGGAACACGAGTTAACCCCGTTCCGTTAAAGAAGCCAACTGAAGCCATTCATTACGGACTTCTTTGTCACAACTGGGGCATGTTCGTCGTAAATCACAGCTGCTCGGTAGCCGCTACAAAAACGTATGATAGGACGTGCCGCTTGAGGCCTATTCGGGCTTGTCTCACACCATGAAGCACAAGATACGTCATAAATTAATCCTATTTTTCGTCTAAATCACTATGAACTTCTCCATACAGACCTAGCGCAGCGATGACTTCGCCTTTCTGCACTTGGAAAGGCAGTTCGTAAACATGGATCGTTCCAATGCCAAGTCCTACGTGGTCGATTTCCACAGCCCCGATGTTGTCGTCGAGGTATCAAAATTCAGGAGCGTATCGATTCCGTTGTATAATCTCGATGTAGGCAGCATTGGAAGTCTTGTTAACATAAACGATGATGATGATGATGATCGATAGTAGAATGCAGATGAGATCGTTGCGGGGAATCTTGACATCACGTAGGAATTGCTCGACGGCCAGTGCTTTGGGTAGTGCGTATTCATTTGAAAATGTGAACGTAAGACTTTTCTTCCTGTAAGAGTTGGCCATGAAAAGTTGTTAGACTCAAAAGGGCGGTGACACGGAAGTAAACACTTTGCGCGATTAGCGGCAGGGACGACCGAGCGCGATCCACACTATTTTCCTGCTATACGTAGACTACCGCCTCGGACAAGCTTTCCGTCCGACCCAAATTCTCAGCTTGTCACATGCTAGTAGCGTCCACTGTCCATGCACCTACTTGCTTGTAGCTACTCAGAGTATACCGGAGACAGACATGGACCCTGCCTTGTACTGCAGTATCGAGGCAGGCCATTAAAATTGCTACACCAAGAAGAAATGTAGATGGAAAAACGGGTATTCATTGGACAAATATATTACACTAGAACTGACATGTGATTGCATTTTCACGCAATTTGGGTACACAGATCCTGAGAAATCAGTACCCGGAACAACCACCTCTGGCAGTAATAACGGCCTTGATACGCCTGGGTATTAAGTCAAACAGAGCTTGGATGGCGTGTACAGGTACAGCTGCCCATGCTGCTTCAACACGATGCCATAGTTCATCAAGAGTAGTGATTGGCGTATTGTGATGAGCCAGTTGCTCGGCCGCCATTGACCAGACGTTTTCAATTGGTGGGAGATCTGGAAAATGTGCTGGCCAGGGCAGCAGTCGAACATTTTCTGTATCCAGAAATGCCCGTACAGGACCTGCAACATGTGGTCGTGCATTATCCTGCTGAAATTTTGGGTTTCGCGGGGTTAGAAAGAACGGTAGAGCCACGGGTCGTAACACATCTGAATTGTCACGTCCACTGTTCAAAGTGCCGTCAATGCGAACAAGAGGTGACCGAGACGTGTAATCAATGGCACCCCATTCCATCACGCCGGTTGATACGCCAGTATGGCGATGACGAATACAAGCTTCCAATGTGCGTTCACCGCGATGTCGCCAAACACAGATGCGACCATCATGATGCTGTAAACAGAACCTGGATTCATCCGAAAAATTACGTTTTGCCATTTGTAGTTGAGTACACCATAGCAGGCGCTCCTCTCTCTGATGCAGCGTCAAGGGTAAGCGCTGCCATGGTCTCCGAATAGATAGATAGTCCATGCTGCTGCAAACTCGTCGAACTGTTCATGCAGATAGTTGTTGTCTTGCAAACGTCCCCATCTGTTGACTCAGGGATCGGGACGCGGCTGCACGATCCGTTACAGCCATGCAGATAAGATGCCTGTCATCTCGACTGCTAGTGATACGAGGCCGTTGGGATCCAGCACGGCGTTCCGTATTACCCTCCTCAACCCACCGATTCCATATTCTGCTAACAGTCATTAGATCTCGACCAACGCGAGCAGCAATGTCGCGATACGATAAACCGCAATCGCGATACGCTACAATCCGACCTTTACCAAAGTCGTAAAAGTGATGGTACGCATTTCCCCTCCTTACACGAGGCATCACAGCAACGTTTCACCAGGCAACGCAGGTCAACTGCTGTTACAAAAAGGTACAGCCAAACATTCAGGAAACATTCCTCACACACAAATAAAGAAAAGATGTTACGTGGACGTGTGTCCGGAAACGCTTAATTTCCATGTTAGAGCTCATTTTAGTTTTGTCAGTATGTACTGTACCGTACTGTACTGTACTGTACTTCCTCGATTCACCTCAACCTTATTGACTTTCATTTATGGGGGCATTTGAAAGCTTGTCTACGCAACCCCGGTACAAAATGTAGACACTCTTCGTGCTCGTATTGTGGACGGCTGTGATACAATACGCCATTCTCCAGGGCTGCACCAGTGCGTCAGGGATTCCATGCGACGGAGGGTGGATGCATGAATCCTCGCTAACGGAGGACATTTTGAACATTTCCTGTAACAGTGTTTGAAGTCACGCTGGTACGTTCTGTTGCTGTGTGTTTCAATTCCATGATTAATGTTATTCGAAGAGAAGTAATAAAATGAGCTCTAACATGGGAAGTAAGCGTTTCCGGACACATGTCCACATAACATATTTTCTTTCTTTGTGTGTGAGGTATGTTTCCTGAAAGTTTGGCCGTACCTTTTTGTAACACCCTGTGTAATGTGTGTGTGTGTGTGTGTGTGTGTGTGTGTGTGTGTGTGTGTGTGTGTGTGTGTGTGTATGTGTGTGTGTGTGTGTGTCCTCTGAGAAGTTCCAACAGAATAGACTCCACACCGTTGGTTTTGGTACAGTGAGCTTTAATATCAATTCTCGAAGAAAATATACGGCCTCTGTTTGAAGGGCAACAGTGTGGTGTGGTGTCTGTTCTGTCGGACATGTACAGTATATAATGTATTTGTCGGCATGAGCGCCTTGATAGCTTCCGATTCACGACAGGGTGCGTGGCTCTTGACGGAATTGAGGTGTCGCTACGAGCAAATGGATTAATGGACAGGTGACGCTATTAGCGTGCCAAAGAGTGAGAATTCGGGTGAAATGGAATGTTTCCGGATGGCTGAGGTGGCTAAGGCAATCGGCCGCGTGAAGCGGGAGATCCGGTTCGTCTCCCAGTGTGCCACAAACTTTCAACCTTCACCACTGAATTACACTCCTTGAAATTGAAATACGAACACCGTGAATTCATTGTCCCAGGAAGGGGAAACTTTATTGACACATTCCTGGGGTCAGATACATCACATGATCACACTGACAGAACCACAGGCACATAGACACAGGCAACAGAGCATGCACAATGTCGGCACTAGTACAGTGTATATCCACCTTTCGCAGCAATGCAGGCTGCTATTCTCCCATGGAGACGATCGTAGAGATGCTGGATGTAGTCCTGTGGAACGGCTTGCCATGCCATTTCCACCTGGCGCCTCAGTTGGACCAGCGTTCGTGCTGGACGTACAGACCGCGTGAGACGACGCTTCATCCAGTCCCAAACATGCCCAATGGGGGACAGATCCGGAGATCTTGCTGGCCAGGGTAGTTGACTTACACCTTCTAGAGCACGTTGGGTGGCACGGGATACATGCGGACGTGCATTGTCCTGTTGGAACAGCAAGTTCCCTTGCCGGTCTAGGAATGGTAGAACGATGGGTTCGATGACGGTTTGGATGTACCGTGCACTATTCAGTGTCCCCTCGACGATCACCAGTGGTAACCGGCCAGTGTAGGAGATCGCTCCCCACACCATGATGCCGGGTGTTGGCCCTGTGTGCCTCGGTCGTATGCAGTCCTGATTGTGGCGCTCACCTGCACGGCGCCAAACACGCATACGACCATCATTGGCACCAAGGCAGAAGCGACTCTCATCGCTGAAGACGACACGTCTCCATTCGTCCCTCCATTCACGCCTGTCGCGACACCACTGGAGGCGGGCTGCACGATGTTGGGGCGTGAGCGGAAGACGGCCTAACGGTGTGCGAGACCGTAGCCCAGCTTCATGGAGACGGTTGCGAATGGTCCTCGCCGATACCCCAGGAGCAACAGTATCCCAAATTTGCTGGGAAGTGGCGGTGCGGTCCCCTACGGCACTGCGTAGGATCCTACGGTCTTGGCGTGCATCCGTGCGTCGCTGCGGTCCGGTCCCAGGTCGACGGGCACGTGCACCTTCCGCCGACCACTGGCGACAACATCGATGTACTGTGGAGACCTCATGCCCCACGTGTTGAGCAATTCGGCGGTACGTCCACCCGGCCTCCCGCATGCCCACTATAGGACCTCGCTCAAAGTCCGTCAACTGTACATACGGTTCACGTCCACGCTGTCGCGGCATGCTACCAGTGTTAAAGACTGCGATGGAGCTCCGTATGCCACGGCAAACTGGCTGACACTGACGGCGGCGGTGCACAAATGCTGCGCAGCTAGCGCCATTCGACGGCCAACACCGCGGTTCCTGGTGTGTCCGCTGTGCCGTGCGTGTGATCGTTGCTTGTACAGCCCTCTCGCAGTGTCCGGAGCAAGTATGGTGGGTCTGACACACCGGTGTCAATGTGTTCTTTTTTCCATTTCCAGGAGTGTATTTCAGTGCTTGGATCCGACTCGAGTCGGTCCCCCTTCGACATTTGAGCAAATCTATGCTCAAATGAAAGATGCCATTGCCGGCCCCTGTAGCCGAGCGGTTCTAGAATTTTAGTCCGGAACCGCGCGACTGCTACGGTCGCAGGTTCGAATCCTGCCTCGGGCATGGATGTGTGTGATGTCCTTAGGTTATTTAGATTTAAGTAGTTCTAAGTTCTGGGGGACTGATGACCTCAGATGTTAAGTCCCATAGTGCTCACAGCCATTTGAACCATTTGATAGACGCCATTACTTTCTCCGCATAATCTGTTTGATACGTCAATTGACTATCACGCCACATTTTAAAATCACGGGTTGCAGCCGAGGTTGGAGCTTTCAAAATGACCGCCACTTTGCTGACATAACCTCACAGGTATTCCCTTCCATACATTTCATGTTATGCGACTCTGAATTTTGGTTCATATAGCTGGTTTTGCTTCAGAAGGGTGCTCCCACACCTGTGGACCACACTGGGTGCTGCTAACGTCTGGCGTTTTACGTCTGTGGAACTGTTGGGTGTAGCAGGAAGTGCGTGGCAGAGAAGGAATTCGGAATCTCTGGGCAGTGTGTAGGAGTTGTGAGTGGGTGATGGTGGTTTAGCGTGCCTTGTGTGTGTGTGTGTGTGTGTGTGTGTGTGTGTGTGTGTGTGTGTGTGTGTGTGTGTGTGGCCCGGGCCGGCCTAACCTGTTGCTGTTGCTGCCGCCTTTGGGCAGCCGTGCGCGTGCCTTACCTGTTGCTCGGACGACGTGCTAAGTCCGCGCGAGACAACTGTTGCTCCCCTCTTTGCGCGAGAAGTCCGTCAAGTGTAGGGCACAGGCCGCCTCCGCAGCGGACGCGTGCACACCGGGTGTCGTTCCTTCAGCATAGATTACATCGGTCGAGGCAATTTTTTTTTTTACATTTTTCAATATTACGCCGACTTCAAAATTTCCGTTTCTATAACACCACAAATTACATAGTTAGTGCCTGCCGGAGTGGCCGTGCGATTCTAGGCGCTACAGTCTGGAGCCGAGCGATCGCTACGGCCACAGGTTCGAATCCTGCCTCGGGCATGGATATGTGTGATGTCCTTAGGTTAGTTAGGTTTAATTAGTTCTAAGTACTAGGCGACTAATGACCTCAGAAGTTAAGCCGCATAGTGCTCAGAGCCATTTGAACCATTTTTCATAGTTAGTGTTAATAATAAAAACACGGCCGTCTCATCAGAGGCATACCCATACAACGTCTCTTCTTCTTGATGATCTGGTTTGATTTGTACTTGGCCTCGGCTAAAACTCGGCGACAGTCGGTAGAGTGTTGACATTGTTATCAAATTACGAAGACGACGTTACACAAAATAACAGTGCTGAACCGAAATGTCGACGTGCGTGAGATATTTACATCACCGAGAATCGTAATTAATAGTTCGTAATCGATGTTTAACTGATTAATGATGAAATATTAATGATAAAACCAATACAGTCACATCCACAACAAATTCCCTACAGGCTGGTCGTAATTTCAAGTATCTAAGAAATCGTAACAGTGGGCTTGTTATTTGAGTCAAAGATTCTACACAAGCGCCGAGCGCTACAGTCAAATATTATCGCTGCGCGTAATTATTACTCGGGAGTTTCATGTCAATAATTTGATAGAATTTTAAATCACAAATGCACGACTTGGCACTATAGGGTGTATTATTTCGCAATATCAGTCACTTCCTAACCGAGCCTTGAGAAGGAAACTTTCCCAGATGTTGGGGGGGGAATTATATGTTTCGGACCTATCACTGAAGTTCCATAAACCACTGGCTATTATGAATGAAAATTGTCTATCAGTGTTTGTTGTCTAAATCACTGTCTAAGTAGTGTTGAGTTCAATTATCTAGTTAAAAGTTCACTTTATTCTAGTAGGTAAAAGTCCTCCGTTCGAATTCTAATGTCGTGATATTTGAAGTCAGAAGATCGTATTACGGCGTCATAATAGATCGCAATTATTCGATCACAAAAACAATCTAAGCGCGCCTACATGTACGAGCATTCAAATATATGACCTGCTTCGGCTAACACTCTTAACGTAGTGACAATGCGTTGAATTATACTTAGTCATTACTCACGATTCCCAAAGAGTACTCACACGGAGTATTCTTTGGGATCGTTGGTTCTACTTTGCGAATGTTAATTTATGCTAATTTTGAGATTTATTATGATTTTGATTTTAATTTTACTGAAATTTAATCCTTCTTTCGTAGATTGCTAAATTTTCAAGTCTTAGATTCCTGATTTAATTACTTGTTATTGTTCTAATAATAGTGATAAATGGAACTTTGTTCGCTTATTCACTTTTTTGGGAATTTGGGTCATGGGGGGAAATCTTTGGGGTATTGGGAGCTAATTTTTGATTTTTATTTCTCGTCCGAGGAAGTGGCATTACACCCATTACTCCCAACATCCTGCGGTACTCATATTATTTCAAACACTTCATAAAGCAAAGGAGTTTACATGCCTACTTGTCATAAGAAGAATCTTCACCAAGTCACATCATAAGTTATAAGTGACTAGAAATACAGAGACCAAAAAACGTTTTGCATCACCTCGGTTACGAGAGATCCGGAACCTGTACAGAAAATTGGAGTAGAGATCGACATAAACATTCGGCCCTTTTTCTTGCTCACGAAACCCACACAGTGCATGTTGTACCACCATACAGCGCGACCTTCCGAGATGGTGTCCAGATTGCTGTACACATCGGTACCTCTAATACCCAGTAGCACGGTTTCTTGCATTGATGCATGCCTATATTCGTAGTGGCATACTATCCACAAGTTGGTCTAGATTGTCCCACTCCTCAACGACGATTTGCCGTGGATCCCTCACAGTGGTTCGTGGGTCACGTCCATAAATAACCCTTTTCAATATATACCAGGCATGTTCGATAGGAATCGTGTCCAGAAAATATGCTGGCCACTCTAGTCGTGCGATGTCGTTATCCTGAAGGAATTCACAAGATGTGCACGATGGAGGTTCGAACTGTCGCTCATCAAGACGAATACCTCGCCAATATGCAGCCGATATGGTTGCACTACCGGTCGGAGGATGCCATTCCGTATCGTACAGCCGTTACGGCTCATTCCATGACCACTAGCGGCACACGTCGGACCCACATAATCCCACCCCAAAACATCGCGGAACTTCCATCTTGCTGCACTCGTTGCACAGTTTGTCTAAGGCGTTCAGCCTGAAGGGTTTGCCTCTAAAAACGTCTCCAGCGATTGTCTGGTTGAAGGTATATGCGACACTCATCGGTAAAGAGAACGTGATGCCAATTTGAGCGGTCCACTCGGCATGTTGGGCGCATCTGTACCGCGCTGCATGGTGTCGTGGTTGCAAAGATGGACCTGAGCATGGACGTCGGGAGTGAAGTTGCGCCTCATGCAGTCTATTGCGCAGTTTGAGTCTTAACACGACGTCCTGTGGCTGCACGAAAAGCATTATTCAACATGTTGGCGTTGCTGTCAGGGTTCCTCTGACTCATAATCCGTAGGTTGCGGTCATCCACTGCAGTAGTAGCCCTTGGGCGGTCTGAGCAAGCTTGTCATCTCCTCCATGTCCGAACAACAGCGCTTTGGTTCACTCCGAGACGCCTGGACACTTGACAGCCCTTTCTGGCACAAAGTAACAATGCGGACGCGATCGAACCGTCGTATTGACCGTCTACGCTTGGTTGAACTACAGACAACACGAGCCGTGTACCTCCTTCCTGGTGGAATGACTGGAACTGATCGGTAGTCGGACCCCCTCCGTCTAATAGCGCTGCTCATGCATGGTAGTTTACATCTTTGGGCAGTTTAGTGACATCTCTGAACCGTCAAAGGGAGTGTGTCTGTGATACAGTATCCACAGTCAACGTCTATCTTCAGAAGTTGTGGGAACCGGAGTGATGCAAAACTGTTGTTTATGTGTGTAAATTTAAGATTTAGCGTTAGATTGTGCAATTAATAATATCAATTTGAGGTATGCCAGACATTTCGTAATTTCAAATATTTCTAAAAGAAGAGTAATTTTAACTGTACTTACAGGGTGCTCACAAAATAATTTCTTTCTGTACGTTTTAGCCTTGGTATACGGAATTATTTGAAATACATTTAGTTAAAAAGCTGAGATAATGTTCACCTATACAAGTTGCTTAGTATCAACTATTTCTATAAAAAAGTTAATGTTAGATGAGATTATCCCATTACAACTCGAAGCATCGTTTTCTTACTATCTGAAAAGTTACGTCACTCGAGTCTTCTCAGCGCGCACTCAATTAGCACCCTATTCCGACCGCGTGCACTGATATCGCGTTACTCCAGTTGGTTATTCCTAGCTAGTTAGTTACTTCTTTACGTGTTTCATAGATCATTCTAACGAGTCTCTTAATCAAAAGGTGTGGAACGAGTCAGTTTACAGGATATCATTGTTAACATTGATGAACACATCATTTTTAGTCCTACTAGTGCAACTGTACTTTCTTTTAATGGCTGTCAGTTTTGAGGTAGAAATTCGTCAATGGAATAGGTGTACTTGCCCAGAAGAAATGATTTTAAATTAGATTTAAAACTTCTTCATCTTCTTTCGCAAGGGAATTATAAATTACATGTGTCCTTTGGAAGTCGGATCTGGAAGCTGCAGAGATCTGTAAAGATTGAGTAAAAGTCCCTAACAGTTCTTTCCACCAACCTGTCGCCTTCTAAAGTTGTGTACCCAGCGCAGAAGACAGCTCGTTGTATCTTCTTCGGCGGAAGCTGCTAGGCTGTTAATTTGAACCTGTGATGGTGTTTTTTATGGGATGCCACTTGCCCAGGTTAGTCTTCGTATCTACAGAGGGCAAGATCTGATCTGTAGTACTAACAATAATGGTAGGCGACAATACTCATTACTGTATCCTGTTTTGTCATATTTTAATTAATCACCCTTTCTACGACACTGTCTTTTACAACGCTCGACATAGCTTTCTTAATTGTACGGTGACTTTCCTAACAACTACCAATATAGAGTACGACATGTCCGCCCCTAAATAGAGATAAATGTCCGGCTCTGAAGAACGAGTGAAATAATCTTACACGTCCGACTCTCCGAACGACCGAAACGGTTTCGTGATCGGACCTTCAGAACGCCCGAAACAATCTGACTAGCGCAGCCAAAATACTTTGTCTCACAGGCGCGCCGAAGCGACCCAAAGATGTCCGAACCACTTCGGTTGCACTATAGTTACTCTTACGTTTTTCAAAACCAGTGAAATTTAATAAACAAAACCGGTGGACTCAGGGTAACGACGAGAGATCGTCATACTGAAAAATAGGTTAAATACAATTAAAAGTATATGAACAATTAATAAGAGAATTGAGGCGTTATGGCACCTAGTACCGGAATGTGTCGACCAATCAGAAGCAAGCGACTTGGTTAGAAGCGCTAATTACAAATATTTTGCTTATGCTATCTACGTAGCACAGACTTGGAACTGTTTACACTGAAGAAGATTCATTGTTTTGTATGTCGCCATCTGCATGCGACACTTCTATGTAGTTGTCGAAATTAAGTATTGTCATTTTTCGTAATAAAACTCATTAATACGATTTGTTTGAATGTTGTCAATTGATCCGAGTAAGCTGGCTTCCTAGAAACCTCGTATTTGACGACAAGGCTGGATTGCATTGGAGATATGGATTTCAATTGACAGTGCAGCTATCAGCTGAGCGTTATAATTAGTCATGCGGTGTGAACGTAATTATAATGACACATATTCCAAACTAACTGACGCGTGTACAACCGTTAGTGCAACTTCCATAATGCTTCTACATTTCTAAAGTAGATTGAAATGTGTGTCGTAATTACGTTCAGTCTACATGATTACTTACAACGCATTGATGATAGTTGAAAGTTAAATCTACATCTCCAGTTCAATAAAAGATATAGATGGCATTACGACGACATTAAAACTTGGTTCGCTACCTGTCAGACATTACACGTCGTCCGGCAAATGACGAAAAGTTTTTGTTGCTGCTTATTGAATTCCTTCCTGAGGCACCGACAGCTTTGACAGTGGGTAAAGTTCGCTCCTTCGCAGCAGACTGATGTTAAGGATAATGATCTGTAATTATGTGGTTCCATTCTTTTACCTTTCGTAAATACACGAGCAATCTATTGTTCTTTCCAAGTCCTTTGGGACTTTGCTCTGGGGAGAGGTTGGCGGTAAATGCAACCTACGCAAGGGGCCAATGCTGCAGAATACCCTCTACGAAACCGATTTGCGATTCCCTCTGGACCTGGCGATTTACTTGTTTCCAGCTCTTTTTAGTTACTTCTCTACGCCAGGGACGGCTGTTTCTCTGTACTCCATTTACGAGGTAGTTTTGGTAGGTTCCTATGGGATGAAACTGCTGATGTCGTTGGTCCCTAGGCTTACACACTACTTAATCTAACTTGAACTAATTTGCGCTAAGGACCAAACACACACACACACACACACACACACACACACACACACACACACACACACACAGGGAGGACTCGAACGTCCGACGGGGAGAGCCAGAGCCGCGCGAACCGTGGCAAGGCGCCTAGACCACGCGGCTGCTGGAGGTAGTGGCATGGCAAAACGACGGTATGTTTTCAGAATGAAATTTTCACTCTGCAGCGGAGTGTGCGCTGATTTTGAAACTTCTTAGCAGATTAAAACTGTGTACCGGACCGCGACTCTAACTCGAGACCTTTGCCTTTCACGGGCAAGTGCTCTACCAACTGAGCTACCCAAGCACGACTCACGACCCGTCCTTACAATTTTACTTCCGCCAGTACCTCGTCTCCTACCTTCCAAACTTCACAGAAGTTCTCCTCCAAAACTAGGAGGACTAGCACCACTGAAAGAAAGGATATTGCAGAGACATGGCTTAGCCACAGCCTGGGGTACGTTTCCAGTAGTGCTAGTCCTGCAAGTTTCCCGAGTTAGAGTCTCGGTCCGGCACACAGTTTTAATCTGCCAGGAAGTTTCAAAATCGACGGTATGTTTGTTCGATGTTCCTGCGTGAAAGGTGCCTTACACGTGAAAGACACAACTTCAGCCTTCCTTTTGCGTTTTCTATTGTCACCTGACTGCTCGACGAGCGACTGGGTAGATACCTTCGACCCGCCAGCGTTTTAGGTATGATCAGAATTTTCTCTTGTTCTCGGCGAAAACCTTAGTTCAGGTATGATGGTGGACGTTACATATTTCGCACGTTGATCTTTTAGGGACGCTGAATTCCACTCACTTTTGCCTGTCGACATTTGCTGGTTAGCAACAATCCGTTTCCTCAGTACATTCCTAATTTTATTTTAAACTGCGTAGACTCCCTGCTATCCTTAATCCACTTACTTGGCACATACGACTCCAGGGCGCGATTAACAATCAGTTCAAGTTTGCCCACAATTCCTCTGTGTCCGTCATACAGGAGCTAAATGATGTCCATTCATTACCTAAGTGGTATGGTAACATGTGCTTATCTGCTTTTTCTGGCGTGAATACTCTCCTAACCTTCTCGACAGATTTATTGACTTCAGAAACCATCGTCGCTATATCATGATCACTAATACATTCCTCTTATGCTGAAATTGTCTATAAGATCAGGTCTGGTTATAACAAGAAGATCTAACTAGTTTTTCAAGATAGTATTTAGAGACCATGTGCAAAAGTACTTCACAGTACTGCCTGTCCGTACCACCTGCAGTGAATCCGGAATGTTTTGGCACCTCAGTGTCTATTTATGAGTATGGTTCCAGTTGGAAAAATGTTGACGTCATTGGAAGTAACTCGCGTGTAACGCTCCTTGACTCGGAATTTCTTGAACTGTAAGAGTGGACCCGTGGTCTGGGGGTACCACCTTTGATTAGTAAGCAAAATGTCCCGGGTTCGAACCTCGCCACTGCCTAAATTTTGAATGAAAATTAGCAGCAATGGCTGCCGAAGACCTGTGACATAAGACATAACCCCCACTCTTCCAACAGTCTTGGCAAGAAGGGTGGAGGAACGGACAGACTTTCAGTGCAACCTCTTTCGTCTGGGTTGAGAGTGAAAGGCGGAAGAAGGAGCAATGATCGACGGAAATGGAAATCACGGCCTTTGAGACGCCGAATGTGTATCCACAGGACGTGTGGCCTGTAATTGAAAGTGTCATGATCATCTCTCCGTAGGCAAAAGATTCCGGAGTAGTCCCCCATTCGGATCTCCTGGAGGGAATGACCAGGGGGAGATGATCATGAGAAAAAGGTTGAATAACCAACAAAAGGGCAACGTCGGAGTATGCAATATTAGAATTTTGAACGTCGTGGGGAAACTTGAAAATCTGAAAAGGAAAATTGTAAGGCTTAACGTAGATACAGTGATGCTCAGTGAAGAGAAATGGAAACAAGAGTTTCTGGACACGCGAGTATAGGACAATATCAACAGCATCAGAAAATTTTATAATGGAAATAGGACTCGTTATGAATATGGAGTTAGGGCAGAGGGGGAGTTATTGTGAACAGTTCAGTGGTAGGGTTTTCTTATCAGAACCGACATCAAACCGACGCCTATAACAATTCATCTATACACGCCGATGTCCCAAGCAGATAATGAAGAGATGGAGGAAGTATGTGAAGTTACTGGACAGGTAATCCAGTATGTGAAAGGAATGAGAATCTAATAATCACGGAGGATTTGGAACAGAAGAAAGAGTTACGGGAGATAATGGGTTTGGTAACAGGAATAAGAGACGGAAAAGACCGAGATTTGGAATAAATGTCCGCTAGTAATACCGACTACACTGTTCAAAAACCCGAAGAGGACGTGGTATACTTCGGAAAGGCCTGGAGATTACCAGTGGATTACATCATGGTTAGACAGATACAGAAGTCAGATATTGGGTGTAAGATGTACTCATGAACAGATAGAGACTGAGAATACAATTTACTAATGAAGAATAGTAGACTGAAGTTCAAGAGAATCGTTCGGAAGAATCAGTGTAGAATGAGGTGGAATGCTGAAGTGCTGGTGAGTGAGGAGGTTGCGTTTCAAGTTCTTCAAGGCTGAAATAATGAGTATCTCAACAGGTAGTTCATGTGAACAGGAATGGACGTACCTGACAAGGATATTCACAAAAGCATTATAGACATAGTTATAGGGAATTTACCAATGAAGAAACGTTCAGTTTTAGGAGAAACGCTTCAACTGATTAACGAAACAAGGAAGTACAGAAATTACAGCGAAATTCATGAAAACAGAAATATAAACCGTTCAGGAATAAAATCTGTAGGAACTTCAAGGAAGCCAAGGCGAAATGGCGCACTAAAATGTGAAGAAATTAAAGAAAAATTATCGGAAGGATTGATTCAACGTACAGGAAAGTCATAGCAGACACCGGTGAAATTAAAAGCAAGGGAGGTAACATTAAGAGTGCAATAAGAATTCTACTTCTACAAGCAGAGTGGGTAGATGGAAAAGGTACACTGAAGGCCTCTATGGTAGTCGATAATGAAGACGTTGGTGTTCCAGTACTGGAATGAGATTTTTACAGTGGTTTAGAATACTTGAGATCAAATACGGCAGATGGGATTAATAATGTTCCTTCGGAATTTCTGAAAACATTGGAGAAAGTGGCAGCTAAGAGACCGTCCATGTATGTGCGTAGACTGTATGGCACCGGCGACATACCATCAGAAATTCGGAAAAAAACATAATCCACGCAGTTCAGAAGATAGCAAGAGCAGAGGAGTGCGAGAAGAAAGGCAATTCTGACGTTGTGCCTACTACTGGAAGCAAAACTTAATAAAAGAACAAAAAAAGATCTTTGTAGGCTCTGTCGGACTAGACAAAGCATTCGTCGTGTGAAAAGATGAAAAATGTTCAGAACTGTCAGAAAAATCTGCGTAAGCTATAGAGAAAGACGAGTAATACACATTAGGCAAAAAAGCTTGAAGGGCCAAGAATGGAAGTTTCCGGGATCAAAAAGGGTGTAAGACAGGAATGTGGTCTTCTGCCCCTGCTGTTCAATCTGTGCATCGAAAAAGCAATGACAAAAATAAATAGGTTTACAAGTGGAATTAAAATTCGGAGTAATAGTATATCAATGATAAGATTCACTGATGACATTGCTAGTGAAGAATTGTTGTAGGGGTTGTGATAGACGAAATGCAGTCCATTGAGTACGGAATAGTGACTGAGAGTAAACCGAGGAAATATGAAAAGCAATGAGGAGTAGTAAAATAATATTATCGATAAACTTAACATCAAATTTCGGTCCCACTAAGCACGCGAAGTTAAGGAATTGTGTTGCCTTGGAAGAAAACTCGTTATGGACGATGCAAGGACATAAAAAACAGATCAGCACTTGCAAAGAGGGCATTCCTGCCCAAGAGAACTCCACTGGTATCAAAACTAGCCTTTAGTATGTGGAAGAAATTTCTGAGAATATACGTCTGGAACACAACGGTTTGTAGAAGTGAATCACGGGCGATGCTATAACCAGAAGAGCATCGAAGTATTTGGATTTGGTGGTACAGAAGAATATTGAAATATTAGGTGGACTGATAAGGCGATTAATGCGGAGGATATTTCCAGAATCGGCGAAGAAAGGGACGTACGGAAATCTCTGACTAGGAGTGGGGACAGGATGACTGGTCATCTGTTACGGAATCAACGAATAAGTTCCATGGTAGCAGAGGAAGCTGTACAGGGTAGAAGCTGTACAGGGTAGAAGCTGTGGGGAAAGACACGTATCGGAGTTGGAGTATATGTAACAAATAACTGAAGATGTATGGTGCAATTGCTGCTCTTGGTACCAAAGAATAATTCGAGGCGGCCCGCACCAAAACCAGTCAGAAGAACGATGAAAAACGTATGCATCAATGAATGAATAATACGTCTAGTAGGTTTGTGAAACTATTGCCCTTCACGTGACTTAAACCTGCACCCTCTATGAAGCACTCGTTATCCAGACGTTAATCGCTTGTCGCATTCCATGATGGGTGTGTTCAGAAATCTTCAGTTCCACACTCTGTGAAGTGTGGACATAATTCGGGACTGTCTTGCTAAACTACCAACTCTCTAATTAAATTGCTTAGCACTTCTTAAATGGGTCAGAAAGGTCGTCTTAAGGGGACCACACAATGGTTCAGGTCGAAAAAGATCGATTTTCGGTTTTAATCATATTTCGATAGATTAAGGTTTTATTTAAGTACTCTGAAAAGGGTTTTGCTGAAAAAAAATTTTTCGATCATTTAAAGAGCATTTTCCTACCACATGTGTTTATGTGTCATGCACACTTTTCTGTCACCCACTTTTCTGTCACCCACTTTTCTGTCACCCACTTTTCTGTCACCCACTTTTCTGTCACCCACTTTTCTGTCACCCACTTTTCTGTCACCCACTTTTCTGTCACCCACTTTTCTGTCACCCACTTTTCTGTCACCCACTTTTCTGTCACCCACTTTTCTGTCACCCACTTTTCTGTCACCCACTTTTCTGTCACCCACTTTTCTGTCACCCACTTTTCTGTCACCCACTTTTCTGTCACCCACTTTTCTGTCACCCACTTTTCTGTCACCCACTTTTCTGTCACCCACTTTTCTGTCACCCACTTTTCTGTCACCCACTTTTCTGTCACCCACTTTTCTGTCACCCACTTTTCTGTCACCCACTTTTCTGTCACCCACTTTTCTGTCACCCACTTTTCTGTCACCCACTTTTCTGTCACCCACTTTTCTGTCACCCACTTTTCTGTCACCCACTTTTCTGTCACCCACTTTTCTGTCACCCACTTTTCTGTCACCCACTTTTCTGTCACCCACTTTTCTGTCACCCACTTTTCTGTCACCCACTTTTCTGTCACCCACTTTTCTGTCACCCACTTTTCTGTCACCCACTTTTCTGTCACCCACTTTTCTGTCACCCACTTTTCTGTCACCCACTTTTCTGTCACCCACTTTTCTGTCACCCACTTTTCTGTCACCCACTTTTCTGTCACCCACTTTTCTGTCACCCACTTTTCTGTCACCCACTTTTCTGTCACCCACTTTTCTGTCACCCACTTTTCTGTCACCCACTTTTCTGTCACCCACTTTTCTGTCACCCACTTTTCTGTCACCCACTTTTCTGTCACCCACTTTTCTGTCACCCACTTTTCTGTCACCCACTTTTCTGTCACCCACTTTTCTGTCACCCACTTTTCTGTCACCCACTTTTCTGTCACCCACTTTTCTGTCACCCACTTTTCTGTCACCCACTTTTCTGTCACCCACTTTTCTGTCACCCACTTTTCTGTCACCCACTTTTCTGTCACCCACTTTTCTGTCACCCACTTTTCTGTCACCCACTTTTCTGTCACCCACTTTTCTGTCACCCACTTTTCTGTCACCCACTTTTCTGTCACCCACTTTTCTGTCACCCACTTTTCTGTCACCCACTTTTCTGTCACCCACTTTTCTGTCACCCACTTTTCTGTCACCCACTTTTCTGTCACCCACTTTTCTGTCACCCACTTTTCTGTCACCCACTTTTCTGTCACCCACTTTTCTGTCACCCACTTTTCTGTCACCCACTTTTCTGTCACCCACTTTTCTGTCACCCACTTTTCTGTCACCCACTTTTCTGTCACCCACTTTTCTGTCACCCACTTTTCTGTCACCCACTTTTCTGTCACCCACTTTTCTGTCACCCACTTTTCTGTCACCCACTTTTCTGTCACCCACTTTTCTGTCACCCACTTTTCTGTCACCCACTTTTCTGTCACCCACTTTTCTGTCACCCACTTTTCTGTCACCCACTTTTCTGTCACCCACTTTTCTGCAAATATTTTGGATCTTTATATCCCCTACGTTGCACGTTTTTGTTTTTACTCCCGAGTGTGTTGGCTATTCTTGGAATGCAACGGTCGGTATTCTTTTGTTTCTGCAGTTTGTGAACAACACGCTTTCAAACACGCGGTTAGTTCTGTTCAATTGTGATTGCGAGTAGCTGTTATAATTACATTTGGAGTGCTTGTTTGTTTGTGTTTTGTTGTTTATTGAAGATGACGAAACGAAAGACAATTTCAAAAAACGACAATTTAGAGCAAACAAGTTTAGAAAGCTTTCTGTACAAGAGATTGTCACCTGGCAACGATTTTTCTAATTATATTTCTTCAACAAGAACATCATCAAAAAAGTTCTCCCCATTTCAAGAGAGTTAAACGAATTCACTGTAACATTATTATAAATTTGAGAATATTATCAGATGTAATTTCTAAATCTGTACAATGTAGACAGTGTGGTGAGGCAGTGTGTGAAAATTAGTGAGCGCGCCAGTGAGAGAAAAGGCCTAGCAATTGCTTTGGATTTAATTTGCACTAAATGGACAGCTGTGATTTCATTTATGCGTTCTTCAAAGCCAGATGGAAGTGGCCCTTATGTAGTCAGTACTAGATTAGTTTATGCCTTACGATCCATTGGCAAGGGCATGGCTGCAGGGAGAACATTTTCTTCAGTGATGAACTTACATCAACCACCAAATAAATTTGAAAAACTGACTGCAATATTAGAGAAAGCTGTATGTGAGGTCAGTCAGGAAAGCATGAAACTGGCTGCTAGGGAAGCAGTGGAAGAAAATGATGGATGTTCGGATATTGCAGTTGCACGTGATGGAAGTTGGCAGAAAACGGGACATACTTCTCCAAATGGAGTAGTGACTGACACGGGTGTAGACACAGTAAAGTGTTAGATGTGAAGAAAAAAAATGGTTCAAATGGCTCTGAGCACTATGGGACTTAACATCTGTGGTCATCAGTCCCCTAGAACTTAGAACTACTTAAACCTAACTAACCTAAGGACATCACACACATCCATGCCCGAGGCAGGATTCGAACCTGCGACCGTAGCACTCCCGCGGTTCCGGACTGAGCGCCTGAACCACTAGACCACCGCGGCCGGCGATGTGAAGAAAATGTCTAAATATTGCAAATGTTGTAAAGGCAGTGAACATAAAGAAAACAACTTTGTTGCTAATTTTAGAGGAACAAGTGGTGGTATGGAAGTTCATTGAGTACAACAAATATTCCATCGCTCCGGAGAACCAAGAATCTTACGGTACTCCAAATATTTGGGCGGTGGTGACAGTAAGGCATACAACAATATCGTTAACTGTAAGCCATATGGAGATGGCATTACTAGCAAAATAGAATGTGTAGGCTATGTTGAAAAACGTTTGGGAAAAAGGCTGAGAAAACTGTTGATAGGGGAGTAAAAAAATTAGAAGATGGAAAATTGTTGACCGGACAGGGTTGGTTAACTACAACTGAAATAGAAAACTTGCAGTTATGCTATGGGCAGGCAATTAGGAGAAATAAAGAAAATCTGAAGACAATGAAGAGAGATGTTTGGGCCATATTCCTCCATAAGTTCTCTGCTGATGATAAGCCATCTCATGGATTGTGTCCATCAGGAGAAAATACAACTGGACGATCTTATTCTCAGCAGCATTCTGTTCCTGGTGGTGTTATTACAGCAATTAAACCTATTTTCAGATACTTGGCTCATCCAGGCCTTCTAAGGAAATGGCTGCATGGACAAACACAGAACCCAAATGAATGTTTCAACAGCATAATTTGGAACCGCCTTCCTAAAACTGTATTTGTAGGAATGCATACAATGAAACTAGGAGTTCATGATGCTGCTATTACATTCAGTTGTGGTAATATTGGGAAGTTTTGCGTACTGAAAAAGCTGTGAATTAATCCTGGTGAAAATATGACCCCTGGGCTGCAATATTGAGATAAAATGTGGATAGCCGATGCAAACAGGGCTGCACCTAATATGGGTAAGGTAAAAAGGAAGTTCGAAGGCGTGCTAGAGACCAAAGAAGGGCCATCATATGCAGCAGAACAGTTTTAATTAATTGTAACAAATTTCAAAAGTTTTTTCTTTAGTCAATTTCCCGCAGACTAAAATTTTCAGTACAAGTGCCCGATTATATCAGAAACTATCATAGATAAATGGCTGAAATTTTCAGAGACTCTGCATAACATAAAAATCCACCTTTGGTACTACATTCATTAATATTCCTGCATTAGGAATTTCACAAAAATATTTTCTAAAGAAAAAACTTAATATTTTTGTTAATAAATTTAAAAAAGTATTTCTTAAAAACTATAAAATGGATACAGTGGATTTTAGTACAGTTGACTCTATTAGCATCATGTAACTAACATACAGTAAAAATATTACGGTCCTGCATCAAATATTTTTTTCAGAAATGGGTCAAATACTTGCCTAATTAACATGTGTTAGATAAGCAGGGTGTCATCCCCTTAAAACCTCCAGAAATTGTAATATCAACAATATTTAACTTTTTGACCAGTTAAGGTCATAAATCAACATCAGATTAGTAAATATGAATAATGCAACATGTAAGTCCATTGCATCAAGCGCCATTGTTTATAACATAGTGTGAGGGTGTCAAGAGAACAATTGTATTAGAAATCATGATGCTTGATACAGCGGACTCCTCCTCTCAGCTTATAATTTCGACATCAACGAACCGCTCCTCTGGTGTTACATGAATAATACATCGCAGCCTGATGATTTGAGATCGAAACTAGGGAAAAATATATAACAGGTTCGCTCTGCTTTAAAATGTCCTTTCCGAACCTCTAACAAAAGCTTAGTTCCTATAATCCGTATAAGTAGTAATGGAACGGCACACGTTCTGAAATTCACATTACGTGGTTTGAATGTGGGAAAGTGCCGTGATGAATACTGCTGCGTAAATTCTTTTTTAAAATTTCTGGGTTAGAGTGATACGTGGATAATTGCGTATGAGGTTTGTGCGTGGAATTGCTGTCACACGTAATGATACCTTTATTGCAGTTCCACTATGAGCTCTTTGTATTTTACAAACTCGCTATTAATATGTTAATATTTGCATTTGAAACCCTAACGAAAATGGAGGGAAAGAGATGGTGTACAATGAATGTTTTAGTGACGGCTCACATACTACTGTCAGTTTAATGATAAAATTTTCAGTTTCGCTTTTGGTACAAAGAGAACAGAGAAACATGCAAACTTGCCATTAGCTTCGCAGATACAGATAATTATAACCGACGCGGAAAGAACCTAAAGGTCGTAACTTCAACCTAGAAATTACAATTACGAACAACTTAAATTGGAACACAAACAAAATGTTGTGGGAAAGGCTAATCAAAGACTGCGTTTCATTGGCAGAACACTTAGAAAATGTAACAGATCTATTATGGAGATTTCCTACACTACGCTTGTCCGTCCAATTTTTAAGAATACTGCTTCATGGAGTGTGATCCTTACGAGATAGGAGTGACGGAGTAAGTTCAAAGGAGGGCAGCACGTTTCGTATTAGCGTGAAACAGAGGAGAGAGTGTCACTGAAATGATACAGGATTTGGGATGGACATCATTAGAACAAAGGAGTTTTTCGTTGCGGAGGAATTCTCTCACAGAATTCCAATCACCAACTTTCTCTTCCGAAAGCGAAAAATATTTTGATGACGCAAACCTACGTAGGGAAAAACGATCACTACGATAAAATAAGGGAAATCACAGCTCGTACAGAAAGATATAGGTGTCAGTTCTTTCCGCGCGCTATACGAGATAAGAATACTAGAGAATTGTGAAGGTAGTTCGATGAGCCCTTTGCCACGCACATAAATGTGATTTGCAGAGTATCTATGTAGGTGTAAAGTTGTGTGACTATTGTTAGCACCTCACGACAAAGCCAGAGGAAGTTTTCAAAAGCTTAGAGATTATAAGAAAACCTGATGCTTTGATGTAAACGAAAAATATTTATCCAGGTATTGAGGAATACTCGGTTTAATTTAATATCAAAGGTTGTGACAGAGTCTGCATCTAAAATATGAAGGAACAACAGGCGTAGAACGATGCTGACAGTTTCTTTTAGCCCGAAGGAAGGGAATAAAATGAAAACTTCAAAAGTGTAATTAAAACATGAGATATCCGCCGTTGTTTTGTAAGTTGGCAGTACTGTTACCAGTGATGTAAGGAATGCCCTGCAGGCAGAAGCATACTTAAGACAAGCGAAACGCGGCGACAATTCCTCTCCAAACTGGCTGGCTGCCCCAATTGAGACATACACATAGGCGGAACAGCGTTCTGTCATACGTTTTCTGGGCGGCGAAGGAACGAAACCTACGGAAATCCACCAGCGACTGAAGATTGACTACGGTGATGCTAGTGTATTACTGAAGCAAGTGTGTGGGATGAGTAGTAGGTTCGGAAACTGCGTGACTCCTGTGGCAGACGCTCAGTGCTCAAGTCGCACACACCGCCATGTGACACCAGAGTCTACTGCATCATTTGAAGCCAAGGGGCGGTGGGTGAAATAGCCGCAGATACGAAAAATCAGTTACGACTCAGTACATCACATCATTCATGAGGTGCTTAATGTTCGCAAAGTGTCTGCAACGTTCGTGCCATGGCAGCTCACTCCAGAACCTGCAGTTTCATGTTCTACCTCACTCATACTCAAGAGATTCTAACATTCTGCGTGGTGTCTGTTTGTTCTGTATCGTGTCTCCCTACCACTTTCGCGCAACGACGATCTGAGCGTGTTTTTTAGGGAATTGACTAGTTTGAACCTGGGACCTGTTGCTGGTAAGGAGACGCCAGACCACACATGACATGCAGAACTCAGAAGAGTTCAGTCAGACTAGCGATGATATAACCGAATACTTAGTGATTTCAGCGTCAGCTCCACTGCACTCCCTGGAAAAGAATCTTAATACTAACTAAATTTAGTGGAAGGGGTTCAAGGCTTTCCTATTTTTAGTTAGCTGGTAAAACAACGTCGAAAAAGCAGTTACGTTTACCATTGGAATTTTTATTCTACTCACAAAACATTGTTTATAAATTGCACTATTGATAAAAGGAAACGTTTTTATACAGGATGGTAAAAACCAACTGCGTTCAACAAAAATGTGAACGAATATTCCCTGAATGGGTTTCCAAGTTCTACAATGGATCGAAGGATGGCCTATGCCATATCACATCTATAATCTAGGTTTAAATTAAGTTTCGCAAGAGAGAAAACTATCAAAATGGTCTACAGTGACCCTCAATTATCTTTAATTACTTATCTAACTTGTCGTAAATTACAGTGGCTGATGTGGCTTCTCAATAACTATATAACAGAAAAATCATCGCGTTTCAGATTTTTACTTCAAGTGGCAAATGTGAACACCATGAGCTTTAATTGACGATCGACACTAGTTTTACGCAAAAAGGGGGTGTAACAGATGAGACTTCTGCAGTTCTGAGTGAATCCTTATGCGCTCAAAAATGCGGCATCGCGTGCGTTCATTACCTTGTCGGTGTTCGTCAGGGGGCGGCGGCCAGCACAGCTCCGCTCACCTCGCTGTCTCGGAAGCAACTCCCTCCTGACTTCTCCTTACTACAATTTACCGAAGTTGGTTTTAAAAAAAAAACTATCTGGCTGTGTTTTCATCTGACCAATCAGGGTCTCACTGTTAACCTTAAGCTCCGCCTACAAAAATTCTGTCCATCCAATGAGAAACGTTATACTTTTCGTGGTGGGACAATGTTTTTAAATTTTGCAACGTAACAGAGACGCGAAAAAGTCTCACGCTAAAACTTGCAGCTGGTGTGGTCCTTTTAGCGTTATCGTAAGATCTATACTGTTCTTCTGGAGGGCTCTAGCTTTTAACATTGGCTGGGGGGTGATCCTGAAGTAACAGAGACGCAAAAAGTCTCACGCTAAAACTTGCGGGTGGTGTGGTCCTAGCGGTTAGCTGGCGACGTGGGTGTCCGTCCCTTATCGTAGGGCCTTCTCGCTTAACACGGTTCTGCTCTCGGCTTCTCGTTTCTCCCTTCAGAACTGCGTCTGTCTCACGGTGGGAAGGTATGACATGCATTTAGGCATACTTCTGTTAGTCTGTGGTATTCCATTTGTTCACTCGTTACTCGTATAACTTTGGTTAATTTAATGTCACGATTTATTCGGAGCTATGTGACATACTACTGGATTTGCTTACCAAGTCAGGGTTTACATGGAAGGTGTTGGATTTGCCTGACACCTTACAAGATACCAAACCGACTTATTGCCACTTTACGATGAAGAGGTGCAGCAGGCGATGCACGAATTACTGCGCACACGTCCAAAACATTTTTTTTTTCTATTCTGGGGAATCCGTGCACTTGCTACACGCTGTGGGAAGTGTGTTGAACGACAGGGAAACACTATCGAAAAACGATGCATCTGTGTTCTACTTTCGTTTAGTAAAAAAATTTCTCTTTTGACTCCCTCTCTTATTACAGCTCAAATGTTGTGCTCGCATAAGACAATTTTTCTGCACATTGGGATACTCCTACGTAATGAGCCAGCAGTCGGTAGGTAGCGGAACAGAATTTCACGCCGTGTTATGTATTCTCAGGAAGAGACTGACACACTACGTTATCAAAAGTATACGGACACCCCAAAAAACATATTTTTCATTGGGTGTCACTTGTGTCATACGTCTGTAAGCGAAATATTCACATTCCTAAACATCGGTAGGTCCACTGTTTCCGATGCGATAGTGATGTGGAAACGTGAAGGGGTACGTACAGCACAAAAGCGTACACACAGACCACGTCTGTAGACAGATGAAGAGGGTCGAAAGGTGTTTGTAATAGGCAGGCAGCTATCGAGACCATCACACAGGAATTGCAAACTGCATCAGGATCCACTGGAAGTACTATGGCAGTCAGGCAGGAGGTGAGAAAACTTGGTTTCCTGGTCGTGCGGCTGTTCGTAAGCCACACATCACGATGGTAAATGCCAAACGACGCCCCTCTTGGTGTAAGAGGTGTAAACATTGGACAATTGAACATTGGGAAAGCGTTGTGTGGAGTGACGAATCGCGGTACACAATGTGGCGATCCGATGGCAGGATATTGGTATGGTGAATGCCCGGTGAACGTCATCTGCCATCACTAAAATTCTGAGGCGGTGGTGTTACGGTGTGGTCGTGTTTTTCATGGAGGGGGCTTGCACCCCTTGTTGCTTTGCGTGGCGCCGTAACGGCACAGGCCTACATTGATGTTTTAAGCACCTTCTTGCTTCTCACTGTTGAAGAACAAATTCGGAGATGGCGATTGAATCTTTCAACACGATCGATCCGCTGATCATAATGCACGGCCTGTGGTGAAGTGGTTACACGACACTAACATCGCTGTAATGGACTGGCCTGCACAGAGTCCTGACCTGAATCCTACAAAACACCTTTGGGATGTTTTGTAACGGCGAATTCGTGCAAGGCCTCACCGACCGACATCGATACCTCTCCTCAGTACAGCACTCTGTGAAGAAAGGACTGCCATTCCCCAACAAATATTCCAGTATCTGATTGAACGTATGTCTGCGAGAGCAGAAGCTATCATCAAGGCTAACGGTGGGTCAACACCATGTTGAATTCCAGCACCACGAACTTTTAAGTCATTTTCAGCCAGGTGTCCGGATACTTTCGACCACGTAGTGTATGTTGTGTACAAGGAGGTGGTATAGAACTGTATGTAGTTACCAAATTTATGAAGAGACTTGTGACTGAATAGAATACTCGGTAATAAACAGACACAGAGCGTCGTCGTAAATGGGGAGGCATCGCGAGAAGAGGTGGCGTTTGGTGTAAGTCAGGGCAGTGTGCTAGGACCGCCGCTTTTGGTGTGTATAAATTGCCTGATCCAGCAAGTACGAGGCCTAGACCACGGAGGCTGTACAGAGACGACGTACTTGAGTGCAGGAAGGTGACAGGGCTGGAACAGATTCCCCACAGTACACACAACAGGTGTGGGCATTGTTATAGATCAATGCGAAATGGTATTAGTAGTTTCTATAGGGAAATACTGTTCAGAGATCTGGCAGAAAATCCAAAGTGTTTCTTGTCAGCAAGACATAATAAATACAGGCGCAGACATAAGTACGGAAAAACCGCGAGAAATAAACGCTTGAACATAAATGCAGGTGATAGTGAAGCTAGCTGGTGGTGCTGTTGAATTTGACGACGAACGGCACCTTTGCAATGTCCTTAACATGTCGTGGTCAGTGGTCGTGGTCAGAACAGTGTTCTGTGTGGTCATGAGTGCATTGTGCCGGCCCTTGCTCTTTGCCAACGAGGGATGTCTCCCTCCTAACACGTGCCCACGGGTGGAATTGCCGGTTAGCATGCGTCTCACTTCCCTTCGTCGGGATCTCCATGTCCACTCTCAGGACTGCCCCCCTGTATGTTTAACCCCCCCCCCCCCACTGCCCCCGCCCCCCCCTGGATGGTGCCTAGACCACGGATTTGGACCTATCTGTCCCAGGGTCTTAACATTTCTGTCGCTCCTATGGTTTTCTGGCGTCGTGTATGTGTCGTCCTTGCAGAGTTCCAGGGTGCCACCATCTTTTACACGGATTGTTCTGAGTGGATGGTTTACTCTAGCTATTGTCCGATGTGAGAATGCCTCTCTGCCTGGATTGGAATGATTCGCCGACCAAGATGTCATCGTTTACAAGACCTGACATTGTGGAATAGAAGCTAAGTCCCAATCTAGACTATATCCGCTCCTGTCGTAAAGTTATTAATGATGAAAAAATACATGTATGGATTAAAGGACTTGGTGTACTTGCTGAAAATGTAACTCTGACTGGTGATGTAACCCTGTATTAATAAAGTGTGATCTGTAGCGTCAGCCATTAACCGGGGAGTGTACATCGCCAACTTGGGATATGCTTTCACGTCTCCTACTGGGTTCGAACACCATTTATTGCCATAATCATGTAGCGTGTTCACAGCAGACCACCTAGCCGTTCGCAGGGCCTTCCTTTATGTTGCTCAGGCCTCCCTCTATAGTGTTTTAATTTGTTCAAACACCGTGAGCAGCCTGCAGGCTATCTACCAATGCTACTCTCATCACCCTTTGGTCTCTGCTATCCATGACCGTCTCTCTGCCCTTGAAAGCGTCCCGCCTATTCAGTAGTCTTTCTCTGGATCCCAAGTAATGTGGGCATCCCAGGCAATGCACTGGCTGACCGTTTGGCCAGAGAAGCAGGTAGTTACCCCCATTTCCTTGCATGATTCCAGCTGCGGATTTGCTGATCTACGTCGAATCTCTCTCTGCCCAAGAGTGGAATGCCATCTGGAGCGCTACTACTCATGGTTATAAACTCCACGCAATCAGGGAGTCTACTGCAGTTGGTTGCTCTTCCTTCCGCTCCTCTTGGAAGGAGTCCACCACTGTTTTATGCAGTTTACGCATTGGTCATACCAGGCTCACCCATTGTTTCCTCCTACGTAACGGTCCACCCCCACAATGTGCTTGTGGAGCCACGCTGATATCATCTCAGATATTGGTGGAATGTCCACTTCTTTCGGCCCTTCGTGTTAAGTATAGTCTTACAGATTCCTTAAATTTAATATTAGCAGACGATCCACGGATGGTTGAACGGGTTCTCAGTTTCCTCCGCGAAAGTGGTTGTTATTTCTGTATCTAAGGTTCTACTTCAGTCTTGAAGCAGGGGCAGGTTGGTTGTGTGGTTGGGACTTGTTGTTGTTGTTGTTGTTGTTGTTGTGGTCTTCAGTCCTGAGACTGGTTTGATGCAGCTGTCCATGCTACTCTATCCTGTGCAAGCTTCTTCATCTCCCAGTACCTACTGCAACCTACATCCTTCTGAATCCACGCTCCGATCCATAGAACGCCAGTTTTCTTTCTCCTGATAACGACGTCCTCTTGAGTAGTCCCCGCCCGGAGATCCGAATGGGGGTTGGGACTTATTTTACAGTATTCTCGGTCTGAGCTCTCATGACCGCAGCCTTTTTTCCAGTTTCTAGATTCGGTGTCACCGTTTATACCTTTTGCTGTGTTTCTTTTATCTGTCACTAACTTCGGAATCGCGGGACTGATGACGTCGCCGTTTGGTCCCATAACCCCTTTCAATCAATCAATCAATCAATCAATCATGTCGGAGCGGGTGAAATTGCGTATTGTGTGACAGTGGCGGGCGGGCGTTGAAGAGGATTGTGATGAAAAGTAAGAGGAGGACAGCTGCAAAAGTCACTGTAGAACTGAACGTTGCATTCGCGAACCCTCTCAGCAACAAAACAACGCGAACGGAACTCCATAAACTGGGAATTGAAGCACAAGCTGGGATTCCAAAAACGCTGATCACTGGTTTCTTGACCATCGGCCTGCAGTGAAGTCTGTTACTGGGTAAATAAAAAACACCTATTGTGTGAACTGTCGGAAAATTGCAAAGGACATGTACAATATTACATAAAAATATTACTCCGCTCTGTACAAAACAGCACAAAATTGAGGTGAAATCGGTATTTTAGAATTTCGCGTGAAGAATAAAAGAAGAGTCACCAGATACTGTCACACCAGATGTTACATTTACGCCAGGACAACGTAGACGTACTTGAAAATAGAAATCTTCCGAAACAGCTTTCGTAATAATCAACAAATTTTATAAGCATTGACACTGGAATCTTTCTTACACTCATTAGTGTATTACACCTGTAACACCAAAACATGGTGCTGAATCCTTAGACCCTGGACTATGGATCAACGGATGGAAGTAATACGGTCGGATCAGTCATGTTTCAAACTGTTACCAATTTGTGGCCGTGTTTACATCCCAGTAGTAAAACGTGGCCGGTGTTAGGTGACGATTTGCACTGTCATATCGTGGTATTCCATTGGAGGCCCATGGCTGTTCTCCAGACTGCATTACTGCCAAGGTTTAGGTGACTATTTTGGCTTATCAGTTCTATATGATTGTACACTATTTGATTGAAAGTATCCGGACACCTGGCTGAAAATGACTTAAAAGTTCTTGGCGCCCTCCATCCGTTATGGTGGAATTTAACATGGTGTAGGCCCACACTTAGCCTTGTTGACAGCTTCCACTCTCGCAGACACACGTTCAGTCTCAGATACTGGATGGTTTCTTGGTTAACGGCAGCCCATTCTCCACTGAGGAGAGTTATCGATGTCGCTCGGTGAGGCCTCGTTCAAATGCAGAGTTCCAATACATCCCAAAGGTGTTCTATAGGATTTACGTCAGGACTCTGTGCAGGCCAGTCCATTACAGGAACATTATTGTCGTGGAACCACTCCGCCACAGGCCGTGCACTATGAACAGGTGCTCGATCGTGTTGAAAGATGCAATCGCCGTCCCCGAACTGCTCTTCAACAATGGGAAGCAAGAAGGTGCTTAAACATCAATGTAGGCCTCGGCTGTGATAGTGCCACGCAAAACAACAAGGAGTGCAAGCCCCCTCCATGAAAAACACGACCAAACTATAACACCATTGCCTCCTAATTTTTCTGTTGGCACTACACATGCTGGCAGATGACGTTCACAGGGCATTCGCCATACCCAGACCTTGCCATCTGATTGCCACATTGTGTACCGTGATTGGTCACTCCACAGAACGTTTCTCCACTGTTCAATAGTCCAATGTTTACGCTCGTTACAAGCGAGGCGTCGTTTGGCGTTTACCAGCGTGATGTGTGGGTAATGAGAAGCCGCACGACCATGAAATCGAAGTTTTCTCACCTCCCGCCTAACTGACATAGTACTTGCATTGGATCCTGATGCAGTTTGGAATTCCTGTGTAATGGTCTGGATAGATGTCTTCCTATTACACATTACGACCCTCTTCAACTGTAGGCGGTCTGTCAGTCAACAGACGAGATCAGCCGGTGCGCTTTTGTGCTGTACGTGTCCCTTTACATTTCCACTTCTCTATCACATGGGAAACAGTGGACCTAGGGATATTTATGAGTGTAGAAATCTCGGGTACAGACGTATGACCCAAGTGACACCCAATCACCTGACCACGTTCGAAGTCCATGAGTTCCGCGGAGCGCCCCATTCTGCTCTCTGACGATGTCTAATGAGTACTGAGGTACCTGATATGGAGTAACTACCAGTAGGTAGCAGCACAATGCCCTTAATATGTTTTTGGGCTTGTCCAGATACTTTTGATCACAGTGTACAACGTTTTTTCCCTAATGCTAATGCTGATGCTGTGTTCCAAGAAGACATGTCCCCTCTTCACACAGTTCCCATCGTCCAGCACTGGTTTTGTGAACACGAGGGTGAATTGTCGGATCTTGCTTGGCAACCAACGTCACTGGAACTCATTACTTTTGTGGTCTACTTTGAAGCGAAGGGCGTGTGATCGCTATCCACCTACATTATCGTCACGTGAACTTGGCGCTGTTTTGGAGGAAGAATCTATTAAAGAACAAGGAATAGAATTCTAAGATTTATTGCTTCCAAACTACAAAAGATAGAAACACTATACCAAAGTTCCTGGAAAGAGAAGACTTGAAATTTTTATGAATTTAATGTGAGCAACATGTGGAACACGACAAATATTGAAACGGTGGCTCATTTTGTGGCACACAGGAAGCAGCTGTCTCTCGTCATCGAATTTAAAGCTTCAACAATGCCATGTCGCAGACTTTCTAGAATGTCAGGCATAGGGGGGGGGGGGATGAAAACGCGGTCTCTTACGTCACGCCAGAGGTGAAAGTCACGAAGTGTGATGTCTGAAGACCCTGGAGGCCACAGGAGATGTTCACCTTCTGCTACTTCTCTTCCAATCCAGCGTCCTGGAATGATGCCAGTCAGGTAATGTCGGACGTGCTTAGAGAAGAGTGTCCGACTAGTGCTGCGAAATGACAGTGAATGTTGGAAGGAGTCCATTACTTGCTCTCGGATGCCAGGAGCAGACATGAACAAGTTATGAGTGGTCAGACGTGGTCGGCTGCATCTTCGGCGATCCATATGCATGTCTGTACGTTCCTTGTGGTCCAACAACGGGCAACTAGCACATCAGAGGTTCCGACAAAAGTGAATATTGCAATATTTTACCAGCCTTCGAAACTGGGACCAATAATGTGGTCAGGTGCTGATAATGCAGTCAGCAAGCTAGGTGGCGCAGCTGTTACGACACTGAACTTCCGTTCCGAAGGACAATGGTTCAAATTCCTGTCCGGCCATTCAGTTTGTTTCTCACGATTTCCCTAAATCACCTCACGCAGATGCAGGGCTGATTGCTTTGAAAAGGCTACGATTTGTACAAATCCGTGACGATTTGTACAAATCCAGGATTAGGGTAACTTACTTTGTTTCTTTTATTTTTCTGTCTTTTCTCTGTCTTTTCTCTGTCTTTTTTCTGTCTTTTCTTCAATCTTCTGACTGGTTCGATGCGGCCGGCCAAGAATTTCTCTCCTGTGGCAATCTCGTCATCTCAGAAGAGCACCTGCAACCTGCTTCAGTTATTTGGTGAATGTATTCCAATCTCTGTTTTTGCTCGTTAGACCTCCCTCTAGTACCATGGAAGTCACTCCATGATATCTCAACAGATGTCTTACCATCCTGTCCCTTCACCATGTTAGTGTTTCCACACACTCCTTTCCGCTCCAATTCCGGGCAGAATCACCTCATTTCTCTGTTCGTCAGTCCACCATATTTTCAACGTTCATCAATAGCACAACGTCTGAAATGCTTCGATTCTCTTCTCTTCCGGTTTTCCGACAGTCCATGTTTCACTACCATACAACGCCGTGGCTCAAACGCACATCCTCAGAAATTTCTTCTTCAAGTTAAGACCTATATGTGATACTAGTAGGCCTCTCTTGGCAAGGAATGCCCTTCTTGCGGGTGCTAGTCTGCTTTTGATGTCCTCCTCGCTACACCCTATATTGGTTATTTTATTGCCAAGGTGGTAGAATTCCTAAACTTCATTTACTTCGTGACTATCAATCCTGATGTTAAATTTCTCGCTATTCTCATTTCTGGTACTTCTCATTATTTTCGTCTTCGATTTACTCTCAGTCCATATTCCGTACTCATTAGACTGTTCACTCCATTCAGCAGATCATGTAATTGTTCTTCACTTTCACTCAGGATAGCAATGTCATCAGCGAATCATACCATTGATATCCTTTCACCTTGAAATTTAAGTCCGCTCCTGAACCTTTCTTTTATTTCCATCATTACTTCCCAGACGTACACGTTGACCAGTAGGGACGAAATACTACAGCCCTTTCTTACAGCCTTACTAACCCGAGCTCTTCGTTCTTGGTCGCCCACTCTTACTATTCCCGTCTGTCTCTTGTACATATTATATTACTCATCTCTCCCTATAGCTTACCCTGTTTTCCTGAAAATTTCGAACACCTTGTACCGTTTTTACGTTGTTGAATGCATTTTACATGTCCATAAATCGTCTTGATTTTTCTTTAATCTTGATTCCATTACTAACCGCAACGTCAGAATTGCCTCTCGTGCCTTTACTTTTTCTAAAGCAAACTGATAGTCATCTAACACATTTTCAGTTTCCTTTTCCGTTCTTCTGTGTATTATTCTGGTCAGCAACTTGGATGCATGAGCTGTTAAGCTGATTGTGCGATAATTCTCCCACTTGTCAGCTCTCGGAGACTTCGGAATTGTGTGGATGATATTTTTCTGGAAGTCAGGTGGTATGTCTCCTGACTTACACATTCTACACACGGATGTGAATAATCGTTCTGTTGCCCCCTTCCCCCAGTGATTTTAGAAATTCTGATGGAATCTTATCTATCCCTTCTGCCTTATTTGATCTTAAGTCCTCCAAGGCTCTTTCAAATTCTGAGTCTAATACTGGATCACTGTCTCTTCTAAATCAACTCCTGTTTCTTCTTCCTTCACAATAGGCAAATATTCTCCGTCTTAGAGGCCTTCAGTGTACTCTTGCCACCTATCCGCTTTGTCCTCTGCATTCAACAGTAGAATCACCGTTGTACTCTTAATGTTACCACCATTGGTTTCAATTTCATCGAAGGTTATTTTGATTTTCCTATATGCTGAGTCAGTCATTCTGAAAATAATTTCTTTGGCGATTTGTTCACATTATGACTCGGTTACAGATACTGAATATGTCCTTTGACGTAGACAAGCTTCGAAAGTTGTTGCTGACGAGATAAATGGGGTAATTCTTATAGAAAGTAAACAATGTTCTGTCCCTTACCATCGTTTACTTGAATTTAGGTGACGGTATGATCGCAGACATGTTAAAGGCCGTCCTTGACGTTGTTTACATGGTTTAGTAGGGTGACAATAATTTTATACTTTGCTGCATCGTATGGTTATGATAGAGGTTGTTGCACGTCATTATTAATTCAAAAATTGGCTATGCAAATTTTAGTATCACAAATTGAAACAATTCGGACCGTTTGAAATCGTATTTCTGAGACATTCTACAGCAATGGTTCGTCAACTCCCCGGCAATTGAAGAGTTATCACTTAATGGTAACCCGTGTGAAGTGAAGTCTGTCCACAAGTAACCAGTGAAATAATTGACATAATTTCAAGAATAACGTTTTGGATAGACTTCACTATTTCAAAAATTTCATTGCTCTGGAAGTACGTGAATAAGTGACTTACTTAAATAAAAATATGACTATGTACTTGAAATATCTTATTTGCGAGATTTTATTGGAAGTTAACTCTACAGTTTGTCTAAATAACCAACTTTGCCCTTACCAACGGTCACATCCAAGTCCTATAGATCAGTCTCCGTACTGTATGCTGTGACAAGGTGTAGAACAAGGTCAACCATAGTTATACGTTGGGGTTGCTTCGGGTGGTATTCGTCGAAGCAGACGGCTGAAAAACTTGAATTTTTAATTTCTTTTTGTCTTAAACAGGCAAATATGGAGAAATTGCGATATGACTGTGAAGAAAATAACATCAAGAAAGCTTTAGTAAAAACCAGACTTGGTGAAATGACAGTCAGGGAAGTGAATGAGCAGTATTCACTTCAGGGACTAAATTACTCAATATAATTCAAGCCTTATGGGCCAACGAAGATGTAATCGTGGAACCTGTTTTAGGAAATATGTTTTATCGTAGAACATTCAACGATGAAAAGGAAACAGTACTGTAAAATTATGTTAAAATTTAAATAACCAGCTTGTGATTTTGAGTAAAAATGACTTCTTAAATCTAGTGCAGTTACATACAGTGCAACTGAAAATAAATCACCGGTTCAATACAAGAAAAATGAAAGCGGGCAGACTTCTATTGTGATTTTATGAAATAAACTTAACGCTTTGTTTTGTAATCATAACTATTTGATGTGAGATACAACCCTCCAAAAATTTCAACGAACAAAATACAAAGGTTGGGAAAAAATATTAAAAAATCTTTGAAGGCAAATTCTTACGATATAAAGTTTTGTAATTGAAGTATCATACCATAGTATTGTTTATTGTGAGGAATGTTCTGACGCAAACTTAAGAAAATGTTATGATTCGAAAAAGCTTACATGTTTGCAGTACCCGACCTTCCAATATGTGAACTTTATTGCCAAAGTTGGGAAAAGCACAGCAGAGTTACTGATAGCATCAAGCTATAGGGAACCGTAGGCTACTACTTCATGTCGTAATTGGTAGGGATGCAGGGAACTGGGACAGCATAGTAGTATTTCCCAGGTATCTTGCCCTGCATGTGAATCTCCTGATGAGACAATATCCAGGTGCTGCCTTTCAACAGCCTGACGCTCCTCCACACCCGACATTGTTTTTATTAACTCCCTGAATGATGTCATACTAGTTAGCCACTCTAATCCCCAAATCAATGCGCAACAGAACATGGGTGGGAACAGCTCGGACTTGAAAAAGTTCCCAAGTCCAGTACCGACATGTTTATGTAGATTTTGTAAATATTGGTTCAAAAACGAGGTAACCTATATATTCATTAAGTTTCACTTCGCTTCCTCGTCCCCATCTAATATTCAAAGTATTCTTAATTCACGTGTATTCGAACGGAATACTCGTAGGTACCCGTGATCGCAAACGCAGTCACGAATAAAAGTTTGATCTAAATAAGCTAAAAAAATACCATTATGTATACAGTATCACCATACTAGTAACTTGTCGACATTTATCATGTAGCAAATTCAGAGCAATAGGCAGAGTAACAGGCAGCGTGTGCTTGTATCAGGAAAGCGAACTGTTGATAGGTGGCACTTGACGAGACATAATTAAAAGATAAAGTAATACAAATAGATAAATACAATAGATGAAGAAAGTTTACAGGAAGTAATAAAACATTGAAATTTACGTCTTAAAGGCATAAGTTATGTTTCCAATAATACATGCTAATATGCAACGCTAACGAATTGGATAGACTGTTCAATAAAATCCAGTATGTATGTGGGTGGAAATAAGTCCGAGAGAGGAGGGAAATAGTTACCAGAAAAAATATTTACCAGAAAAAATAAACATTAATGTGAAAGAAAACGAAAATATCATTCCATCGAATAGTCTGTCAGAGTCCAGAGTGTATGTGTATAATTGAAAAGTAAGTTTAGCTCGATATCTATGCCAGACAATATAAAATAAACACACAATTTATCACAAAGAGGACGGAAAGAAAAGCATATAACAGTTACATAAAAAGAATGCAGCAAAAACGTACATAGCAAAATGAATATAAAAATTACATTCCAGCAAAAAGAGAGCTTCTTGGCCCAAAACTTATCGTCCACTGGAAGTATGTCATAGCACACATCTAAGCTCATAGATTGAGGAAAGATAAACAGATGCGAGTACTGGACCAGAAAGTCCAGCCAACACGTGTCGAAGCATGACGTCAGTGTTGATGATATTGTGCCTTCAACTAATTTTGCCATCAGAGACTGCGCTCTGACTGATAATAACTGTCATTTATTGGACTAGTTTATACATTTTGTGATTTTAATTAATTTTTCATAATTCTTTCCTTTTAAGACAATTTCCTGTTCCCATTTCAGATCCGAAAATGGAAAGATGGCTAAATATTCAGCCGAAGTCAGCACTAATTGACTGTTACACAACTGCGATCTGTACTGTTGAAACATATTGTAAATAAAAACATATTGTAAATAAAATATAAAACCTTTAAGGTCGCTTGTGCTCTACAGATAGCCAGGAAATAACACAACTATAGTTCTGCCTATATGACGATGCTTGAGTAAACCAACGGCATTATGGGACGTGACTAAAACTCCTATGGAAAAAGATTATTACCAAACAAAGTACGTTCTGGGATCCTTCTGAAGCATCTGTTTAAATAATGTGAATATTCCGGTGTTCCTCCTGGAACTGTTGCTCTATGAGGTTACATTCGAAAGAATAAATGACGCTCTCAGCTGACAGATGACGGTTATGGTTTTTAGCACAAGCCTTATAACACTTCAGATGACATATAGCTGTTGGAAACTCACGTATCTCATCAGTTCACAACACTTCATAATGTACAAAAACAGTAGGAAGGGAAACATTTGGTACTCAACTGTGTGCATCCTTTTATTACCAGACCTTCACAACAAAACGCAATGAATTCAAGCAATTTTAAACTGCCGCAACCAAAGTTCCATAGTTCAGCTGGAATACATATCAACGACTAACTTTACTCTTTCTCTATATACTTGTTCCGGAAGCCGAACTACGAAGCACAGTAGAGAATACGTTGTACTAGAGCAAGTCATTCTCTTTCCTGTTCCACTTTCCTGTTCCACTCGAAAGCAAAGCGAGGGAAAGACGATTGTTTCTGTTCGAGCTCTTATTTCTCTCGTCTTCACGGTTGTTACTAGAGATGTAAGTTGCTAGCAGTAGAATGATTCTGCGGTGAGCTGCAAGTGCGTGTTCTCCAAACATTTTCAGTAGTGTGGCTACGAAGTCTTTCGCGACGTATTTCTGGAATAAAAATCTCTCGGTGTACATGCCGCGTCAATTCAGGATGAAACTCCAAGCTTTCGGCCACTACCTCCATGGTCGTCGTCAGGGCTAAAACTGACTGTCGTAAACTAACGACGCTCCCACTTTTATATGCAAAGTGCAGGCTTCTGATTGGCTGGAATACGTCATGGCAACAGCGATATGGCGCGTAGTGAAGTGGTGCCCACTACTTCCATAGATGTAGCTTCTATCCCGCGTTGCTTGCAGCGCCATCCCTTGAATCAGGAGGTAAAGTGCGGAAAGTTTTCCTCTGCGATTTTCAATAGTGTTTCGCGAAAAGTATGTCGTCTTCCCTTCAGGGATCCCTGTTTGAGTTTATGGTGCATTCCTGTCACACTCGCGTGTTGATAGAACCTACTGGTAACAAATCTATCAGCACGCATTTGAAACGCTCCTATGCCTTCCTTTAATCTGACCTATTAGTGATCCCCAACTCAAGAGCAGTACTCAGTATTGGGTGGCACTGGTATTCGTACGCGGTCGTCTTGATAGCTGAGCCGCTCGGTCCTAGAACTAGTATAAATTGAAGTCTTCTATTCATACATCAGTTTGCCAGGGTCTGAGACATACGATATGTGAAACTGGCTGATAGCTCAAGTTGTTTTAACACAAGGATTACTAAAGGGAATTGCCCCACTTTTTCCCCTTCGTGTGTCAATCAACAACTGACGCCTTTCTTTTGTATCCTCTTTCGTTTTAATATTTTAGAAGGAATAAAATAAATGTAACTGCACCGTTGCAAAGCACTCGTGTGTGTTACGTAAAACTGAGTACTATTTCATGCGGTCATCAAACATGTCTTGACTAACACAGACTGTTTTAATGAGTAAAACAAACTTTTATTGAATTTTAGAGACGTAGAAAGCTGCCGACGTTGTCTGGCAGTGATTTTAAAACGTGATTTGACAGATACGAATGCCCCACTCTGTCAGTAATAATACCATCCACTGCAAGCGACGCGATAGCGCACAGCGAAGCCCCTGGCATGCAGGCAACCTACGAAGCGTCCCTCGCGCGTGGGCTGCCTACCTGTCGAGCGCTACCTGTCCGTTGCCTCCGCTCTCCTTGATACCTGCTGTGGCGTTGCCATGGCGACGGCTGGCTGGACCGGGCCCGCCCTCTCTTTCTCTTTCCGTTCCTCCCCCACTTCTCTCTCTCTCTCTCTCTCTCTCTCTCTCTCTCTCTCTCTCTCTCTCTCTCTCTCTCTCTCTCTCTCTCTCTGCCGTCCCCCCTCTCCCCTCGCCTCTGCTCTACCCACGCGCCCCGTCCCATTCCCGACCTGTGCCGTGCTGTGCAGAGCCGGTGGCGTCCGTTGCCAGTGCGCGGGTAATTCGCTTCGCATCCGCTACACTCTTCGGCTGTTCCATCCGCCGCCGCGGCTGCTGCTGCTGCAGCTGTTGTTCCGCCAAACTCCAGGGCCAACCGGCTACCTAGAGGTAAAAAGGTCGGTTTGTTTACGCAGTTATTTCCAATTTACCACCTCTACATTATGAGAGATAATTAGTTTTAATGAGGGAGTGATTTTTCTCTTTCTAAATACTAAAAAGAAAGCGTGATTTGCATAGTAGCTTTACGCTTTACGAAATGGATTCAAAAAGTATCGGGAATTTTGTAATTTATAATCTTCTATTAGTTAGATTTCAGCAACTTCCTATGTTGGTAACGGTGCCTGGAAAAATACTGTAGAGTGTTAACAATATCGGATGTTGAGTCTGTTGTCAGCTGTCAAAACGGTGGCGTGTGTTCAGGTAGTATCGGCGATTATTTATCTTGACACACAATAGATTTCCCACGTGCGAGTAGCTCTCTCACATTGAAGGTTCCGTAAAAACTTAATTATGTATATAGATATTTCATACAGTCTGGCAATCCAGGTCTCGAGAATTTTCATCGATACTGATATCGGCTTGTTATTTGTCCCAGGGATTCAGACTTTAGTGGATGTTTTAATATCAAGTTTAAAGTCGTGTAACAAGTGAGGAAAGCAATATGATCTGGTATTATATAATTACGAATTAACTGTTTTGATCTTTTTCCTTTACTTGTAGTGTGAAACCTTTATTCTTGTCAAATTTCTGATGTTACGTCAACGGGAAGTGCCCTGTAGGTTTTGATGTACGAGTTTGCGAGCATCGAAATATGTGACACAAATGGCCGTATATTTTGAGTGCATTGACTGGGAAACTAGAAGAATTATACCACCAAGAAACCATAGACTTTAGTATGTTACGTAAAAATTTCCTGAGAGAAATGAGTCCTAACAGATAAACGGACAGACAGACAATCTGATCACAAAAAGGAAATCTTGTGATATAACCAGAAACTAACAGTTTTGGGATTTTTTTCCCTTTGTTTGTCGTGTCAGTCCTTGCTCCTGCGCAAATTTCATGATAGTAGGTCAACCGGAAGTGCGCTGATTCTTTTGATGACTGAGTTCGCCAGCATCGAAATATGCGATACAAATAGGCGTATCTTTTGATTGCATGGACGTAGAAGCTAACATTTCTTACATAGCCAGGACACCGTAGAACTTAATATGTGACATAAATTTCGAGTTGATGTGCCTACCCGTTCGTCAGAAAAAAGGTTTTGAACAGTCGGACAGTCGGACAGGCGGACGGATAATGAAGTGATCCTACAAGGATTGAATTTTTGGTTATTGTGGTACGGGACCTTGGACGTTAGTATGTCTGTCTGAGATACCTCTTCACTGACTCCCTATAAACTGACACACATATCAATGTATGTCATAGAGAAAGTTGTCATTGCTTAACTCGTCACCACATTGCGCTCCAGCACATCGATTTGTAGACCACTCAATCGATCGCCTTGGAAATTTGTATAAAGTTTATCAGACTGCAACAAGTCTCAATGTGTACAGCCAACTTATTCTCTGGTGCTCGCAATGTTATCAGCCAAGTACTGTACTTTAAACAGTTTCTGATGATGCTCTTGTGAAACTGTAGAGAGAAACCGGTAAAAATAAAACATAATGTTTGCGATTTGCAGCAGCCCCGATAAACTTAATTTCAGCAGTCGCTGTTTCCCCTGCATGCAGCTTCTGTTCTCGCTTAAAAAGGTGTAGCTATGTATTTGAACACGGAGAATATTTTCGCGCTGCCCACTTTGTTGTAACTCGCCACCAGATGGCGCTGCAGAATATCACCTTTTAGGTCGCTCTGTCGGTCGCAAAAATAATGTAGAAGCCTCAGTCCTCAGTAATTGTGTGTGTGTGTGTGTGTGTGTGTGTGTGTGTGTGTGTGTGTGTGTGTGTGTGTGTGTGTGTGTGTGTGTGTGTGTGTCAACTTTCATGGTGATCGTTCAAACGATGTCGAAGTCTGTTAATCTCAAACAGATACACCATCATGTATTTTTGTGTATAAAGATGTGGTGCGGTTACGAAATACAAATACATTGGTATAGTTACAGGAAAGGATCAAATTTTTAATCATCGAGCAGAAATTGTCAGTTAATTGAAGTCTGCTAGAATGCCACCGCACGAATTTACATTGGAAGTTGGGTCACGAGTACTGCTCCTTCAGAATCTAAACACATCAGAGTTGTGCTACCGAACTACACTTTCCGTGAAAAAAACTGATGCCGAATGTGATTGAAGCAACAGTAGTTAACGGCAGATGTAAAAGAGAAGACAGAATGATTCCACGCAATCCACAGATTGCCATCGATTTTCCCTTATCGTACAAACTACTGCAGTTTCCTGTGCATCTTCCTTACGCGATGACGATCAACGAAGCTCGAGGCCAGACACTGCGAGTTGCCGGATTCAATTTAAAAATGCCATGTTTTTATAATGGTAAAATGTAAGTTGCTTTTTCCAAAGCAGTATCTTCAAGAACTTTTTATAACCATACGCGAAATCAGAAAACCAAAAGTATTGCTTATCAATTCGCGTAATACTAAATTTTCGCATTACGTTAAATTATTTGAAGTTGGTTCAGTTGTATAGCGAATGGAGTAGTCAAACATACCATCAATTCGCTTGATTCTTTATTTAAAACGTGTATACACTTTATCATCAAGTCGTAGCGATAAAAGTATCGGAATCGCATCACTATGAACAGCCTTTTATTCTCTAAAATAAAGAAACTGCACAACAGTTCCAAATCAACCATCTTGTGTTGCAAACACAACCGGTTTTCGTCATTTGGTGTAAACTGCAATAATAAAAGAGTAAACTGTAATAATAAAAAATTGTGTGCTGCAAGACAATGGGAGCGGATCCCAAAGTCCTTTAAAAAAAGGAAAAAAAGGTAAATAACTATATAGCCAAGATCTCCAAACTAAAATAAAGATTGTTACAAATGAAACCACTTACTCCTCCGATATAATCCTCAGCACAGTGCTGCCATGGAACAAACGTTCTGTCTCAAAGGAGTAAAAACGACGGCCTTAAAAAAATTCAAAAGAAATGCCGGTGTGTTTGATTTCGTAGACTGATTGAACTAGGTATTCGTTATCAGATAGTATTAGTTTTTCCATATCCGGAGGGCATTGGCTCAGCAAATATATGTTCAGTTACTAAAAAGGACAATTACGTCGGTTTACAAAATCTGCCTTCAAAAAGACGGGTTAGCTATGGGATTCCTCTCGGTGGGTACATTGGCACATATATTTTTCAGTTCTATGGAAAACAAATGATTCAAAGATCACTCTGAAATTAACGCCTGTATAGTGTACTACAAACGTTACTTTGATGATCTAATTTTTTTGGGTTGACAACTATAAATTAAGCTATTTGCTACTTCATTTAGAAAAACGCATATTAGTGTTACATTTACAGTCGAGCAACATCGGGATAGCAGTATTAAGTTCGAGATACTCTCCTTGTTGCGAATGATCATAGACACGCTTCTGTAATTTATCATAAACTTGCATTTTATGACGTCTTTATTCCTACTGGGACATGTCATGATGCTCGTTATAAAAAGACCTTCTTTCGTTTTGGACTAAATAGTTGACAGAATATGCTACATAAGTAGAAAAAGAACATCCAAATACAAGCCGGAATAGCGGCTATCACGCCAACGCTCGATGTCTGTAATTTAATGCAGTGACCTGACACCAAATGACGTCCTGCACAAAAAAAAAATTTTCGTTTCATTTCTACAGCCATGTCTCATATAGACAGAGCAGGCTTTTTAAAAAACGTGATGTACACAACTACATGTAGTATAAAAGGCTATGTCCTGACTGACTCAACATCGCTCTGCCAAAACCGCTAAGGAGAGAAACTTGAAATTTGGAAAGGATGTGGGTCTCATACTGTGAGCATCGTTTAAGAAGGGATTGTTCGAAATTTCACTTGTATGGGGGTGAAATAGAGGACCAAAGGCTTTTCCAAAATGTGTCGCTGTTAAAGCAATTTTGAAGCCACAACTACGAAAACTGATATTTGGTACCTCATACAGAAGAAAAAAAAAATTGTGTTTCAACATTTTTGAAATTAAACCACTAAGCGTGAACAGTGGGTGAAAATTATTTCCAAAATTAATCATTATTAAAGAACAACTAAAGCATTTTTTAAAGCTACATTTCTGAAAATGGGTATATGACTACATGGTTAGAAGCAAAAATTACATGTTTCACTGTTTTTGGAAACTCAATCCCCTGAGTGAGAGAAATAGGGGATAAAAAGTTTTAAGGAAGTATTTCGTCACATTAATCAATTTATAAAGCTAAATGTATGAAAATCAGTATTTCACTTCGCTGTTAGATATAAAAAAATACGTGTTAGGAAATGAAAGATTCTCTGGAAGTATCACCACAAGAACGTATATGGGATATTAGCAGAATCCTTGGACTACAGCTACCAGAATAGCCTTTTGATCGGAAGTAAATTCGGAAAATACCATGGCTTAATTAGCGCGAAAAATTTAGTAGGTGTTGCAATTTTTGAACAACATAAAAAAATTAAAAAACGCGTAGACCATACAATCTATGTGAACGAAACTGGTCACATATACAAACTCATATATCCCCCTCTACACTTAAGTCTTTTAATATGAAATCAACTCGGCAGAAAACGAGCAATACACACTCAGAAACACCGCTTTCTTGGTCACCTGATTCTCTTGTACTAACAAATTCCTGGAAAGATACTCTATAAGTTCATAGCTATAGCCAGATGTCTCTTAACATCATTTTGTAAGCAGTCCATGATGCGACCAAGCTACGCTAGCGCCCTCTACTGTTGGTCGTGTTTCAAATTTTGTACGCTACGTTAAATAACATTATACTCAGCTAGGATGCTCCGTCAAGTAGAATTATTTTACACTTTTTATTACATCTGAAAAATCACCATCAGCCTTCTATTGGTAAAGCATGCAAATTGTAACTTCCAACATGTCAAAATACAACTCATCCTAAAGCTAAAGAATCCCAAAACTTGTAGTGTATCGAAGTGGGTAATTTCTATAATCATAGCACATGCATATTTCCCGCATTGTCGTTGGGTTCTTATCTCTTTAAAACTACCCGACTTTCACATTATTTTTATCATTTTGCTTTGCATCTCTACAGCTGAGCTTAAGTCGTTTCTTTCTGTATTAACAATGTGTGTATCTAAGCTTTGTTTTTTAACTCCGATTAAGTGAAGCTGGTAAACAGTCGATTCTTTAAGGGGAGATGTAGGGCAAAATTGCGAGAAAATGCGAATTTTTTACTGCTTAGTTTATTGGACTGATTCCTTAAGAATAACGTCACAAAGTTTCGTAATCGAATTCTGGCCAGAAATACATTTCTAAAAAGTTTGCTTGGATGCTTGCGCCTAACGTGCCCCCTCTTTCTATGCTGTGACCAAGACCTTCTCTACTCTATAAGATTTTTGTCTGTTAATTTTTTGTTCACACAATCGAAACGAAATGCAGATGAGTCTCGAAGTCTTTGAGAAAAATTATCGTTGCTTGTTCCTTTGTTCATAATGAGGTTTTTTTTAATAGTACGTGCTACAAACTTATTTCAGTTTTCTGCATATATCAACCTGTTTTCCACGAAATGGGTCGTTGCAGTGGACGCATGTCCAAAATGTGAAGAAATATCGAATGTAAATGGTAAAGGAAATTTAAATATGTTACAGATGCTGCTCCTAAGTGTGAAAAACGCTTTTCGACAAGGTCACTGAGTTCATCGAAGAAGGAAATTAGTGAAGAAATTAATGATGCTGTGTACAGTGCCAAAGACGAGTTTTCCAGTTTATTTAGGTTAAAACCAACTTTCGGGTAGATAGCTAATGCTGAACTGCTGAAAAAATGCGTACATGGGAAAACACAGAATACAAATGAGAGCTACACTCGGAAACAGCATTTGTGTCCTCAATTGTTGTGAAGATTGCTGCATGTGATGCCTTGAGTAGCGTTCAATAGTGCAAATGTAGGTAGGATTATTTGCTTGCAGGGTCTAGGCTTCCATACAGGTGCTTTCATACTGAAGGTACTTTGAAGCACTGATGAAGTGTGACTGGACGAAGCTCAGGCAGCAGAAGAAAAAATGCAGAAACTTGATTGGCAAAGGAGGCAGGGGATGAGAGTACACCAGGAAGAAGAGGAAGAGAAAAAGGATTATGGTTGTGGACACAATTAGTCGCTAGAGGTATAGCAGTATTGCCAAAAATTGAAATAAAAACTATAAATGCCAATTGCTGTAAACCTATTTTTTTGAGCTATTATGCACCTTTACTGATAAGCTAGAAACGTTTGGCACAGTTATTAAGAATTACTTACTGAATAATCCTGTGCAGCACTTTTCCGTTACCTTTCCTCGGAGAAAATTCTCCTTTAAAATTTGAGGAAAAAAGCGGTCGTGGGTAATACAAAACGAAAAAAATAATTTCAAAGCTACTACGATTTTAAACAAAAAACTGATCGACAGGTCGTATTAGCCTCCTATCCACATGTAAACCGTGAAAGTCCAGTGTTATTGCTTGATAAGTTTACGAGAAAAGGTACAGTATAGAAACAATTAAAAATTCAAATCCTTATCAAATGTACGTCGATTTTCAAATAAAAATTGCTTGGAAAATTAAGCATTATCTTGTAGATAATAGTCCCAATTCTCACTATTAGCTGTAACATTTTTGGTGAAACGTCTAAATACTTTATAAATGAGATACTGTGTTAAATATTTGACACTAAGTATGAAAAAGAGAAAAAGTGCACAAAAGTCTTAATTTAGGCATAAGGGTTGTTGGAAGTCGATAAGTGCCCTCATTATGAAACCCTGGGTAAATAGTGTCTGGGTAATTTGCTCTTCGTATCAAACAAAAGCAAGTTTTTTTTTCACGCGTCCCTATGGCGTGATATCTCCTGAACTATATGTTGGACAGTGATACAGATTTGCATCTAAATGCAGCGGTATATGTAGATACTGTGTGCAACGTGTGTTTAACATAGAAGTAAAAAATTAATAAATTAAAACTTCAAACCTAATGCTGAAGTTCCATTGCGTGCCCATTTAAACGGAGGCTAGTTTCTCACGCACCTAAGTATTTGGCTTCATATCTCTTGAACAATTTTCCAGGTACAGTCAGTGATATACTTTTATACTGTCTGAAAACTCTGTTGTGAAGAGTGTTGTAATAAAGAAGCAATAAATGAAAACTTCTTGCCTGATACTAATCTTTGACTGCATGAGTAGCGAAAACATAGTAATCGACATTTTTTTTTCTTTCATCTTTTCTGTGGGGTGTCAGGGAAAAAAGGTTCATTAAGTTTTGTAATTACATGTAAAGTCAGTAGGAAGCCACTAACTGTTAAGATTCTCAGATACTAGATGAACGAAGTCCATCTATTTGCACATCAGTTCCACTGTCTGAAGACCCACGGTTTGTAAATGTAATACTTGTCTCATTATGTTAGAAGCAGTTCCCAGCAATGCGTCGTTGGAGCTCAGTCTGTTTAAATGGAAAAGAAAGGAAAAATATAAAGCACAAGTTTCCAGCATGTATGGGAATTGGATATACGTGTTAATGGCCTTTTCCTCCATGTCTCTGTTCATCTCCTCCTCCTTCCCACCCTGTGTCATCATCTCCTCCATCTCTCCTCATACCCTTTGTCCATTTTGTCCATCACTTCGTCCCCCCTTTTCTTTGTTCTCCTTCTCGTCTCTCTCTCTCTCTCTCTCTCTCTCTCTCTCTCTCTCTCTCTCCCTCCCTCCCCCTGCCCCCCCCCTTCTCTCTTTCTCCATCATCTTCTCCCCCACTTTTATGACCATCTTCTCCTCTCCCTCACCCTGCATCTACTCTTGCCCCCCTTTCCTTGTCAATTTCTTCTTTTCAGCTTTCTGTGTCCATTTCCTGCCACCCCTCTGTTGATCTCCTCCATCTCTTCGACGTTCAGCCTTCTCCATCGTTATTAAAATTCAGATGCTCTACTAATATTCTAAGACCATAAATAGAACATTCTTGTTTGCATGTATAACATAAAAAATATGTAGGCGATGACTCTCCAAAATGTTCATTAGAGTAGTGTGTGAAAGTCTGAAGTACATCGGTCAAGATTTGTAGTAGAAACATTCCCCCTCCATATTTTGCATATTTATTTATATATAAAAAAGAGTGCGTATAAAAAACACACGCTTTGGACAAAACGCTGTCACAATTCCGAAGCAATCGATGAAAAACTTTCAAAGATTTAAGATCTTGAACAAAAATGTCTGCGGTTTTATATAATTTCTATTATAATTAATAAGTTTACATCTGTTACATGTGGTGCTTTAGTAGGTATATAAAAACAGGCGGATATTAGAGTGCAACATTGCGCCAAAGTTACAAAGCAACCGGTGAAGAACTTCCTGAGATTTAAGATTCTGAGCGAACAAAAATTTAATTTTTATTTATGTACTCGTAGATAGTGCTATACTAAAATGTAATAGCAGTCTTTCCGTTGTGCCTGTCTGCTACTCGACGTGTCCCCAATGTTTTATCAATCTTTGCGTTTCATAATATTGTGTCAAACTTTTAACATAAGATTATACCTCTTAACGAATGTGTTATGACAGCATTTTATATTCTTAAGTTCTGTCAATAATTACGCTAAATATTGACAAGCAAGGTTTTGTAGCAGCTGGAAGCTGTTGCATAGGCAGGCTGCATCTGAAACTGGCTTCCGGGGTGCTCACTTAGCGATCCAGATACGGGTATTTATATATCAGTCACATTATGCGTTGACAATAGTAATTGCAGATACACTTGAAAAAGGACTGACGTAAAGGCCGAAACGGGTCGCAGGCTAAGTTCTTACTAGCAACTGGAGTGCTTTTTCACTAATCATCAAATATGTCTACGTTTGCCCCTAATTTCACCGTATCTGTTGCATACTTACTTTTATGATGCTGGCTTTCGACCAGTATTTGATCACCTTTATGTCTATGCAGTTGCGTATTCATGCGTTGCACTCACGTATCCGGATACCCTTCTGTTCTATATTCTGGATACAGGAGTGAGACATAGTTGCGAAATTTCTTATAATAACTTCTGGCAGACGTTCCCAAACTTTTCTTCTGGTGGAACACTTTAAGAATCCTGGTACTTCGATGGAAGCTCCTGCTGATTTTAGGGTTAATAAAGTTTTAAAAACTGGCCACATGAGAGTAGGACTCGCGTACAAACCTACTTCTTTTCTGTTTATTCGTTCCGGAAATCAAGAATGTCAACCATTTTTGCTCGTTATCGTTCCCGCTGATTCCAGGATTTTCGCGAATGTTTTTATTTCAATAACATAAATGTGGCAGTCATGCAGGAGGTATGCGACCATTATTGTAATAATCGGTAATTACGCATTCGGGCTGACTTAGTAGCATTGCTAAAAGTGAAACATCAGGCAAGGAATGACTTTCTTGTTCCTATGACGCGTTAACAAACTCATCCATCATCAACTACCCAGGAGCGACCACTGCACGTAGATATGGCGTTTCAAGTTGTATGTACATCAAACATTCGCAGACCAGTCTACATGCTGTAATCGCTCCTGGATACCTGATAACGCAGGAATTCAGAAATGCGTCATATGACTAATGTAATCATTCCTTTCTTGACGTTTCACTTCTACCACAGCGATCCATTCAGCCAGAACGCAGAACAACTGATGCTTTAAATTTCAAGTTTGACGTCAGATATCAAATGACTAAATAAATAGTTTCAGATTTTTTCCCGCTACTTGTTCAGTGAAACTTCGCTTCTTGAAAAATTTGATGATTCTAGGACAGTGGCTGCCAACTTATCGTTTACCATTACCCCTGAGTGCAGTCAGAAATTAACTAGTAACCCCACCTTAGCTGCTCCCCCCTGTCGTCTTTTGCGCCCCCCCCCCCCTTCGCCTCTCCCCAACGTTGGCATCAAATTCAGCACCTAACTAAACTGTAGAATGAAAGACTTTCCTTGGAACACATTTATTTTTATAATTATAAAAGATAAATAATATTTATTTTGTGTGTGTGTGTGTGTGTGTGTGTGTGTGTGTGTGTGTGTGTGTGTGTGTGTGTGTGTGTGTATGTTAGAATGAGTGACGAAGGAAGTGCTGCTCACAACTCCTTCTCAAATAAGAAAGCTAACTATCAACAGAGAGGGTAGACACTAGTCACGAAACATGCTTCCCCTGCATTACACTCTCTCCATTGTGGCACTTGGCTAACCTGCACACTGCAGCCCCATTTAAAATCAATCTAGTAGTTCTTGCACTATACTTCCTGTTCGTAAATCACTTGATTGCTGCATATGTGTGTAGTGGGTGGACTATGTGAGGAGCCTATGAACTCCACTGCACTAACGCTACTGACTGAGAAAAAGGAATTACTCATAACTTACATAATCAATATTAGAGTCATACAAAACTGTGATAATAGTAGTGATCTTTTGAAAATAATTTAGTTTCATCACTGAAACAGAATCTAATCGTTTCGTTTCTACCCCTCAGAAAATATTTTACCCCTCAGGGGGTAATTGCCTCCAGAATATGAAGCACATCGACAAGTACCCTATCAGTGTACGATGAATATCCTTGCAAGCATCAAAATATGTGGCGTAAATGCCGTATCTTTCCGCTGCGTTGACGTAAAAGATTACATTTGTTACACCGCCTAACAAATTTCATATTGATATGTCTACCCGTCACGGACAACAACGTGATGCCATAAGTGTTTCTCTTTTATCGATTGAGGTACACATGAAACGAAGTTGCACTTTAAGTAACAACACAGAAATTATAATGAAATTTCCAAAAAATTCTGTGGTCAAAATATTTGAGAAACAAAAGCCCATTATGTTACTAATAGTCTACCCCGAAACACCTTTTCATTTCCTACGTAACGAAAGGATTTCAGGGTACGCAGTTTGGGAAACCTTGCCATGTAGGTATGACAGGTTACTTAAGCACAGATGCGAAGATGATCAAATACTGGTCGGAAATTGTCAAATCATGGAAATAAATGTACAATTATGGCGCTGAAGTAGAGGATAAATTTAAATTCCAGCACATCTCTCATTACGAATACGTCGGCACAAGAGATACGTCTGCCTAGCTTGATAAGTAGAAGGGGGGTGGGGGGGCTGTTGTAGCTTCGAACACTTTCAAGACTTTGCGTCTAGCCAGCCCTGTTTTTTAAGTTTAATACGTTTTCTTTTTCCATTTTTAAATGATGATAATCAATTAATTTGTGTTGCAGTCTCTCCCTGAAATTGGAAACATTACTGCGGAAACGTAAGAGTTTTCCGAATGTGAAAAACCGTTCCAAGGTACGACATGAAGATACACCTAGAAACAAATATTGTATTCAAATTTAAAAGTGTTGCAATAGAAAAAACATTTAATGGTATATTTAATATCTTTGTGTTACATTTTTACTCTACTAAACTCCAAATTCTGCAAGGGAAATCAAATGAAGCAATACTATTATCAAAAACCGGTTACAGGTTAAGTACATTTTGAAATGGAAACTGGAAATTTACTCAGGTTTTGACTTTCTAGACTCGAAAATTGTTAATAGAGTAGAGAAACGCAGTACCTTTGTAAATTTAACGAATACCATGGTAAAAGACCTCCCGTTCCAAGGTAAATGATGGGGTACGGTCTGCGAAGTATGGATTCACGGTAACTAGTTTTAAAAACGTAAAGAATTTTATTCACCATAAAATTATGTAAATGAAGAATTAACACCATCCTCAAAACAGCTTCAATAGACACCCTTGGCCAACAGCATGCAATACACTAGAAATTTTGCTTGTATGAGGTATATGTATTAAAAGTCGTTTGTCGGCATCGACAAGGGCCAAACAATGATCCACCTGAAAGCCATAATAAAATTTCTGGTCCAATACAATTTGTCGTTCGAAAGTTTTTCTGTGTACTTATCAGTTTGCTACATTCACTTTTTCTGGACACTGACAGCTAATCTAGTACTCTCTTCATTTTACATCTGTGACGTCGGTGATACTGCTAGCTGATGCGTAAAATAAACGAACTTAGTTGAGAAAAACGAGTGCATATATAGCTTTTGCATGAGCAAGGGAAATCGCAGATGGTGTTTTCGAAAACTGTGAGATTTTAGCGTCAATCTGTACAATATACTATTGAGTGAGAAGCCATGATCGGGTCACATTTTGATAGGGTCAGAATCAAGCGCATGCGGATCACAACAAACCATGAGGACCGAATGATAGTATGAGTGTCGTTAAAGAATAGGAAGAAAACCTCTTTAGACCTCGATACTGAGTAGTTGAAAGCTTCAACAAAATAGCGTCTGCTCGCATAACTTCAGCTTCAACAAAATAGCATCTGCTGACACTTCAAGTAGCTAGTCTAAACGGCTGTAGAGCGAGGAAGAAGCCATGGCTCTCTGACAAGAATAGAATGGCACGGTATGTGTAGTCTCTGAAACACCAAACGTTCACCGAACGAGATTAGTCAAATACCGTTTGATCTGACGAAGCAAACATTCAGATAGGCTCTAAGAACACATACGAATTTGGGTAGAAAACAGAATATATTAATTTCAAAACTCATGAAAGAATTCTCTAAAATATCTATTTACGTTTCAGATTCTTTGTACACCTGGTGTGATCTTGTCCGTCGCCGGATGGGCGAGGAATATACGCCACCCGAGTGTGCGCTAGGTACCTACCGTGAAACACGGATGAGGGAGGGTCATGATCTGGGGCTACATCAGCGCCACAGAACCGAGACAAATGGTCGTATATGAAGACCGCATGGATTCCACAAAGTACATATACGTCCTAGAATCTGCTTTACTGCCTTCTTTTACAACGCTTTTTGGCGATACAAACACCGACATCATATTCCAGCACGATAACGCAACCTCCTATTAATCTGTCGGCACAATGACTTGGCTTCGGGGAAAATAACATCGAGCTTCTCGACTAGCCAGCCCAATCACAGGACCTGAACCCCGTAGATCATCTATGGGGTTTATTGAAGCGTAAAGTCACGCGTTACACAGTGCAGTCAAAAGAAGAAATAAAAGACCGCCTGCGCCTTGAGCGGGACACCATAAGTGCCGAAGATTGTGGAAAGTTAGTATACCCTCTACCAAAAAAATCCGGCTGTAATAAGGGCAAAAGGTTGGCCCATGAAATGTTGATTTTGTGTTACTAATAAACGTTTTAGACTCGAACAAATTGCTTCTATTTACTTGTTTTTGTTATTTTTCACAACACTCAAACCTACCTAAAGTGCTCACTACGTTCAGCGAAGGGCGTACTATAAAACACTTACATATATGTAATTCGGAATGTATACTACAGACGTTCAGTAAGTAAAGGATGTTTTTTTCTGAAAGCACGGTGGTTTTATTCAGGGTCCCAATACACCATATTTATCCACACTCTCTTGGCTACAGACCATGTTTCTCGACATGAACTCCGTTCAATGCGACGGCCTTACGCCATCTTACTGGGAGGTATTATATCCCTGTACGGTTCCATGGAGAGCTGCATCAAAACAGTCTCAGGACTGAAGACCACAACAACAACAACAACAACAACAACAACGGTCCCAATCTACTCGTACTGGTGGATGTCTGAGCCAACATCTTGCTGCATCAACAACCTCCACAACATCCAAATACAACTTCCCGCGGCGTGTATCCGTCTTTGGGCCAATGAGGTGGAACTCGCAAGGTGAGGGATCCGGGAGATGAGGAAAAACAGACCAATGAATTTTCCTGAGCTGCTCTCGGGTGCGCTCTCGGGTGGTCTGTTATCTGCTTGCGCCCGATTCTGACCATATCAACATGTAACCCGATCATGGCTAATCACTCAATAATATATTGTACAGCTTGACGCGAAAATTTCACAGTTTTCGAAAACTCCACATGCGATTTCCCTTACTCATGCAAAAACTTTACCTGCACTCGTATTTCTCAACAAAGTTCGTTTCTTTTATGCATCATGTAGCAGCACCACCGATGTCACAGATCTAAACATGAAAAGAGTACTAGATTAGCTGTACGTGTCCACAACAAGCGAATGTAGCAAACTGATTAGTACACAGAAAAACTTCCGAATGAGAAATTGTATTAGGCCACAAGTTTTATTACGGCTTTCAGGCGGATCGTTATGTTTAGCCTTTCTCGATGCCGACAAACGACAGATGCAGAATTTCTAGTGTACTGTATACTTTTGGCCAAGGGTGTATATAGAAGCTATTTTGAGGATGGTGTTAATTCTTCATTTACAGAATTTCATGGTGAATAAAGTTCTATACCCTTTTAAAACTAGTTACCGTGAATCCAGACTTCGCAGGTCGTACCCCATCTTTTACCTTTAAACGGAAGGTCTTTTACCATGGAACTATTTATATTTACAAAGGTACTGTGTTTGTCTGTTCTATTAACAATTTTCGAGTCTACGAAATGAAAACTTCAATAAATTGCCAGTTTTCATTTCAAAACGTACGTAACCTGTAACCGGTTTTTGATAATGCTTTTGCTTCATTTGGTTTCCCTAGTAGAATAATAATGTAACACAGAGATTAAATACAGCATCAAAAGTTTTTTCTATTGCAACACTTTTAAATTTGAATACAATACTTGTTGCTAGGTGTATATTCATGTCGTACCTTGGAACGGTTTTTCTAATTTGGAAAACTCTTACTTTTCCGCAGTAATTTTTCAAATTTCAGACAGAGACTGCAGCACACATGTGATGTCTTGCGTTGTTATGTAGACGTTCGTTTGCATTTTTGTGGCGATGAACACGCTGTAGTGGGTTCTTCTCTTTCCTCAGTATCAGTTCATAATAGATCGTTAGACCATGAGGAATGACCTCCAACAGAATAACTCCTTCAGAGGGCCAGAAGACCGTCACAACGACATTACTTGGTGAGGGTGCGGCTTTGAAATTGCCCTTCGGGTGAAAGGTGGTGTAGCGCCATTCGATGATTGCCGTTTCCTTTCCGGTTAGGATTGATGAACCATGTTTCATCGTCTGTGACGGACAGAAAGATTGTCACGGTCAGTTTCGTACCGAGCAAGCATCAAAATGGTTCAAATGGCTCTGAGCACTATGCGACTTAACTTCTGAGGTCATCAGTCGCCTAGAACTTAGAACTAATTAAACCTAACTAACCTAAGGACATCACAAACATCCATGCCCGAGGCAGGATTCGAACCTGCGACCGTAGCGGTCGCTCGGCTCCAGACTGTAACGCAAGCATCTCCACACAGATTGTCCTTGGCGGTCCTCCTTGTTTGCCCATTTCGCCGGCTGCTGTGGTCTAGCGGTTCAGGCGCTCAGTCCGGAACCGCGGGACTGCTACGGTCGCAGGTTCGAATCCTGCCTCGGGCATGGATGTGTGTGATGTCCTTAGGTTAGTTAGGTTTAAGTAGTTCTAAGTTCTAGGGGACTGATGACCACAGATGTTAAGTCCCATAGTGCTCAGAGCCATTTGAACCATTTTTTTGTTTACCCATTTCACAGTTTTATTTCATGAAGCTGGTAGTTGCACATACATATCATTAGTGATCTTGCAGCTCTCGAAGAATGAAATGATAATTAAATCAAGACCCTATGCTGCTGACAGGCGTTGATGTACATCAATCTGGACAGTTGAAAATGCGTGCCCCGACCGGGACTCAAACCCGGGACCTCCTGCTTACATGGCAGACGCTCTATCCGGCTGAGTCACCGAGGACACAGACTATAGTGCGACTGCAGGGACTTATTTCTGGCACGCTCCCAGTGAGACCCAGACTTTCCAACTTTCTGCCCACACACTACATCTGTAGAGCCCCTGTCCACCATACTCATTACTTGCGACAGTCAATCTACTGATTCCCGTAAGAGTGCGGGCAATGTGAGTGCATCTGCACTGAAGAAGATCATTGAGTATTACCAACGCCTGTAAGCAACTAAAGGTCTAGATTTCATAATAATTTCAAGTTTGTTACATATTACATATTTTGATAAGGCCTGTCTTCGCTTCGTGTTATTTATGTCTTCCGTTAGGCGGCGAGGAACACCTTTGACTATCCCACCTTGTGGAGGAACGTGAGAGGACTAGATAGAGACACGTCGTGTTGAGAAGCAAGCTGTCTGATCGTGATCGTCCCATCATCTCGAATGAGTGTCCACACGTTCGAACATTGCAGAAGTCACAACTGTGCACAGCCGGCAGACACGCGGGAGACAGGACAGGTTTGCGCGATCTCGTGGTGATGAAAGACATCTGGCCCGAAAACTGACTGTGCTATAGTACGCTGCCTGGTTTCCGTAGAGATTCAGCAAGTGGCTACGAATATCAGCGATGATCTGCTTTTGCGCCAAAACAAACTAAATGGCAGCTATTTGAAACCGCACCTCCGTTAAGAAACCCGATCTGAATGCTACGTATTGTGCCGCCAACTATTGGCACATCATGAAGCTATCGGGACTGAAGGGGGAAAATTCCAAGATGTCCCACAGTAGATTCTGCATATTTTTTCAACAAAACCTGGCCGAGAAAATAAATTTTGCATTGCTTAATCAATGTCTCTCGTTCAGACGCCGCAAAACGCATACTCCCATGTCTCTACCGGCCGGAGTGGCCGAGCGGTTCTAGGCGCTACAGTGTGGAACCGCGCCACCACTACGGTCGCGGGTTCGAATCCTGCCTCGGGCATGGATGTGTGTGATGTCCTTAGCTGAGTTAGGTTTAAGTAGTTCTAAGCTCTAGGGGACTGCTGACCTCAGAAGTTAAGTCCCATAGTGCTCAGAACCATTTGAACCCATGTCTCTCAACAACAAAAATAGTGGAAAACGGCGGGAAACTTCTTTCGCGGTTTCTAGTGCGTATTCGTGCACAAACTCGGTCACTTGACTGAATCACCGACCAGAAAATATCACGTGTTCCTGGGTACACTGTACTCAAGATTCGACCTAAGAAACTTGAAGCGGAGACAGGGTCCATCAAAAGACAAGTAAACAAGAAAGTTCAGTGATGCGTGTTCTAAGTATGCTGAAAAACCTGAATGCTATGAGCGGAGTATGAGAGAAGCTCTTGGGCAGAGTTTCTGTGAGACGATAGTGAACCTCTCCAAAGCAACTTTTGCAGGAAAGAAAGAGGTATATCAACAACACCTTTCGGCAGCTGACAGTTTCAATTAATTATCATTTATTCTAGAGAAGCTGCACGGTCATCAATGGTATCTGTTCTTTCGAGGCCGGCCGCGGTGGTTTCGCGGTTAAGGCTCTCAGTCCGGAACCGCGCGACTGCTACGGTCGCAGGTTCGAATCCTGCCTCGGGCATGGATGTGTGTGATGTCCTTCGGTTAGTTAGGTTTAAGTAGTTCTAAGTTCTAGGGGACTGATGACCACAGAAGTTAAGTCCCATAGTGCTCAGAGCCATTTGACCCATTTGTTCTATCGAGAATAGTTACTATCTTCATATAAAGAAACGCTGGTTCCTCTGTAACTACGACTGATCCGAAGATGCTCTCTGAGTGAAACTCAGTATTTCTGTGAAAGTAAGTGCTGCAGCAGACTGCGATGACAGACAATATATGTAACTTTCACGAAGGTTTCCTCCATGCCGACTGAATTGATGCAGATTAGACATCCTCAAAGGTAACGCTACAGTGACGATCGAAACGTCACTTGTACAGTTGTTTCAGTGTTTCGTAATGATGAGGCGTGTCACCCAGAAAGATACTATTCATGTTGATAATGCTCATGGAAGCATAGGAAAACTTATGGCATACTCCTTGTTCCAATTTCTGACAAAATATTCCGCAATCCATTTTTCAAAAATGAAGTTGCACTATTGCACTATTATCGGCCTTTAAAAATGGGGAAATAACACAGCCATATGCATGCCTGTAGGTACATTACCTTTCGCTGAAATTCTGGCTCAGATCTTTTGATTTGTCCATTAAATGTCTGAAGTGTCGAAGATAGTTGGTATAATGTGTGTTAAAACTGCACTTTAATTAGCATATTTTCCAGAACGTTTGTTGGAAGTTGGTGTTTTTTCCGGTCCGAATATATAAATAGGAAATTTCATTGTTTGATTTCAAAACTATTATGCTAATGAACGTCGCCAAAGACATAATGAAATGTTGGACTGATGACCCATGTAATGCTCTAATAAATTGTTTGTTCGCTGCTTTCTAGCAAAGCAGGTACTTTCTAGCAAAGCAGGTACTTTCTAAAGTAATATTAGTCTCCTGCAATCATGAATTTAATCACATTGTACATCTCTAACAAATCAAATATGTCATTCTCAGTTTAATCGCCTTCTTTTGACCAAGAATTACGGGTGGTTCACCTTGGTTATCAGAAAATATCAGAAACACAAAATAATCCAAATTTGGAACTCGTCGACCCACTCCGAATTAGCCGGAGTTACACTGGAGAGAACTGGGCGTCCCATATACAGCGGCAATTGAACTTTCCAAGGGAATGAAAAATTAAAGAAAAGGACAACCATCCATTGAATGTTGTTGTTGTTTCTAGAGTTATCAGAGCAAAAACTGGCATGGGACAGTTCTCCATGATAAACTATTTATTTTACACTTCATTGCTACTGCAATATGCATTCATTTCAATTTGCTTACTGTGTAAACGCTTTGATTTCCCTGCAGAATTTTTGCCTCCAGTACCTTAATCCAATACCCAAAAAATGTTATTCTATGCTTCAATATGTTTCCTATTAAGCTCTCGTTTCTTTATGTCAAGTTGTGCTGCAAAGCACTGTTCTTCTCCTTTCGATTCCGTACATCTTCATTAGTCGCACTATGTACCTATCCAATCTTCAGTATACTTGTTTCACATCAGTTTCACCAAGCCTCTGCTCTCGTCTTGTGTCTAATGTTTATCGTCGACATTTCATCGCCACATAAAAGTATGTACATATGTAAGTAATTGTGTACCAGGTGGTAACATTCTCAGAGACAGAGCATGGAATATCAGAAGTTTGAATGTAGTAGGAAAGCTAGAGAATCTGAAAAGGGGAGGCTAAGCCTCAGTGTAAAAATAGTAGGAGTTAGTAAAGTGAAATGGAAAGAAGACAAGGATTTCAGGTCAGGGGCGGAAAATGGTATAGGGGAAGTAGGGTTCGTTACGAACGGGATCATAGGGTAGACATTGACCTATTTTGAAAAGTTTAGTGATAAGATTATCAGGTTCGGCAGCAAACCAACGCTATCAACTATAGTTTAAGTGCCCATGCCGACGCGAGAAGCAGAAGATAAATAGATGGAGCCCATATATGAGGATACCAAACGCATAATTCAGTATGTAAGGCAGAGGAAAATAGGATAATTATGGGAGATTCAAACACGGTTGCGGGGAAGGAACAGACGGAAGGTTTACGAAGAACGTTGGCTTGGCAGTAGGAATGAGATAGGAGAAGGAGTAATTGAATCTCTAAAAAATTTCAGTTCATACTCTGTTCAAGAATCATGAGTGTCTGAGGAATACGTGAAAAAAAAAGAAAAAAAACAGGAAACAAGAAAATATTCTAGCTCGATTACAGCATGCTGAGACAGTGTTTCCGAATTCAAGTTCCGGATTGTACGGTATACCCAGAATGAAGAGTAAATGGATATTTAATCCTTCGCACCCCAACGATGTGAATAAAAATATATAATTTCAGAATTTTTCACAAAATTAATCTTTTTCATCATAGTGCGTAACGAATGCAAGAAGAAACTGATAAGAAGTAAACAATAAATTCTTTTAAGGTGGTGTTCAGGTGATTTCAGTTTGGAACCACTGGGACATAAAGTTTTCAACCACTCACTATTTCATTTGGTACATTTGTGACCAAATTTGCATTTTTCTAGACAAAATCCCACATCTTGGAGGTCATAGCACCTAAAAAAATTGTAGTCCTAAATAACAAAAATGGACCTGCAATATAATAAATTTTGTTTCGAAACTACATACTGCCCCAGTGGTTTCACTTCGAAACCAATCATTAAAACCTACATTAAGGACTCACACTTACGATGCCATAACTTCAGATATACTTATTGTCAGCGTCAATACATTGCCTCAGTATGGCCACGAATGTTACAATCTCGTACAATCACGTAGCACATTCCATGAGACTACAAATTGCTCTGAATGCCGTGAGAGACTCCAGCAATCCACTACATTCGTAGAAGCACCTCACTCCACTACTGCATGTGTCTCTCTTGCAACAGAATAGGTGGTTTCATGCTATAGACACTAGCAGTACAACAGAAATTTAATAAAATAGTTGTTTCAGCAAGAATCTTTACGAGAATCGTGTGGAAGAACCGATGTGGACGGAACTGGGATACTGAGGAACTATGAGAGGCGTTTCAAGTTCGCTAAGGATGTGGATAATGTGACAAGAATCGCCAAAAGTAGGCAGTTCTGTTGAAGAGGAGTGGACATCTATACAAAGATGTGCCACAGATGTTGCACAGATAAACGTAGGTACAAGGAAGGTAAATGCGAAGAAAGCTTGAGTAATAGAACAAATACTTAGTGATCGACGAAAGAACAACAAAAATGTCCAGTCAGTGGGAAATGCAGTATGAGAGTCATTGTTTACAAGAACTGTGGAAGACTTCAGAGCAAATGAAGGGATAGACATCATTCCACTGGAATTTCTGAATTCACTGAAGGAAAAGGCAACAACTATCTAAATTGAGTGTAGAATGTACGAGCCTGACGGAAGTTCGATCAGACATTCTGAAACCTATTACCCACACAATTCCAAAGACAGCATGGGCAGATAGGTGCGAGAACTGACAATCAACTTAACAGCTCATGCATTCAAAATGCAGGTAAGAATAATACACAGAAGGATGGAAAAGACAATCTGTTAGATGGCGATCATTTCGACTGTGGGAAAAAGACACCAGCGAAGCAATTCTGACATTGCTGTTGTTAGTGGAAGTAAGACTTAAGAAAAATGAAGACACGTTCGTAGAATTTGTCGACGTGGAGAAAGCATTCGACAATGTAAAATGGTGCAAGATGTCCGAAATTCTGAGGGGAACATGAGTAAGCGGTAGGGAAAGGCACGCAATATACAATAGGTAAAAGAATCAAGAGGCAGCAATAAGACTGTGCGACCAAGAACGAGGGGTTTAAGTGAGGATGCAGTCTTTCCCCACAACATCTACATCTACATCTACATTCATACTCCGCAAGCCACCCAACGGTGTGTGGCGGAGGGCACTTTACGTGCCACTTTCATTACCTCCCTTTCCTGTTCCAGTCGCGTATGGTTCGCGGGAAGAACGACTGTCTGAAAGCCTCCGTGCGCGCTCGAATCTCTCTAATTTTACATTCGTGATCTCCTCGGGAGGTATAAGTAGGGCGAAGCAATATATTCGATACCTCATCCAGAAACGCACCCTCTCGAAACCTGGCGAACAAGCTACACCGCGATGCAGAGCGCCTCTCTTGCAGAGTCTGCCACTTGAGTTTGTTAAACATCTCGGTAACGCTATCACGGTTACCAAATAACCCTGTGACGAAACGCACCGCTCTTCTGTGGATCTTCTCTATCTCCTCTGTCAACCCGATCTGGTACGTATCCCACACTGATGAGCAATACTCAAGTATAGGTCGAACGAGTGTTTTGTAAGCCACCTCCTTTGTTGATGGACTACATTTTCTAAGCACTCTCCCAATGAATCTCAACCTGGTACCCCCCTTACCAACAATTAATTTTATATGATCATTCCACTTCAAATCGTCCCGCACGCATACTCCCAGATATTTTACAGAAGTAACTGCTACCAGTGTTTGTTCCGCTATCATATAATCATACAATAAAGGATCCTTCTTTCTATGTATTCGCAATACATTACATTTGTCTATGTTAAGGGTCAGTTGCCACTCCCTGCACCAAGTGCCTATCCGCTGCAGATCTTCCTGCATTTCGCTACAATTTTCTAATGCTGCTACTTCTCTGTATACTACAGCATCATCCGCGAAAAGCCGCATGGAACTTCCGACACTATCTACTAGGTCATTTATATATATTGTGAAAAGCAATGGTCCCATAACACTCCCCTGTGGCACGCCAGAGGTTACTTTAACGTCTGTAGACGTCTCTCCATTGATAACAACATGCTGTGTTCTGTTTGCTATAAACTCTTCAATCCAGCCACACAGCTGGTCTGATATTCCGTAGGCTCTTACTTTGTTTATCAGGCGACAGTGCGGAACTGTATCGAACGCCTTCCGGAAGTCAAGAAAAATAGCATCTACCTGGGAGCCTGTATCTAATATTTTCTGGGTTTCATGAACAAATAAAGCGAGTTGGGTCTCACACGATTGCTGTTTCCGGAATCCATGTTGATTCCTACAGAGTAGATTCTGTGTTTACAAAAACGACATGATACTCGAGCAAAAAACATGTTCTAAAATTCTACAACAGATCGACGTCAGAGATATAGGTCTATAGTTTTGCGCATCTGCTCGACGACCCTTCTTGAAGACTGGAACTACCTGTGCTCTTTTCCAATCATTTGGAACCTTCCGATCCTCTAGAGACTTGCGGTACACGGCTATTAGAAGGGGGGCAAGTTCTTTCGCGTACTGTGTAGAATCGAATTGGTATCCGTCAGGTCCAGTGGACTTTCCTCTGTTGAGTGATTCCAGTTGCTTTTCTATTCCTTGGACACTTATTTCGATGTTCAATCTAAACAGCAAAGAAATGATGACGGATATAATAAAAGGAAGATTCAAGAGTGAGATTAAAACTCGTGTTTGAAATATATCAGTGGTGAGATTCCATGACGGCTGCTATCCTCAATGAATTATTACAGGTTCTGTCGGACGGAGTGAGCAGTCTAATGAGTACAAAATATAAACTGAGAGTAATCCGGAGTAATACAAAAGTGATGAGAAGTAGCAGAAATGAGAATAACGGGAAACTGAACATCAAAATTGGAGAAAGACGAAGTTCAGGAAGTCTAATACTTCGAAGGCAAAATAACACTTAATGGATGAAGGGAACAAACTATCGAAAACAGACTAACATAGGCAAAGAGGGAATTCCAGACAAAGAGATCTTTGCTAGTATCAACGATCAAGTTTCGCACGAGGAAGAAATTTCTGCGAAAATATGTTTGGAGCACAGCATTGAGTGGTGGTGAAACATGAACAGTGGGAAAACCGGAAAGAATAAAATGGAATCATTTGAGATGTGGTGCTACAGAGCAATGTTGAAAATTAAATGGACTAGTAAGATAAGATACAAGGTGGTTCTCCGCCGAATAGGCGATAAAAGAAAGATACCGAAAACACTGACGAGGAGGGGGGACAGGATGATAGCAAGCGCGGTTAGACATCGCGGAGAAGCTTCCATGGTACTAGAGGAAGAAGCACATCAAATAACTGAAGTCGTCGGGTGCAAGAACTTTTCACCGATTATGAGGTCGGCGCAGGAGAAAAGCATCACGTAGGGACGCATCAAAATAGTCACAAGACAAACTACGACGACGAAGAAGAAGAAGAAGATAGAAGTAGCCTGTAGAAGTGCTAGTAATAATCGGGCTGTAAGTGTTCCGTGCAAACTTAATTATACAGGGTGGTCCATTGATAGTGACTGGGCCAAATATCTCGTTAAATAAGCGTCAAACGAAAACACTACAAAGAACGAAACTGCTCTAGCTTGAAGGGGGAAACCAGATGGCGCTATGGTTGGCCCGCTAGATGGTGCTGCCGTAGGTCAAACGGATATCAACTGCGGTTTTTTAAAAATAGGAACCCCCATTTTTATTACATATTCGTGTAGCACGTAAAGAAATATGAATGTTTCAGTTTGACGACTTTTTTCGCTTTGTGATAGATGGCGCTGTAATAGTCACAAACTTATAAGTATGTGGTATCACACAAAATTCCGCCGGTGTGGTCGGTATTTGCTTCGTGATACATTACCCGTGTTAAAATGGACCGTTTACCAATTGCGGAAAAGGTCGATATCGCGTTGATGTACGGCTATTGTGATCAAAACGCCCAACGTGCGTGTGCTATGCATGCTGCTCGCTATCCTGGACGACATCATCCAAGGTGTCCGGACCGTTCGCCGGATAGTTACGTTACTTAAGGAAACAGGAAGTGTTCAGCCACATCTGAAACGTCAACCACAACCAGCAACAAATGATGCCAAAGTAGGTGTTTCACCTGTTGTCGCGTTTAATCCGCACATCAGTAGCAGACAAATTGCGCGAGAATCGGGAGTCTCAAAAACGTCGGTGTTGAGAATGCTACGTCGCATTCGTTTGCATCCGTACCATACTTCTATGCACCAGGAATTGCATGCCGACGACTTTGAACGTCGCGTACAGTTCTGCCACTGGGCACAAGATACATTACGGGACGAAGACATATTTTTTGCACGCGTTCTATTTAGCGACGAAGCGTCATTCACCAACAGCGGTTAACATAAACCGGCATAATACGGACTATTTCGCAACGGAAAATCCACGATGGCTGCGACAAGTGGAACATAAGCGACCTTGATGGGTTAATGTATGGTGCGGCATTATGGGAGGATGGATAATTTGCCCCCATTTTATCGATGGCAGTCTAAATGATGCAATGTACGCTGATTTCCTACGTAATGTTCTACCGATGTTACTGCTAGATGTTTTACTGCATGACAGAATGGCGATGTACTTCCAACATGATGGATGTCCAGCACATAGCTCGCGTGCGATTGAAGCGGTATTGAATAGCATATTTCATGATAGGTGGATTGGTCGTCGATGCACCATACCATGGTCCACACGGTCACCAGATCTGAAGTCCCCGAATTTCTTTCTGTGGGGGAAGTTGAAGGATATTCGCTATCGTGATCCACCGACAACGCCTGACAACATGTCTCAGCGCATTGTCAATGCATGTGCGAACATTACGGAAGACGAACTATTCGCTGATCGGAGGAATGTCGTTACACGTGGTGCCAAATGGACTGAGTTTGACGGATATCATTTTGAGCATTTATTGCATTAATTTGGTATTTACAGGTAATCACGCTGTAACAGCATGCGTTCTCGGAAATGACAAGTGCACAAAGGTACATGTATCTCATTGGAACAACCGAAATAAAATGTTCAAACGTTCCTATGTTCTGTATTTTAATTTAAAAAACCTACCTGTTACCAACTGTTCGTCTAAAGTTGAGAGCCATATGTTTGTGACTACTACAGCGCCATCTATCACAAAGCGAAAAAAGTGGTCCTACTAAAACACTCATATTTCTTTACGTACTACACGAATATGTAATAAAAATGGGGGTTCCTATTTTTAAAAAAAACGCAGTTGATATCCGTTTGACCTATGGCAGCGCCATCTAGCGGGCCAGCCATTGCGCCATCTGGTTTCGTCCTTCAAGCTAGACAAGTTTCGCTCTTTGTAGTTTTTTTCGTTTGACGCTTATTTCGTGAGATACTGGGGCCGGTCACGATCAATGGATTACCCTGTATTTATAGATACGAATAATAATTTTGTGTATTGGTAAAAGTATTTTTTTGGACACCTGGTTGGCGTTTGGGTGTCCCTAACCTACCTCAGTTACTCACCTGGGGAAAGGGCACCTACAGTTTAATGTGCATTCCAAACCACGTGTTGCTTCTGGCGACTACTCACATCGTTGAGAGGTGAAAACAGGTTAAAATTAAGCCAGAAAAATCGGTCGTCCGACCGATATTCGATGACACGACCTCTCGGTGGCTAGGCACGTGCTTTACCGCTAGACCACCAGGCGCGACATGTGTGTAGATAGTTCTTTTGCAGTCGTCAGTCTTCTGATGATCACTATGAATTGCTCTCCTGTGACATCCTTCTCGTCTCAGAGCAGCACTTGCAACCTACTTCCTCAATTATTTGCTGAATGTATTCTAGTTTCTATCTTTCTCTATAGTTTCCCCAATACACATCCCTCTGTTTACATTGAGGTTACCCCGTGATTCCAACAACAGGTCCCTTCGTCTTGTCAGTGTCAAATGCCATTCTTCACCCCGTGATTCCAACAACGGGTGTACTATCCTGTCCCTTCGTATTGTCAGTGTCAAACGCCATTCCTCACCGATTCTACGGAGAACCTAGTCATTCCTTATCTTCTCAGTCCACCTAATTATCAACGTTCTTCTACACCACTTTATCTCAAATGCTTCGATTCTCTTCCGGTTTACCCACAATTCATGTTTCACTGCCATAGAATGCTGTGCTCCAAACGTATTTTCTCAGAAATTTCTTTCTCTAATTAAGGACAATATTTGATTCGTTCTTTTACCAGTGGTAGTCTGCTGTTTGTCCCCCTCGCTCCATCCATCATGCTTCCGAGGTGCCAGAATTCCTTACCTCCAGCTTCTTCGTGATCACCAATTCTGACGTTAAGTTTTAAGCTGTTCTCTTTCCTGCTACTTCTCATTATTTCCATACTTCGATTTATCCTCCATCAATGCTTTCTATTCATCACTGTTCCTTCCATCCGACAGACCACTTAGTTGTTCTCCACTTTCACCGAGGGGAGCAATGTCATCAGCGAATCTTATCACTGATATCCATTCACCCTGAATTTTAACCCCACTCTTCAGTCTTCCTTCTATGTCCGTCAATGCGTCTTCGACGTATACATTGTAAAGGATTGCCGAAAGACTATATCCTTGTCTTGCCCCTCCGTTCGTGGTTGCCCACTCTTACTATTCCGTCTTGTAACTTACACATATTGTATTTTGCCCGTCTCTCACTTCAGCTTATTCATATTCTACTCAGGATTTCGAACATCTTGAACCATTTTATACTGTCGAAAGCTTTTTCCAGGTCGACAAATCCTATGAATGTGTTTTGATTTTTCTTCAGTGTTACTTTAACAAGCGCAACATGAGAATTGTGTCTCTGGTGCCTTTCCCTTTCCGAAACCCAAACTGATTGTTATCTAAGAGATTACGAAGTATCTTTTCCAGTCTTCTATACATTATTTTTGTCAACAACTTAGATACGTGAGCTGTTAAACGGATTGTTAGGAAATGCGTGGATGATGTTTTTCTGAAAGTCAGATGGTATATAGCCAGTCTCATATTTTACACAAATACGTGAAAGGTCGTTTTGTTGCCACTTACCCAAATGGTTTTAGAAATTCTGATGGAATGTTATCTACCCTTTCTACATATTTGATCTTAAGCCTTCAAAAGTTCTAATAATGAATCCCCTGTCTACTCACGTCATCAGACAAGCCCTACCTACCCCTCATAGAGGCCTTCAATGTACTGTTTCCACCTATCCGCTTTCTCCCTTGCATTTACTATTGGAATCCCCATTGCACTCTTAATTTTATCACCCTTGCTTTTAATTTCTTTCAATTTCGCCAGGTGTTTCGTTTCCATTCAATACAGGAAGAAATTAGTCATCAGCTGCCAAAGGGCACTGATTTAAATCAATGGGAACGTTGAAAATTTGTGGAGCACCGGGATTCGAAGCCAAGTCTCGTGCGTGCTATACAGATGCTCTAACCACTGAGCCATCCGGACACAGTAACCATCACAACTGCATGGTGTCTGTCCTTTCTCACATGTCCGAATAAACAGACACCACACCTATATTGTTTCCATTCCCTCACGACACCTGCTGTTTCCCTGGCGTTTGCGTTCAGTACTGCTCGATTCTGTCTGCGGTTTTCTTTTGCTGCAGTTGTATCAGTGATACACAGTAGTACTACAGAGAGACATACCGACGAAGAGTTGTCCGATATCACACTGTGTGTGGGTTGTCCGAAATCTGTGAAAGGACAGCACACCGTTCCTAGAGATTCTTCAGAGCCCTCTCATGTGTGTCTGAATTACTGCATGTTAGTAGCCTTGATAACCACTATTCGCAACGCGGTCCGCGGCGAAACGTGCAGGAACATTTTCAGTAAGGTTCTGGAAGGTATGGACAGGGAAGTGGAGTCATGCAAACTGCTGTGACGTGGTCAGGAGCTCTGGGTTTCTCGGTTTAGGATCCATGGCGTGGACAGCCCGATCGAGGTTGTTCATTACATTTTCGATTGGGTTTAAATTTGGGGTATTTGGTGGCCATAGGAGTACGGTAAACTCATTCTGGTGTTCTTCCAACCACAGCACTGTGAGCTGTGTGCCGTGTTACACTGTATTGCTGGAAGATTGCATAGTGTCGAGATAAACGAAAATGCATGAACCCCCAGGCTAGATACATACTTCCGTTGAGCCACTGTGTCTTCAGAATCATGAGACCACCGGCAGAATGCGACGCAAACCTTCCCAGATCATAAAGCACCCTCATCCAGTTGTACCCTTCGGGTGATTATTGCAGGGTGTTTTCAGACTTTTCAGGGCCTACACGCCGTCTGCGCGATCGCGCATTAAACGTGATTCGTCTGGAAAGGTTACCTGTCGCCACTCACAAGTGAGTTAGCGCAAGCTGCGATAGCAATTTCAAAAAAAAAATTTGGTTTGCTTGTAAGATTATTTCATGTACATTGCTCACAATATTCGTCATCGACACTTACCATGCACTTCATTGTCATGCGGATGTTTAGTCACTGTGTTCAAAAATGGGTTGTTGGCAAAAGATTACGAGCATGACTATGAGCACAGAGTACCGGAAACAGAGCTGCTTATCACTGTATGGGCACTTCATAAATGCCTACCTGAGACAATCTTCCGAGTCACACTGCGTTTGAAAATAAAAAATAAGTTCGGGCGGTGTTCGAAACCGGTCTGGTCTGAAGTCGTCATATCCCGCTACTGTCCGGGATTACCGAGAGAGTTTGCGAAGACTGGAGAACAGAACTGACAGTACAATTAAATTCGTCTGTGGTATGAAATGATAATAGTTAAGGATACTGTAATCTTCAATCCGCTACAGAAGCGCCTTGAACTGTCGGAAGAATAGCACATTAAGCGGCTGAATCTCAGTGGGCCGGCCGTGGTGGCCGAGCGGTTCTAGACGCTTCAGGGGACTGATGACCTCAGATGTTAAGTCCCATATTGCTCAGAGCTATTTGAACCATTTTGAATCTCAGTGGCGCACCCAGGAGGGACGGTCTTGACTCCATACACAATCTTCTGTGGTCGTGTAGCACTATAAGAGTTCTGTAACGAAATTTCCTATATCATTGGGGGAAGTGGCAACAAAACGACTATTCACGTTGGTGTGTATGTACAGACAAAGAAATGATCACAATTTTAGACTACTGGAGGATACAAGATGACTTGGACAGGATTTGTGATTGGTGTAAAGAATGGCAGTTAACTCTAAATATAGATAAATGTAAATTAATGAAGATGAATAGGAAAAAGAATCCTGTAATGTTTGAATACTCCGTTAGTAGTGTAGCGCTTGACACAGTCATGTCCATTAAATATTTGGGCGTAACATTGCAGAGCGATATGAAGTGGGACAAGCACGTAATGGCAGTTGTGGGGAAGGCTGATAGTCGTCTTCGGTTCATTGGTAGAAATTTGGAAAGATGTGGTTAATCTGTAAAGGAGACCGCTTATTAAACACTAATACGACCTATTCTTGAGTACTGCTCGAGCGTTCGGGATCCCAATCAGGTATGATCGAGGGATGACATAGAAGTAATTCAGAGGCGGGCTGCTAGATTTGTTACTGGTAGGTTCGCTCATCACGCGAGTGTCACGGAAATGCTTCAGAAACTCGGGTGGGAGTCTCTAGAGGAAAGGAGGCGTTCTTTTCGTGAATCGCTACTGAGGAAATTTAGAGAACCAGCATCTGAGGCTGACTGCAGTACAATTTTACTGCCGCCAACTTACATTTCGCGGAAAAACCACAAAGATAATATAAGAGAGATTAGGGCTCGTACAGAGGCATATAGGCAGTAATTTTTCCCTCGTTCTGTTTGGGAGTGGAACAGGGAGAGATGATACTAGTCGTGGTACGAGATACCCTCCGCCACGCACCGTATGGTGGATTGCGGAGTATGTATGTAGATGTAGAAAATCTCGGTATTTTATTCAAGAGAGAGCTCTTCAAACTGAGCAAGTCAATAACACGTCGGTCCACTTCTTGCTCTAATGCAAGCAGTTGCTGTGCTTGATTTTGAGTGATAGAATATATCAGTCTGGCGATATACCATCTGACTTTCGGAAAAGCATCATCCACACAATTCCGAAGACGGCAAGAGCTGACAAGTGCGAGAATTATCGCACGATCAGCTTAACAGCTCATGCATCGAAGCTGCTTACAAGAATAATATACAGAAGAATGGAAAAGAAAATTGAGAATGCGCTAGGTGACGATCAGTTTGGCTTTAGGAAAAGTAAAGGGACGGGAGAGGCAATTCTGACGTTACGGCTAATAATGGAAGCAAGGCTAAAGAAAAATCAAGACACTTTCATAGGATTTGTCGACCTGGCAAAAGCCTTCGACAAAATGGTGCAAGCTGTTCGAGATTCTGAAAAAAGTAGGGGTAAGCTATAGGGAGAGACGGGTCATATACAATATGTACAACAACCAAGAGGGAATAATAAGAGTGGACGATCAAGAACGAAGTGCTCGTATTAAGAAGGGTGTAAGACAAGGCTGTAGCCTTTCGCCCCTATTCTTCAATCTGTACATCGAGGAAGCAATGATGGAAATAAAAGAAAGGTTCAGGAGTGGAATTAAAATACAAGGTGAAAGGATATCAATGATACGATTCGCTGATGACACTGCTATCCTGAGCGAAAATGAAGAAGAATTGAACGATCTGCTGAAGGGAATGAACAGTCTAATGAGTACACAGTATGGTTTGAGAGTAAATCGGAGAAAGACGAAGGTAATGAGAAGTAGTAGAAATGAGAACAGCGAGAAACTTAACATCAGGATTGATGGTCACGAAGTCAATGAAGTTAAGGAATTCTGCTACCTAGGCAGTAAAATAACCAATGACGGACGGAGCAAGGAGGACATCAAAAGCAGACTCGCTATGGCAAAAAAGGCATTTCTGGCCAAGAGAAGTCTACTAATATCAAATACCGGCCTTAATTTGAGGAAGAAATTTCTGAGGATGTACGTCTGGAGTACAGCATTGTATGGTAGTGAAACATGGGCTGTGGGTAAACCGGAACAGAAGAGAATCGAAGTATTTGAGATGTGGTGCTATAGACGAATGTTGAAAATTAGGTGGACTGATATGGTAAGGAATGAGGAGGTTCTACGCAGAATCGGAGAGGAAAGGAATATGTGGAAAACAGTGATAAGGAGAAGGGACAGGATGATAGGACATCTACTAAGACATGAGGGAATGACTTCCATGGTACTAGAGGGAGCTGTAGAGGGCAAAACCTGTAGAGGAAGACAGAGATTCGAATACGTCAAGCAAATAATTGAGGACGTAGGTTGCAAGTGCTACTCTGAGATGAAGAGGTTAGCACAGGAAAGGAATTCGTGGCGGGCTGCATCAAACCAGTCAGTAGACTGATGACAAAAAAAAAAAAAAAAATCCTAACCGAATCAGCCAGAAGAAAAGACACCTCCACTGGATATGGGAAATACGCATCTTGAAATGACTCCGTCAGGACTTTGAGGCAACTTGTCTCACATTTTCCGGTTTCAGCATGTGTTGCACTATTCGCACTCCTAGTAAATTACCAAGACCTTGGGAAACACGTGTCAACTTGCCGACTTAACGAGTTGGATAGCGTAAGATTGACGTGTTGCATAAGCACTCCGCACCCAACTTCCAACCGACTTCTCTCCCTTAAAATGCAGTGCTCGCGATGATAGATCTGTATCCGTATCGAGTCAGTCTTACATCTCGGGTCTTTCCCAACCTCCAAACACAAATACTACTGTCTTGAATATCAGCGCCTAGAGCAGTTATCTCCTCAGCTACGTCACTGTTAAGCACGTAAAGTTTTGAGCGCTGGCATTCCTCCCCTTCCTCTATCACGTGACGCAAATATCGTAAATGATGCATGTCTTGTACCATACGATATCATTTCTCTACTGTATTGAAGCTTAATTTTTAGTTTCCCAGAATCCTGGAAAACAATTCCCTCCTTTGCCTTTTCAAAAGACATATCACTTCATTTCTTGCTCTTAGGTGGGCTTGGCAGATACACAGACGACTGCCTTCCATCACTTAGTAGGAGCTCAACAACACTATCAGGATCTGCATCATCCATACGTTTTTCACAGCCAGACAAGTCTTTTTCTGCGTGCTCGTATTCTTCAATATAGTGTATTGTATTTTCATGATGTATCATTATTAACATTGGTTGCCGCTATTTCATCTGTCACAGTGATGATGAATGGAGCTGCATTTTTCTCCTTTACTGTAATCGCTGCAGATCTTGTATAGTATTTGTAATGGTTAACAATTGTGCTGACTCCCCTGCATAGCACATGAAGGGGCTGAATGTCAGTGGTGCACCCAGGAGGGAGTCTTGACTCCATACACCATTTTCTGCGGTCGTGTAGCGTTCATTATCACAGGATCACATTGACAATAAGAGTGAGGTGACGCGCTACTAAGTCAGTAACACCGCAAACGGACAGATTAACTGCCGAGGTTCATGCAACATAGGCAACGTTCTCTATTACAGTGTATCCCTTGCTGTTATGTTTAATGGCAGTCCGGTTCCCCTAGATGTCCCTTCGGACACTTCGGTAGGTGACCTTAGGTACGGCGCGGCGTGTGTCTACCATAGCATACTGTGCAGATTACTGCGATACCTAGAGGAACACTGTTTACGATGGCTACAGTTACTAAAGTCACCATATCGCGTTAGATACTTTCCACTGTGAGCGGAATGTGGAATCTTCGTAGCGTACAGTGTGATTGGTGACGGCACTTGCAAGGGGAACCCACCGCGTTTGGAACACGGACATACTTCAAAATTCGTACACTCGTAATACTCCATGAGGACAACAAAATGTGTAAGCAGTAGCGCGTACTTCTCAAGCGCGGTTGGCAAATATTACACCTGTGCGTGGCCATTTTCACTCGGCGGCAGCCGAGTGGTCTGCGTTGAAGCTCCATAATCACTGGATCGAGTCCCGTTCGTCAGTTTTTTTCTCTATTTTCAACAGTCATTTTCTTTACTATTTATATTACAATTGATATAACGGGAAAATACATCTAATCGGATGAATCTTCATTAAATTTACAATATTATTCGGCAGTCTACAAATTTTTATCACAAATAATGTAATATTTGTAACTATCGACTAGTGAACGACCAAACGCATAAAGTGATACTGAAAGTGTATGCTTGTCCATGATTTGAGAAATCCGTTATACCTAGGAGGAGTTCGAAACGACTTGTTACCTCCAAGTTTTGACCGGCACAGACGGCTTTCGAAAGATGTACAATTAATCGTCGCTTTTGACATTACGAGTGCAAGTTGCAGGATGGTATTTTTCGTAAAAAAAAAATGGAAAACATAAAGTTAAACGGCACCAGCAGCATTGAATAAATGCTATATTTCCGCACACGCAAGGTCTTTTGAGGATTTCCGTGGAAACATAAACCTCGTTAACAGTTTCAAAAACCTCTCTTTCAGCCGATAATTTGGAAGCAAACCATGCATAACGCAGTATTTCCTTAAATATCGGCGCTGATAATTGGTCATGCACTATAGAGTGCATTTTAATAGCGTCTTCACGAGAAGCAATTTCTCGTTCTCTTTCGATTAAACACGAACAATTTAGAAGACACGGAGAAGCATACATTTTCAGTATCACTTTATGCGTTTGGTCGTTTACTAGTCGATAGTTAAGAATATTATAGTATTTGTGATAATAAAAATTTGTAGACTGCCAAATAACATTGTAAATTTAATAAAAATTCGTCCGATTACAAGTATTTTTCCCATTATATCTACTGTAATATAAATAGTAAAGAAAATGGCTGTGCTGAAAATGGAAAAAAATTGTCCGTTGAAGCGGCTGGTAGTGGACGGTTCGGGAGAGTGTTTCGGAGGTGCTGCGCCAGGTCTTCGCCAGACATCGCAGTTTATTAGAAGTTACGTGATTCGTGATACGTTGTCTCATTTACTTGTTAAATTCTACTTGTTTTCTTGGCCAGTCTCTCGTCCCCAGCATGCTCGTCTGTGTGTCTGTCGGTCTGCCATACGTTAACAGCTGCCTCTGTCATGTTTGTCGGATTCGGTGTAACGAATTTATAGCTTAAGGTGTAAAGACCAAATTCCTGAAATATGTTTTTATCTTGCCTATCATTTTGAGAGGCGGTATATGTGTAATGTAGAGCATGTTTGTACACTTTATGGAAGACTCCATTTCATGGGTTTTTATTTAAATGATCATTTTAGTATATGAAGTTGCCACCCTTCCACCGTAAGAGTTTTCTTTTAAAAACAACTTGCACTTTTGGTGGCAAGTAATTTTTTTTTTTAATGTGAGTGTTTTGTACTATTTCCATCCTTCCTACGGGGTGCATAGTTTGTGTTTGTGTGAGTTGTTAAAATTTTTAGTTTAAAGTAATCTGGTGTGTTGAAGATTTGCACCAGTGTAGTCTTTCAGAGGTGGTTGTGAGCGGTCGTGTCTACGGCCGTGTTAAAAGAGAGCGACAAGGTTCTCAGCCCGAAAGCTCATACTGTCAAAAAAAAAAAAATGTTATTTCTGCCTCTGAGTAAATTGTAACTTGATATTTACTGGGTGCTTTCTGATTATAATTTTAAATCTGTTTAAAAAAAAAAGGCTTTTAGAAATAAAATTTCCATTTATTGAAAAAAAATTATTTTCATCAGTTACCCACTGGCAACTACTCACACAGTGTGATTAAATGTATTAATGTTCTTGATGAATCGCTAGTAAATAAAGTAAATTCTGAAGAAAAGGTTTTGAAAGTAAATCCTCACGGTTCAGTAGCGTCTCCGCGACACGCTTTGTATACCCTTCACTGCAAGTGGTTATTGCACGTTGAAATGAAACATAGGCGGTGGACACATTAACCCTTTCGCGGCTCTGGGTATACGTGTATAGCGGGCATGGAGAGCGCCCTGACGGATGCGGGTATTCGTTTACAGAACAGAGAAACGTGCACAATAGAGGGCGAGAAGCCGTTGTCCGCATTTCATCGTTCCTACCAGCGCTGTCACTATCTGCTCGTCTTTGTAATGTCGCAAAACGCTACCGTTTTCATCTGCTCATGGGTGTTCTCAGCTTACGAGTCGATCGAATAGATGCAATTTGATTTCCTAACGAATACAAGACGGATGACACAAATATACCAGGTGATCAAAAAGTCAGTATAAATTTGAAAACTTAATAAACCACGGAATAATGTAGACAGAGAGGTGAAAATTGACACACACGCTTGGAATGATGTGGGGTTTTATTAGAACCACATCTACCGTTATCGGGCCTTTTTTTCTTCGAAGAAATGCGTGATTCTGGTTTTGTAACTGCTACCGTGACGGGTGAGAGGTTCGCCGATATGTTACAGAATCGCATCATCCCCAGCCTGGCTGATATACACCTGCTGGAACGTACGATGGTTATGCGGAATGGCGCTCCACCCCATATTGCTAGACGCGTGAAAGATCTCTTGCGCGCGTCGTTTGGTGATGATCGTGTGCTCAGCCGTCACTTTCGTCATGCTTGGCCTCCCAGGTCCCCAGACCTCAGTCCGTGCGATTATTGACTTTGGGGTTACCTGAAGTCGCAAGTGTATCTTGATCGACCGACATCTCTAGGGATGCTGAAAGACATCATCCGACGCCAATACCTCACCATAACTCCGGACATGCTTTACAGTGCTGTTCACAACATTATTCCTCGACTACAGCTATTGTTGAGGAATGATGGTGGACATATTGAGCATTTCCTGTAAAGAACATCATCTTTGCTTTGTCTTACTTTGTTACGCTAATTATTGCTATTCTGAGCAGATGAAGCGCCATCTGTAGGACATTTTTTGAACTTTTGTATTTTTTTGGTTCTAAGCATGTGTGTCAATTTGTACCTCTATCTACATTATTCCGTGATTTATTCAGTTTTCAAATTTATACTGACTTTTTGATCACCCGGTATATAATCCGAAGTGCACATATTATCTTGATTAACTGACGTATCGGAAGTTACAAAAGGCGAACACTGCACGAGAATACTTGCAGCTTCTCATTCACAGACGTCGCCGCGCGGTGCAGAAAGCGGCGTGCACGGTCAAGTACCTGAGATTTGATTTCAGAGCTCCAAAGTACACGTGATAGAAAGATACACACCGTGAAAGGGCATGAATTATCCTGCACAACTCATGTAACAGATATTTCCAAAGGCAAGGAGTCAAGCAAAATATGTGCAGTTTGTCAGCAACGCTCGCTGTCTCGTGGACAAAATGGTTCAAATGGCTCTGAGCACTATGGGACTTACCTTCTGAGGTCATCAGTCCCCTACTACTTAGAACTACTTAAACCTGATACGTCGTGGTATGGGAAAACTTAATCAAAACGTAAGTTAAGCAGAGCTCAAAGGCTGCAGGGAGTCTGAGCGTAGACCCAAATGAGGCTACAGTTTCAAACACAATTTAATTTTATTAAACATTAAAAAAACACTTGTTCACTGGTGCAAATGTGTATGTATATGTATATCACAAAACATGATAAAATTTTTTAAACTCCAGGCCTGAAGGGCCGCTGAACATTCACAACTGTAACGTCAGAATGACAACCTTAAGATTCAACGTAAGGAGATAATCACTGTCTGACTGACCCAACACTTTCGATTAATTATTGACCAGTACAATAAGTTACCGAAGGGAATGACTTTAATCATTCGGCCAGAAGAGCCAATCAAATATAACCATAAATGCTGTTTTGATAATGCTACAAGAATGCAAAACCAACAGTTAATTTACTTCGTCCAAAGGAGCAGTAAAGACCAAAAGACAAATTCATATAACATAGGTTTTTTCCTAATGAAACAAGCTAAAAAGATAAAATTAATAACCAAAAAAGGGGTAGTGACGTCGCCACTCGGCCTGAAGGGCCTGAATATCAGTTGTAATAAATATTTGAGAATGGTTGAAGTTAGTGAGTTAGCACTTAAAACTAGCTCGTTCTCCTCACGCTAGGAAAAATTTACAATCAGCTGTGCTAGGACTGCCTGTTTTAGCAATATGGCACAGATCTGCAGAACAATTAGAAACTTCACCAGCGTGGCGAATCGTCCACATAGGGCATGACAGCAACTCTGTATAACACACAAAATAAAAATTACTAAACATTGAAACACATGGTTCAAAATATAACGCCTGTCTACGCAGGAACTGTTAATGACGCCCCCTGACCTTTGTAAATCTTCGACTTAGTAAATGTGACGGCCAGTACTAAAGAATAATACCACTCAACAAATTGTAAAATACAAGATCGTTATTGCACTTGGGGTCAGAATAAAATTTCAGCCACAGATAATATTTTAGGTTCAGTTATTAAGGCACAGAGAGTTAACACTTTCCTAGTGATAGTTACAGTTGACAATATAACAGCAGATCATTGAATCAGGATTACGAGCACGCCTGAGCCTACTAAAATTGCGAAACACCATGGCACACGACCTTAGAGCAAAACACACTCGACGACACGGGCAGATATTGAGTGAGACACATCAAGTCAAGAAAGTCTCACCGTTAGTCCAGAAGGCAGACAAGCATTCGGCGACAGGTTGCAACCAGCACCAACTCGAGTTACGTCAATCGCCCCAGTTCCGCCATAGCAACGCGGACACGCCGCGTCAACAGTTGCTACGCCGAGCTTCCTTATCACGCAGCCCGTCCAGAACGAGTGCCGCCGTCCCGAGTACACACGCTCGTAGCAATCACGTGCGTTCACAGGAAGTCATACCACCTTTCCCGCTACATTGCGCTGCCACACAACCGGAAACTAAACTCCCCGCCTCACTCCGGCAGCAGCACTCGATACTCTCGTCGTCAGCAGGTCTCTCCCCATAACGCAGCGCCCTCCGAAATTTAAAAGCAAACGGATCAATCGCGGCAGAGCAAAGCCAAGGCTCCGGAAGACGACACACAACACCTAGGCAAAGATGAAGATGATACGGTTCAAAACCTAACTAACCTAAGGAGGCCGGCTGCAGTTCTGTGTCAAAGTAGGTAACGCAGATCTCCGATGACGCGATATGCTGAAACATCTGGCCATTGTTGTTGTTGTTGTTGTTGTTGTGGTCCTCAGTCTTGAGACTGGTTTGATGCAGCTCTCCATGCTACTCTATCCTGTGCAAGCTTCATCATCTCCCAGTACCTACTGCAACCTACATCCTTCTGAATCTGCTTAGTGTATTCATCTCTTGGTCTCCCTCTACGATTTTTACCCTCCACGCTGGCCTCCAATACTAAATTGGTGATCTCTTGATGCCTCAGAACATGTCCTACCAACCGATCCCTTCTTCTGGTCGAGTTGTGCCACAAACTTCTCTTCTCCCTAATCCTATTCAATACCTTCTCATTAGTTATGTGATCTACCCATCTAATCTTCAGCATTCTTCTGTAGCACCACATTTCGAAAGCTTCTATTCTGTTCTTGTCTAAACTATTTATCGTCCACGTTTCACTTCCATGCATGGCTACACTCCATACAAATACTTTCAGAAACGACTTCCTGACACTTAAATCTATACTCGATGTTAACAAATTTCTCTTCTTCAGAAACGCTTTCGTTGCCATTGCCAGTCTACATTTTATATCCTCTCTACTTCGACCATCATCAGTTATTTTGCTCCCCAAATAGCAAAACTCCTTTACTAATTTAAGTGTCTCATTTCCTAATCTCATTCCCTCAGCATCACCCGACTTAATTCGACTACATTTCATTATCCTCGTTTTGCTTTTGTTGATGTTCATGTTATATCCTCCTTTCAAGACACTGTCCATTTCGTTCAACTGCTCTTCCAAATCCTTTGCTGTCTCTGACAGAATTACAATGTCATCGGCGAACCTCAAAGTTTTTATTTCTTCTCCATGTATCTTAATACCTACTCCGAATTTTTCTTTTGTTTCCTTCACTGCTTGCTCAATATACAGATTGAATAACATCGGGGAGAGACTACAACCCTGTCTCACTCCTTTCCCAACCACTGCTTCCCTTTCATGTCCCTCTACTCTTATAACAGCCATCTGGTTTCTGTACAAATTGTACATAGCCTTTCGCTCTCTGTATTTTACCCCTGCCACCTTTAGAATTTGAAAGAGAGTATTCCAGGCTACATTGTCAAAAGCTTTCTCTAAATCTACAAATGCTAGAAACGTAGGTTTGCCTTTCCTTAATCTAGCTTCTAAGATAGGTCGTAGGATCAGTATTGCCTCACGTGTTCCAACATTTCTGCGGAATCCAAACTGATCTTCCCCGAGGTGAGCTTCTACCAGTTTTTCCATTCGTCTGTAAAGAATTCGCGTTAGTATTTTGCAGCTGTGACTTATTAAACTGACAGTTCGGTAATTTTCACATCTGTCAACACCTGCCTTCTTTGGGATTGGTATTATTATATTCTTCTTGAAGTCTGAGGGTATTTCGCCTGTCTAATACATCTTACTCATCGGATGGTAGAGTTTTGTCAGGACAGCCTCTCCCAATGCCGTCAGTAGTTCTAATGGAATGTTGTCTACTCCCTGGCCATACAGGAACGTATTCCCGCGGGTATTTCAGATGGATTCATGAGTACCTGCAGTCACCGCCCGTGAGGTGGTGGAGACACGATCTTCACAACGTGACCCGTACTTCGGCAAAACCGCGATCCGGAATCTCAGCAGGTACACACAAGGGCGGATTTCTGCGTCTGCCCTTGCTCTGCGAAGTCTGGAAGTTTTCCGCGAGCCACTGGCTGATGCGCTACTCTTGCAAATCGGCGCGCTCAAGTAGGCTACCCCGCTATCTTTCTCAAACGATTTTAAACAAACTGTAGGGTAAAAAAAAGTAGTTTTTACATCAGTTACAGCTTTATACGTCAGCTTCATGGGGAAGCGTATCATTTCGCTAATGGTCACAGTTACTATGATATTTCGTACATAAGTAAAATTCGGGAAGTGAAGTGCTGTGAAAAAAAGGTGTCGCAGTGAATTTGGTTTTGGTGCATATTAGACCATACATTGCTGACTGTGAAATTTGGCAAACACATTGATTTTCACTCTGCAGCGGAGTGTGCGCTGATATGATTAAAACTGTGTGCCGGACCGAGACTCGAACTCGGGACCTTTGCCTTTCGCGGGGAAGTGCTCGACCAACTGAGGTACCGAAGCACGACTCACGCCACGTCCTCACAGCTTTACTTCTGCCAGTACCTCGTCTCCTACCTTGCAAAGTTTACAGAAGCTCTCCTGCGAATCTTGTAGAACTAGCACTCCTGAAAGGAAGGATATTGCGGAGACATGGCTTAGCCACAGCCTGGGGGATGTTTGCACAGTGCTAGTTCTGCAAGGTTCGCAGGAGAGCTTCTGTAAAGTTTGGAAGGTAGGAGACGAGGTACTGGCAGAAGTAAAGCTGTGAGGACGTGGCGTGAGTCGTGCTTCGGTAGCTTAGTTGGTCGAGCACTTGCCCGCGAAAGGCAAAGGTCCCGAGTTCGAGTCTCGGTCCGGCACAGTCTTAATCTCCCAGGAAGTTTCACATTGAATTTTTGTTTAGACTTGGGAGAAGGCGTATCTATCACCGATCTCGATAAATTGTTTATTTGTTAGGTACACGTGCTGTGGGGGCGATCAGTAAGGTTGAAAATAAACACAATTTATACGCCTCCATCGCACTGTAGACACTTTTGTTGTTTCTAGATGACCGGCTTAAACAGCCTTATGCTGCCATCATCTGATCCTACGGAATCAATTTCGTAACAAGTTCCGTAAGAGCAAATGATGGCAACGTAGGACTGTTGAAACCGGTCATCTTGTAACAATACGAGTGTTTACACTGCAATGGCGAAGTTCAAAGTGTGTTCACTTTCAATTGATGTAATGTATCACAAACCAGCAATAAATCTACAATGACATACTCTTAACGCTCCTCATTCCTCAGAAACGGTTTGAGATATCGAAACGAGATTTTGGCAAATGATAGAACAGAAAGATAAGACTAATTTGTCATACGTCAAACAAGCGGAACTTTCTTACACACAGCGATATACGGCTGACTGCAGACTTTTGCAATGGAATGATGCAATTTTTTGAGAGTCGTCGGAAGCTGGTGAAATGAGAATTACTGTCGCTTTGCGACAAGGTGAATGAACAAGTTACACGTTCATATTTATACCGAGAATGTGCGTTTTCATAACCTTCAGACCTGATCTGTCCTCAGTTCCTCGCTCAATAAACTATTGTTTCATGATTATGGCGCATTTTCAACGTCATTATGATGTTAGCGTGGTGACTGTGTAATCTTCGCTTTCTTCTGAAAACAAAGAAATTTTAACATGGCAACAAGAGAAGTAGGTGATACTCGGAATTTGTCACTGGTGAATGATTTGTTTTCATGTTAGAGCAATTTTTATTTTCTACAGTTAAATTGGGGGGGGGGGGGGGGGGGGGACAATTGACACATCGAGAAACTTCTACCTTGAAATACCTTGTCTATGGAAACTGAAACATGAGCATTACACAAACAAGAATGTAAAAAATACTGCGTAGAATGAGACGGCTGAAATTTTCTAGACAATATTCAAACTGTTGACCAATGTTTGTACAAAGTAACAGCGTTGCCGAAGGATGGCATACCTCAAAAACAGGGGAGCAGGCATAGTTCACTGGTGTGACAGAAATTCGGACGTTATATATCGTAAGTAACATCTTTTCTAACGAACTTTTTTCATACTAAGAAAGGAAGCCAGAGTGTCAAAATGTTTCATTACGGACCACTGATGTTTTATTTCAATAAAACGGAACGCATGTTTTGTCGAAAGTACTCATTTTCTTGCAGCTGCAGCAACGAATTTAAAATACATTCAATGATTTATAAGATAAGAAGTGTAAGGAAGAGGCGGGGATGAGTTCTATAAAGCTACAATATATTGAGTACCAATTAAATGTCGCCTGTACTGTGTTCGCCAATGTAGGCTATTACTCAGAACTGTATTATGTCCATTATTTAAAAGGTATTGCAAAATACTTTATTATACGAAGGCTCAAACAGCCCACAACTGCCACAATTTTCTGGCTAGTATCGTTCATACATTCTCTCGAAAAATATGAACTACTCTCAAAATGCCAAAATATACAGGGTGTCTCAAAAGAATCATTTGATTTGACACCCTGTATTCTGAAACTAGTGAACATATGCAATGAATTTCGTTTTTGAGGAACATTAAACTAAACAGTTTTTTCATACCTTTTCATAGGTGTTTAATATGACCCCGTTCAGGTGCACAGGATGTGTCAATGCGGCATTCATTTCGTTCCCACATTGCAGCGATCACGCCTTGAGTTACCGCTTCCATAGCTGCTGTTATGCGATGCCAGGCTGACTCATATGGTCCAGTGTAAACGAGCCATCGTTCGGTAATCCTTTCATTTAAAAATTCTCGTACTTTTAAATGCTAGTATGGCGGTGTCTCATCCTGTTGATAAATGAAGTCGTTCGAATCAGTTTCCAACTGCAGGACAAGAGTTCTCAAGCATATCGAGATATGTGATTCCTGTAACAGTGTTCTCGGCAAAGAAAAGTGGACTATATACCTTTTCCCATGATGCTGCACAAAACATCACATTTTGGAGAGTTCGTCTCATGTTGTACAACTTCACGTCGTTGTTCCATACACCGTATTCTTCCATTATGATGGTTCAACTTTCCATTTAAATGGAATGTTACCTTATCACTGAACACAAACTGTGGAAGAAAACTGTCGTCCTCCATCTTGCCAAGAACGAAATTAGAGAACTCCACATGTTGTTGTTTGCCACCTTCACGAAGACTTGAAGTAGCTGAATTTTGTGCAGTTTCATTTGTAAACTTCGACGCAACGCACGCCAGACGAACATCGGGGACATGTCTACATCTACATGGATACTCTGCAAATCACATTAAAGTGCCTGGCAGAGGGTTCATCGAACCACCTTCACAATTCTCTATTATTCCAATCTCGTATAGCGCGCGAAAAGAGCGAACAATTATATCTTTCCGTACGAGCTCTGACTTCTCTTATTTTATCGTGGTGATCCTTCCTCCTTATCTAGGTCGGTGTCAAAAAAATATTTTCGCATTCGGAGGAGAAAGTTGGTGATTGGAATTTCGTGACAAGATTCCGTCGGGACGAAAAACGTCTTTCTTTTAATGATGTCCAGCCCAAATCCTGTATCATTGCTGTGACACTCTCTCCCATATTTCGCGATAATGCAAAACGTGCTGCCTTTCTTTGAACTTTTTCGATGTACTCCGTCAGTCCTATCTGGTAAGGATCCCACACTGCGCAGCAGTATTCTAAATGAGGACGGACAAGCGTAGTGCAGGCTGTCTCCTTAGTAGGTCTGTTATATTTTGTAAGTGTCCTGCCAATTAAACGCAGTCTTTGGTTAGCCTTCCCCACAACATTTTATGTGTGTTCCTTCCAATTTAAGTTGCTCGTAATTGTAATACCTAGGTATTTAGTTGAATTTACGGCTTTTAGATTAGACTGATTTATCATGTAACCGAAGTTTAACGAATTCCTTTTAGCACTCATGTGGATGACCTCACACATTGCGTTATTTAGAGTCAATTGCCTATTTTCGCACCATTCCGATATTTCTTCTAAATCGTTTCGCGGTATCTTTTGATCTTCTGATGACTTTATTAGTCGATAAACGACAGCGTCATCTGCAAACAACCGAAGACGGCTACTCAGATTGTCTCCCAAATCGTTAATCTATATAAGGAACAGCAAAGGGCCTATAACACTACCTTGGGGAACGCCAGAAAACACTTGTGTTTTACTCAGTTACTATGAACTGTGGCCTCTCTGAGAGGAAATCACAAATGCAGTTGCATAACTGAGACAATATTCCATAAGCACGCAATTTCACTACGGACCGCTTGTGTGGTACAGTGTCAAAACCCTTCCGGAAATCCAGAAATACTGAATGGATCTGAAATCTATTATCAATAGCGTTCAACACTTCATGTGTCGAGCTGCATGGCCTACGGATTTCTGCTGACTCCGGGTGAAACTACGGCGGATGCGTTCGACGTCTGTGTCAGACACTCGGGGACGGCCCGGCGATCTGCCTTTACACAGACGACCAGTTTCTCGTAACTGGTATGAAGCGTCTAATGCTCTGTGCTGTAGGAGGGTCCACACCATGTCTAGTACGAAAGTCATGCTGAACAGTTACTACTGACTCGCACTGCGCAAAACGTAGAACACACAACGCTCTCTATTGTCCCGAGACCATTCACTAGAACTGAAGTGGGTCCCTAGGGGGACCATGGGGAACTCTAGAGTTTGCTCTTTGCGTCAGCACGTTATCCCCAAACATATATCAAATAACGTAAGTGATTTTTTTTTAAAAAAATCGGTTTATTCCTTTTGGTACACCCTATAAAACACAACACGGTACAACGTACTTTCCATGAGATACATTGGCAACTCCTGGAATCTGGTGTCCCTGGCCTTTGGCCTGTCGTGCATGCACGGAAGTCCTAAGTCAGTGGATAAATCACAGAAACCCCGCAATTTGCTCTCTCATGCACACAAACGGACGCTGCCTGTGGACAGATTGGAGAGCCAGATCTGACAGGCGGGGACTGCACGTTAATGGGAAACGACGGACCTCGCTCAGATCAGCGGGCCAGATCCGCTACAGACGCACGGAGAAGCCGCCCACGGTTCTGGCCCGTCGTGGAAATCCACCTGTGTGTGGCCTGCTGAAGAAAAATGCTGTCAAGTAACAGGGCTCAAGGCCTCCATCAAACCGAACTTCGTCTTGATGACTAAATAGGCCACGAGCAACGAAATTCGTGATTTCGGTATTGCAGTAGGTATGTTTTGTATGTCCTTGAGACAACGTTTTAAACGAAAATTAAGTCAAAAAGGTGCTCCAGGATATTTAATTACTCTCGCGGACACCAATCGGCAAACATCTACAGCGAAGATCCATAGCAGGCGCTGGATCACGGGCGCATACCGCGAGAGAGGCCAGAGACTCACTGACAAGCAGCATTCCGCCAACGCCCTCTCGACAGCAGGTATTTACGCCGACGCCGCTGACCGGAGAGCCTCACTGACTCAGGTTGCGACCGTGAATTGCGACTAGATTAGTGACTTTAGTTTGTAATAGCAAGATTACCTATATTGTCTGCAAGGAGACTATTACTGATGAGCTTGTACCACGAACACAGATTATACTCAAGTCAAGTAGCAGCTTCATGTAAATAAAGAACCGTATTAATTCAGTAGAGTACACTACTAATTAGCTCCTTATTTAGCTTGCATTTATCACGAATCTCTTGCCCAAAGTAAAGTCCCGAGCGACCGGAAAAAAGCGCAGGTGACGACTGAACATAAGAAGGGTAGAAGGACCGATCCTCAAAATTACAGACCGATATCCTTAACATCGGTTTGTTGCAGGATTCTCAAACATATTCTCAGTTCGAATACAATGGGTTTCCTTGAGACAGAGAAGTTGATGTCCATGCATCAGCACGGCTTTAGAAAGCATCACTCCTGCGAAACGCAAGTCGCCCTTCTTTCACATGTTATCTTGCGAACCATGGATGATGGGTATCAGACGGATGTCGTATTCCTAGACTTCCGGAAAGCGTTTGACTCGGTGCCTCACTGCAGACTCCTAACTAAGGTACGAGCATATGGGATTGGTTCCCAAGTATGTGAGTGGCTCGAAGACTTCTTAAGTAATAGAACCCAGTAGGTTGTCCTCGATGGTGAGTGTTCATCGGATGTGAGGGTATCCTCTGAAATGCCCCATGGATGTGTGGTAGGCCCGCTCTTGTTTTCTATCTACATAAATGATCTTCTGGATACGGTGGATAGCAATGTGCGGCTGTTTGCTGATGATGCTGTGGTGTACGGAAACGTGTCGTCGTTGAGTGACTGTAGGAGGATACAAGATGACTTGGACAGGATTTGTGATTGGTGGATTGGTGTAAAGAACGGCAGCTAACTCTAAATATAGATAAATGTAAATTAATTTAGATGAATAGGAAAAAGAATCCCGTAATGTTTGAATACTCCATTAGTAGTATAGCGCTTGAAACAGTCACGTCGATTAAATATTTGGGCGTAACATTGCAGAGCGATATGAAATGGGACAAGCATGTAATGGCTGTTGTGGGGAAGGCGGATAGTCGTCTTCGGTTCATTGGTACAATTTTGGGAAGATGTGGTTAATCTGTAAAGGAGACCGCTTATAAAACACTAATACGACCTATTCTTGAGTACTGCTCGAGCGTTCAGCATCCCAATCAGGTCTGATTGAGGGATGACATAGAAGCAATTCAGAGGCGGGCTGCTAGATTTGTTACTGGTAGGTTCGATCATCACGCGAGTGTCACGGAAATGCTTCAGAAACTCGGGTGGAAGTCTCTAGAGGAAAGGAGGCGTTCTTTTCGTGAATCGCTACTGAGGAAATTTAGAGAACCAGCATTTGAGGCTGACTGCAGTACAATTTTACTGCCGCCAACTTACATTTCGCGGAAAGTACAAAGATAAGATAAGAGAGATTAGGGCTCGTACGGAGGCATATAGGCAGTATTTTTTCCCTCGTTCTGTTTGGGAGTGGAACAGTGAGAGAAGATGCTAGTTGTGGTACAAGGTACCCTCCGCCACGCACCGAATGGTGGATTGCGGAGTATTTATGTACATGTAGATGTAGAGGTGTTTTGAAAGAAGATACAGGGCACCGATAACATACTCTCTCTTGCTTCATTTTGTAGAATACTCTACAATTTACTTTTGCTGATGGAAGATATTGTGTGAAAACACCGAAATCGGTAGACATGAGCAAAAGGCTTCATTATCAAATAAATTTAAATAAAGAAGTTTTATGTCTACAGACTATGGTCTTTTTATGGAATGACTTTCATTTTAGTTCATTTAGGCTGTTCGCAAATGACGCCACCGAAGTTTTACTTTTTCCCAGTTCATCGTTCGCCTTAGCCTAAAGCACAGGACGTTTGGTTTCCGTGCTGATTCATTGCGCCATTTTCATAAAATTATTGGGTTTGTACGATACAGTGTAAGAATTCAGAGGGGAATGTTGTCTGACAATCGCCTTGCTAACTTCCTAGTTAACACTTCCATGTACGACCTGTTGCAGGGTGGACAGTGAGTAATTGCAGTCTGTCTACCACCGAAATGTGGGTGAGGAATATAAACTGCATCGCGATCCTGTTGGACAATAACGAACATGTAACTGCACTACGCAGATGTCGTTTCGCAATGTGGCAGGTACGGACATAGGCAACACGGTGGATCAAAAGAATTACAGGTACACAATGGAAGGCACTTACAGTACACAACAGAAAGGAAGAACAACATCTGTGATGTTACTGTGCGCTACCCTCTCACCAAGGGAAGCCTTTACAGTCCTAAGAAAAAAACAACAAAAAATTAATAATGATTTTACTAAGCAGTACCGAACAATCAGTTTCATAAGTCACAGCTGCAAAATACTAACGCGAATTCCTTACAGACGAATGGAAAAACTGATAGAAGCGGACCTCGGGGAAGATCAGTTTGGATTCCGTAGAAATGTTGGAACACGTGAGGCAATACTGACCCTACGACTTATCTTAGAAGAAAGATTAAGGAAAGGCAGACCTACGTTTCTAGCATTTGTAGATTTAGAGAAAGCTTTTGAGAATGCTGACTGGAATACTCTCTCTCAAATTCTAAAGATGGTAGGGGTAAAATACAGGGAGCGAAAGGCTATTTACAATTTGTACAGAAATCAGATGGCAGTTAGGAGAGTCGAGGGACGTGGAAGGGAAGCAGTGGTTGGGAAGGGAGTGAGAAAGGGTTGTAGCCTCTCCCCGTTGCTATTAAATCCGTATATTGAGCAAGCAGTAAACGAAACGAAAGAAAAGTTCGGAGTAGGTATTAAAATCCATGAAGAAGAAATAAAAACTTTGAGATTCACCGATGACATTGTAATTCAGTCAGAGACAGCAAAGGACTTGGAAGAGCAGTTGAGCGGAATGGACAGTGTCTTGAAAGGAGAGTATAAGATGAACATCAACAAAAGCAAAACGAGGATAATGGAATGTAGTCGAATTAAATCGGGTGATGCTGAGGGAATTAGATTAGGAAATGACACACTTAAAGTAGTAAAGGAGTTTTGCTTTTTGGGGAGCAAAATAACTGATGATGGTCGAAGTAGAGAGGATATAAAATGTAGACTGGCAATGGCAAGGAAAGCGTTTCTTAAGAAGGGAAATTTGTTAACATCGAGTATAGATTTAAGTGTCAGGAAGTCGTTTCTGAAAGTATTTGTATGGAGTGTAGCCATGTATGGAAGTGAAACGTGGACGATAAATAGTTTGGACAAGAAGAGAATAGAAGCTTTCGAAATGTGGTGCTGCAGAAGAATGCTGAAGATTAGATGGGTAGATCACATAACTAATAAGGAGGTATTGAATAGAATTGGGGAGAAGAGGAGCTTGTGACACAGGGATCGGTTGGTAGGGCTTGTTCTGAGACATCGAGGGATCACCAATTTAGTATTGGAGGCCAGCGTGGAGGGTAAAAATCGTAGAGGGAGACCAAGAGATGAATACACTAAGCAGATTCAGAAGGATGTAGGTTGCAATAGGTACTGGGAGATGAAAAAGCTTGCACAGGATAGAGTAGCATGGGGAGCTGCATCAAACCAGTCCCAGGACTGAAGACCACAACAACAACAAGCAGTACTTGTCGGATGAAATGAACGGAGAACAATTGTCACTTCATGAAGTTACAAGCCTCAGAGGTTAAGCACTGAGAAACCCTAGTGGGGGATATTTGTGAAGGGGAGAGAGAGAGAGAGAAGACGTATACGATCAAAACACGCACATTAAGACATTATTTGAACCGCAGTTGGACGACAACAGAAGTTTTCCGTATGCTATATAAAGTAGGGACCTCTAGTAGCCCGTCAGATCACGGACTAAACACGTCATGGAACTATTTGCGCCAAGGGATACAAGCCCTGACGTCAACGGAAGTTCTCCAGTGTACGTAAGTGGGAACATCGAACGGAGACCTCTAGGAGAAATCCAACATTAAAGTATTTACGTGTCAGGGGAGCCAGCTAATGGAAATATCCCGATAGGCTATTATCGAGGGTCAGCCGCAACTTAGACGGTATATTCTTCTTCTTTTAGTGTTCAACCCCGAGGTTGGTTTGCAGCAGAGCGCCATTCCTCTCTTCTGTCTGCCTTCCTCTTCATTTCCACGTATGTATTACATCCACCGTCATTCATGATCTGTTGCATGTATGGTATCCTTGGTCGCCCCCGCCGATTCCTTCCCTCAATAGCTCCTTCTGCTAATGTTCCAATGTTGTTGTGTCGTAGGATGTGCCCTCCAAGTTTCTTCTTGTTTGGATGTGCCTCGAAAGAGATCTGGTTTCCTGCACTGTTCTAACAAGGGAACCTCGCCATCGCACCCTCTCAGATTTAATTAAAAGTTGGCACAGTGGATAGACCTTGAAAAACTGAACACAGATCAATCGAGAAAACAGGAAGAAGATGTGTGGAACTATGAAAAAAATAAGTGAAATATACATAGTTCATGCGAAAGATAGGCAACATCAAGGATAATGTGAGCTCAGGAGAGCCGTGGTCGCGTGGTTAGCGTAAGCAGCTGCGGAATGAGAGGTCCTTGGTTCAAGTCTTCCCTCGAGTGAAAAGTTTAATTTTTTATATAATCAACTTCGCTCTCCAAAATTCCGGGACATGTTCAGATTTGCTTGGACATATGCAGGATTTGACGGTCTAGACACGGAAAAATTTGAAAACGTTAAAAACATATGTTTTGACAGAGCACAGGGAAAACTGTGCGAGTGTGAAACTGTTGCATTCATTTGTCGCAGTTTATGTGACAAACTCTTACGTTTTCACCACTTTTTTGGGAGTGATTATCACATCCACAAGAAAACGTACATCGGGCAAGGTAGAAGAATCTTTTTACCCATTTGCCAAGAGTACAAGTTAGGTACGTCGACAACATATTCCTGTCATGTGACGCACGTGCCGTCATCAGTGTCGTATAGAATATATCGGACGTATTTTCCTGTGGAGGAATCGGTTGACCTATGACCTTGCGATCAAATGTTTTCGGTTCCCTTTGGAGGAGCACGTCCTTTCGTCTACTAATCGCACGGTTTTTGGTGCGGTCGCAAAACACAGACACTAAACTTATTACAGTGAACTGAGACGTCAATGAACGAACGGACAGATCATAACTTTGCGAAAATAAATAAAGTAAACTTTTCACTCGAGGGAAGACTTGAACCAAGTACCTCTCGTTCCGCAATTGCTCACGCTAACCACAGGACCACGGCGCTTCTGAGCTCACATTATCCTTGATGTTGCATATCTTGCGCATGGACTACTCAGTTTGTATATTTTGCTTATTTTTGTCATAGTTCCACATAACTTCTTCGTTTTCTCGATTGATCTCTGTTCAGTTTTTCAAGGCCTATCCACTGTGCCAACTTATAACTAAATCTGAGGGGGGTGCGATGGGGAGATTCTCTTGTAAGCACCTCTTTATTTGTTACTTTGTCTCTCCAGCTGATCTTCTTCATTCTTCTATAGCACCACATCTCCAGGGCCTCTAGCCGTCTTCTCTCTTCTCTTCCAATTGTCCAAGTTTCACATCCGCATAGGGCCACACTCCAAACGAAACGGAGACGGTATATAAGCAAGAGATAAAATGAGAAGAGTGAGTCTGATGGAGAATTATGATGGAGTAGTCTGACGGAGGAGTCCGTGAGCAGTATTACGACAGTCAGCCACAACCTGTGTATGCAGAAGTAATATTCGCAGCGAGAAGTCGGTGATCAGATCTGGAGACACACACATCAACTGCAAGATAAGTTATCATTATCTATTCTTGGGAATAGCTCTGAACGTAGACGATCTGTCTTTGTCTCAAGGAACAGTTAGCAGTTGTAGCTTCGCAATCAACAAGAACAACTTACAGAATAGTAGTTGCCTTTTGTAAGCTTAGGCGAGTGGCCTGTTGATAAGAATAAATTGAGTCTGACAAGTAATACAGAAAGGAGTTAGTAACTGGCACCTCTTTTATAAGTTAACAAAGAGAATTAAGATATTACTTAAATAAATACTGAAGTCTTCAGCATCCCCTTCCTTCCATTAATCCTAAAAAGATTACCACTGCAAACAGTAACCACCCAGTTCTACCTCCGAGAGCTTTCTCCCTCTACCTCCGACAATAAAGGTGGAAACTCAAACAACCCTCTGATTGTCGTCAACGTTCCGATCTACATCTACATGATTACTCTGCAATTCACATTTAAGTGCTTGGCAGAGGGTTCATCGAACCACAATCATATTATCTCTCTACCATTCCACTCCCGAACAACGCGCGGGAAAAACGAACACCTAAACCTTTCTGTTCGAGCTCTGATTTCTATTATTTTATTTTGATGATCATTCCTACCTATGTTGGTTGGGCTCAACAAAATATTTTCGCATTCGGAAGAGAAAGTTGGTGACTGAAATTTCGTAAATAGATCTCGTTGCGACAAAAAACGTCTTTGCTTTAATGACTTCCATCCCAACTCGCGTATCATATCTGCCACACTCTCTCCCCTATTACGTGATAACACAAAACGAGCTGCCCTTTTTTGCACCCTTTCGATGTCCTCCGTAATCCCACCTGGTAAGGATCCCACACAGTGCAGCAATATTCTAACAGAGGACGAACGAGTGTAGTAAGCTGTCTCTTTAGTGGACTTGTTGCATCTTCTAAGTGTCCTGCCAATGAAACGCAACCTTTGGCTCGCCTTCCCCACAATATTATCTATGTGGTCTTTCCAACTGAAGTTGTTCGTTATTTTAACACCCAGGTACTTAGTTGAACTGACAGCCTTGAGAATTGTACTATTTATCTAGTAATAGAATTCCAACGGATTTCTTTTGGAACTCGTGTGGATCACCTTACATTTTTCGTTATTTAGCGTCAACTGCCACCTGCCACACCATACAGCAATCTTTTCTAAACCGCTATGCAGCTGATACGGGTCTTCGGATGACCTTACTAGACGGTAAATTACAGCATCTGCAAACAAGCTAAGAGAACTGCTCAGATTGTCACCCAGGTCATTTATATAGATCAGGAACAGCAAAGGTGCCAGGACGCTTCCCTGGGGAACACCTGATATCATTTCAGTTTTACTCGATGAATTGCCGTCTGTTACTACGAACTGCGACCTTCCTGACAGGAAATCCAGTCGCACAACTGAGACGATACTCCATAGGCCCGCAGCTTGATTAGAAGTCGCTTGTGAGGAACGGTGTCAAAAGCTTTCCGGAAATCTAGAAATACGGAATCAACTTGAGATCCCGTGTCGATAGCGGCCATTACTTCGTGCCAATAAAGAGCTAGCTGCGTTATACAAGAACGATGCTTTCTGAAACCATGCTGATTACGTATCAATAGATCGTTCCCTTCGAGGTGATTCATAATGTTTTAATACAGTACATGCTCCAAAACCCTACTGCAAACCGACGTCAATGAATGAGGTCTGTAGTTCGATGGGTTACTACCCTTCTTAAACACTGGTGCGACCTGCGCAATTTTCCAATCTGTAGGTACAGATATATCGGTGAGCGAGCGGTTATATATGATTGCTAAGTAGGGAGCTATTGTATCAGCGTAATCTGAAAGAAACCTAATTGGTATACAATCTGACCTGAAGACTTGCCCGTATCAAGCGATTTGAGTTGCTTCGCAACCCCTGAGGTATCTACTTCTAAGAAACTCATGCTAGCAGCTGTTCGTGTTTCAAATTCTGGAATATTCCATTCGCCTTCCCTGGTGAAGGAATTTCGGAAAACTGAGTTCAATAACTCCGCTTTAGCGGCACAATCGTCGGTAACAGTACCATCGGCATTGCGAAGCGAAGGTATTGGCTGCGTCTTGCCGCTTGTGTCTTTACATACGACCAGAATTTCTTCGGATTTTCTACCAAATTTCGAGACACTGTTTCGTTGTGAAACCTATTAAAGGCATCTCGCATTGTGGCACTTGTGGTGATCGCACTACAAAACTGTGCTGGAACGCCACAAGCCGTAAAAACGAAAAACAGTAATTCTACTTGGTATGGGTATTATATTGTAGTGGGTTGCAGGCACGTACTTTGTTAGTGTAAATCTCAAGTTACAGAATTTTCCAATCATATACAAGTTATCATTTTTCCAAAGTAACTTTTTCTCCGCCCAGGGTAGCTTGTAACAGGAATCCTGGCTTAGTTCTGAATTTCTCCTTCGTGGTACTCAGAAACTGCAACCATTGCGACAGTGTGACAGCGGTTTTATAAAGAATATTATTGAAGAGTGGTTCTAAAAGCACTGGAAGGTCCGGCTAACCAATAGCAGCCGTAGGCCTGAGTAGGCTGCCCGCCGCGCACGGGGTATTTAACGCGAAACGTTGGCCAGAATTAGTAATTTGTATTTTCTATAGATCGTATTTATAGAATGATGATGTATTGACATACATCGTAACATGAAATGAAACGGAAGTATAATATTGTTATTAGATTCTCTATTTCTGAAGCTGTAATACTGCACTACTGGCCATTAAAATTACTACACCACGAAGATGACGTGCTACAGACGCGAAATTTAACCGACACGAAGAAAATTCTGTGATATGCAAATGATTAACTTTTCAGAGCATTCACACAAGGTGGGCGCCGGTGGCGTCACCTACAACGTGCTGACAACAGAAAAGCTTGTAACCGATTTCTCATACACAAACAGCAGTTGACCGGCGTTGCCTGGTGAAAGGTTGTTGTGATGCCTCGTGTAAGGAGGAGAAATGAGAGAGAGATCATCACGTTTCCGACTTTGATAAATGTCAGATTGTAGCCTATCGCGATTGCGGTTCATCGTATGGCGACATTGCTGCTCGCGTTGGTCGAGATCCAATGACTGTTAGCAGAATATGGAATCGGTGGCTTCAGGAGGGTAATACAGAACGCCGTGCTGCATCCCAACGGCCTCCTATCACTAGCAGTCGAGATGACAGGCATCTTATCCGCATGGGTGTAACGGATCGTGCAGCCACGTGTCGATCCCTGAGTTAACAGATGGGGACGTTTGGAAGACAACAACCATCTGCACGAACAGTTCGACGACGTTTGCAGCAGCACGGACTATCAGCTTGGAGACCACGGCTGCGGTGACCCTTGCCGCTGCATCACAGACAGGAGCGCCTGCGATGGTGTACTCGACGACGAACCTGGGTGCACGAATGGCAAAACGTAATTTTTTCGCATGAATCCACGTTCTTTTTACAGCATCGTGATGGTCGCATCCGTGTTTGGCGACATCGCGATGAATGAACATTGGAAGCCTGTATTTGTCATCGCCATACTGGCGTATCACACGGCGTGATGGTATGGGGTGCCATTGGTTACACGGTCACCTCTTGTTCCCATTGATGGCACTTTGAACAGTGAAGGTTACATTTCAGATGTGTTGCGATTCGTGACTCTACCCTTCATTCGATCCGTGCGAAACCCTATATTTCAGCAGGATAATGCACGGCAACATGTTGCAGGTCCTGTACGGGCCTTTCTGGATATAGGAAATGTTCGATTGCTTCCCTGGCCAGCACATTCTTCAGATCTCTCACCAATTGAAAACGTCTGGTCAATGGTGGCCGAGCAACTGCCTCGTCACAATACGCCAGTCACTATTCTTGATGAACTGTGATATCGTGTTGAAGCTGCATGGGCAGCTGTACTTGTACACGACATCCAAGCTCTGTTTTAATCAATGCCCAGGCGTATCAAGGCCGTTACTACGGCCAGAAGTGGTGGTTCTGGGTACTGATTTCTCAGGATCTATGCACCCAAATCACGTGAAAATGTAATCACATGTCAGTTCTAGTATAATACATTTGTCCAACGAATACCCGTTTACCATCTGCATTTCTTCTTGGTGTAGCAACTTTAATGGCCAGTAGTGACGTCTCTCAGTCTTCAATAGCGAGCATCGGAATCTCGGAATCGTGGTTGTCTAAAAATTTCTATTGTAAATGAATTCATGAATTTGCTGTGAACCATCACTCCCTCCCCCCCCCCCAACCCCCACCCACACCCTCCCCCCGTTTATACCTACGTTCCAATTTGGAAGATCGTTTAAAACCTCTTCCAAATGTAATATTAATCGCTCTCATCTCTGACTAGACGAGGATTGAAGTTTAACCTCCACAAATGTGACAGTCACCTGACAGGATTCAGTCACAGGGCAGCACTGCTTTATAGTATCTTCAAAGGTACTGAAACACAGGTACACCTATTTATCAGCTGTTCAGATTATTTCGAATTGTTTGCTTGTCAGCGAGGCTGCTACAAGGACTGACAAGGGTTGTCTGTAGGAAATTTTTTTTCCGATCTAATAGTTTCTGTAAGTAGCTCCTCACGGAACGGAGAGCAAGTAATAGATTCAACCATTATGGTACTATCACCATTTCCAAATTCTCGGATCTTCATTTGACTGGTGCACGTCAACTGAGTGGCTTCAAAATTGTTTCTCAGTATCTGTGTCTTGCGTCTTTTTCTGCGTTCGCTTAGCTTTAGGAACAAATTTGACGGCCAATCAACTCGAGTTTTGCATCATGGAATTTTAGTGGTTTTTTGCAGCCAGTTGTAATTATTTTTTAAGGAGGTACTGTCCAGTTTGTGTGAAGTAAGCTATAATTCCTTTAATTGTGACTTTATGTAAGGAATTTTATTTTTAAAATCTTCATTTTCTTCATTAGGGAAGGCAGGATCTGATTATATACAATTTTTCACGAAGTCTAATCTTTTTACAAACACTTTTCCACATCTCTTCATAAGATCATGGAGGACTTTCGAAGAGCCTGAGATAAAAACAAAATGATTTCAGAATTCATTTCTGAGGTATTTTTATAGGTGACAAATCAGATATGTGGCACAATCGTACAAAATCAAACTGCGGTATTCTACGGCTATTTTTTTTTTTTAAATTTCGAGTAGAGGAATGATTTTTGTATCACGCCCTATTAACAAGAATGCAGAGAAACGCCCTGGACTATACCAAAAACAAGATTAGTGATAGAATTGGTAAATAATATGAATGAAAATAATTACAAATAACGGTACATTTTCTGATATTCGGAAGCTATATTGTTGTTCACGACGCACACTTTGACACGGTAAAAGGAGAATCATTTTAAGCCAGTGGAGAAGCATCACATGCGCTACAAACGAGACGTACATACGGACAAGCTCTTGTATCAGCGCACAGTACGCAAATAGCACACAGCCTCAGCAATGCCCCTTCTATCAGACTATCGCAAGAAGTAACGCATTCCGGCAACGACGCGAATTTGAAAAGCAGATTCCAGAAACATCAACTAACGTTACGATGTTCCTAAGAGTGTAGGTTTCTTGTTCAGTAACAAACAAAAACACTCAGGGTGGATCACGTCGCAATTTCTCTATATGTATATTAAGGATCAGAAGCTTAAAGACTCTACTGGCTGAGCGTATGTTACGTAGCTCGTAGGCCAGTAAGTTCTACAATCACCTGCACAGAGATCGCGTCTAACCAGACGTATATACAGGGTGGTCCCGAATTCATGGTACAAACTTTAATGGTAGGTACAGGACATTGTAACAAGGATTTATTGTATAGGAATGTATAGTCGCAGGTGACGCGGTGAGGCGTAAACAGGGGAAAGAGAAATGGAGTGATCGGTTGGTGTCACTGCCGGTAGAGGGCAGTAGATGAACATGATGTATCGCAGTAGGGACAAGCGCCATTCACAATTGTGCTGCCGTAGACGATGGGTGACTTTACGTATGCAGAAAAAGCAGACATGCATTACATGTACAGCCGTGCAAATGGTAACGCCAGAGCTGCGTTACGAATGTATCGCGCGGAGTATCCTAATCGACGAATGCCGGATCATAGAATTTTTCAACGGTTACATCGTCAACTTTGTGAAACAGGTACGTTCGACGTCAACAGACATGACGCTGGTCGATTAAGAGCTGTACGCACTCCAAGACTGGAAGAACGCATCTTGAACATAGTGGCTGATAGACCCGAGTCAAGCACAAGAACTGTTGCGCGTGACGTACATGTGAGTCATCAGACTGTATGCAGAGTGTTAAATGAAAATCGCTTACACCCCTTCCATTTTCAAAAAGTACAAGCATTGAATCCGGCAGATTATCCTCTTCGCGTGAACTTCTGCCAGTGGTTGTTGCAGCAATGTGCGTTGCAGCCGGATTTCGTAGGTCATGTGCTATTTACAGATGAAGCGACATTTTCACGCGAGGGTGTCTTTAATGCGCACAATTCCCATGTGTGGGCAACAGATAATCCACATGCAACGCGTCCACATGCGTATCAACAACGTTTCGGTATTAATGTGTGGGCTGGTATTGTGAACGACTTTTTGATTGGGCCATACTTACTACCCACGCGACTCTGTGGCGAAAGCTATCTTATTTTTCTGCAAGAAGTGTTACCAGAACTGCTGCAAGATGTTCCGCTCGCCATTCGTAACCGCATGTGGTTTCAGCACGATGGAGCGCCAGTACACTTCAGCACTGCTGTACGGAATTACCTGAATGCCACGTTTGGTGCTAGATGGATTGGGCGTGGTGGACCAGTCCCTTGGCCACCCCGATCTCCTGATTTCTCTTGCCTCGATTACTTTTTATGGGGACATCTTAAGAGTCTTGTTTATGAGACTCCAGTTGACTCAGATGAGGATCTCGTTGCTCGCATATCTGTAGCTGCTGCAGGTGTGCGTGAAATACCAGGCATCTTTGAACGTGTACGCCAATCGCTGCACCGACGCTGTCAAGCATGTATCGCTCATGGTGGACGCAATTTTGAACACTTACTGTAAACATGACACTTGTCAACAACGATTTCAATAAAATCTTTCGTTTTCCTTTCGGCCGTTATTTCCCCTGTTTACGCCTCACCGCGTCACCTGGGACTATACATTCCTATACAATATATCCTTGTTACAATGTCCTGCACCTACCATTAAAGTTTGTACCATGAATTCGGGACCACCCTGTATAAAATTACGAAGATTAGTAAAATTATTCTTTAGATAGGTTCATTCCACGCTAGCGGTAGAGTTGTAGGCGCTGAATAGTATAAATGCTTCTGAAAAATTATCTTTGGGAATCTTTACGTGAACTGAAACCAAATGCTTTCTTCTATTAGTTCATCTATTACTATACGAACCACGATCCGCCGGCACAATTATCTCTCGTAAGCGCACCAAAATTCGCAAATGCAGGTACTTTTTAATTATGTAATTTGAGTTCAATTTCGACGTCTCTTGAGTAATAAAACTGATAATGTTTAACTGATATACACTATCAGATCATTATGCTTTGAAAAGCTCTGCTAGATTCACAATTCATATAACTTCTCGTAAACTCAATAAGTCAGAGACTAAGCACGACTTTCTCTTCGCGTCGTAAGATATATAAATATTCCCTCAGTAAAAATCATCGCTGTTCCTGATTCCCACAAACATCTCAGTATAAATAGTCATCGATTTCCAAAATAATTAATTCTTCGACGTTTTGTCTTTTTAGAAGTCACAAACGTATTTCGTAACATCTTACTCAAATGACTGCTACGCAGGTATTCCACTGTACATGTGGCATCACGAAGCGTGGCTCTTTCACAACAGGTAACATAGAACTATGATGGAGGACTGAAGTAACAACATATTTTCGTTTGTGTCTGTCGTCTGCGTCCGGTGACTTCAATTTCCGGCCCTGCTGGAAGATTCCTTCCGCTGCCGCTTAGCAGCAGCGCCGCTCATGTAACGTAAGGAACAGAGCCCACCCACCCCTCCTCCCCAGCCCCTAAACACACACACACACACACACACACACACACACACACACACACGCACACGCACACACACACACACACACACACACACACACGCACACACACACACTCTGTGTAGGTTTCAATACAGAAATTAACGTAATTCCTACAAACATCGTCTGTGTTTGGTATACTCAATATGTATAAGATCAGCCAGACTCTGCCATATGTCGTAGCTGCGTTAACTCATACTGTGAAAAATACTGTACCATCACAATACGTGACAGCAACATTTCAAGGCGTCGTTAATTTTAATTGCCGTCGGTGAATTTGACCGTGAGCTAAGTATAGTGTGCCGCTTGTGTCAGGAGCAAAATTGTATGTAGCGCGGCCACTGCGGGCTTAATGGAAGTGAGAAGGGGAATATTTTACTATTTGTTCCCCAAAGCTGACAAGTGAGCGTGAGAAGCACCGATAGGTTGCTATGGTACAAATGTCATACGGAAGTAACATGGATTCGTGAACGCACGTTTGAGTCAACATTTGTGAAACTCTAATTCCCTCACAATTCCGAAGACGGCAAGAGCTGACAAGTGCGAGAATTATCGCACAATCAGCTTAACAGCTCATGCATCGAAGCTGCTTACAAGAATAATATACAGAAGAATGGAAAAGAAAATTGAGAATGCGCTAGGTGACGAACAGTTTGGCTTTAGGAAAAGTAAAGGGACGAGAGAGGCAATTCTGACGTTACGGCTAATAATGGAAGCAAGGCTAAAGAAAAATCAAGACACTTTCATAAGATTTGTCGACCTGGAAAAAGCGTTCGACAATATAAAATGGTGCAAGCTGTTCGAGACTCTGAAAAAAGTAGGGGTAAGCTATAGGGAGAGACGGGTCATATACAATATGTACAACAACCAGGAGGAATTAATAAGAGTGGACGATCAAGAACGAAGTGCTCGTATTAAGAAGGGTGTAAGACAAGGCTGAAGCCTTTCGCCCCTACTCTTCAATCTGTACATCGAGGAAGCAATGATGGAAATAAAAGAAAGTTTCAGGAGTGGAATTAAAATACAAGGTGAAAGGATATCAATGATACGATTCGCTGATGACATTGCTATCCTGAGTGAAAGTGAAGAATTAAATGATCTGCTGAACGGAATGAACAGTCTAATGAGTACACAGTATGGTTTGAGAGTAAATCGGAGAAAGACGAAGGTAATGAGAAGTAGTAGAAATGAGAACAGCGAGAAACTTAACATCAGGATTGATGGTCACGAAGTCAATGAAGTTAAAGAATTCTGCTACCTAGGCAGTAAAATAACCAATGACGGACGGAGCAAGGAGGACATCAAAAGCAGACTCGCTATGGCAAAAAAGGCATTTCTGGCCAAGAGAAGTCTACTAATATCAAATACCGGCCTTAATTTGAGGAAGAAATTTCTGAGGATGTACGTCTGGAGTACAGCATTGTATGGTAGTGAAACATGGACTGTGGGAAAACCGGAACAGAAGAGAATCGAAGCATTTGAGATGTGGTGCTGTAGACGAATGTTGAAAATTGGGTGGACTGATAAGGTAAGGAATGAGGAGGTCCTACGGAGAATCGGAGAGGAAAGGAATATGTGGAAAACACTGATAAGGAGAAGGGACAGGATGATAGGACATCTGCTAAGAAATGAGGCCATGACTTCCATGGTACTAGAGGGAGGTGTAGAGGGCAAAAACTGTACAGGAAGACAGAGATTGGAATACGTCAAGCAAATAATTGAGGACGTAGGTTGCAAGTGCTACTCTGAGATGAAGAGGTTAGCTAGCTCAGGAAAGGAATTCGTGGCGGGCAGCATCAAACCAGTCAGTAGACTGATGACCCAAAAAAAAAAAATAAAATAAAAAAAAAAATAAAAAAAATCCTGTCTCTCAAACCCCACCCTATGGAGAAAAGGGAGTGTTTTAGAGAATCAAAATTTACGAAGTAAATAAGTATTTTTTATTTATCCGTAACCATTTTCCACGCATAAATGAGAACATGGGTTTTTGAATTGTAGCGCCAACTACCAAGAATCAAAACAAATATTCAAGACAAAATGTACGTAGTTTTTTATGTAGAATCTGATACTGCAATAAGAAATGGGGGTTCCCATTTTTAATTTTAAAGTTGCCTCGCGCCCCACCCCCAGGAGGCAGGGGGTGGCGGGCTAATTTTAGCACCAGGAGATGTCCCCCTCGAAAATAATCAACTTTGGATTCTACACATTTTTCGTGTGAAGCTTATTTTTCCAGTTATTCTGGTTTGTCAACTTAAAATTTACACCCTGTAGAGACGATCATAACTCTTATATAACTGATTTACCTTACCTCTCGTCTATGGGAAGTAATAATTTTTACATCAGTGTTTAAACAATGTCTTTTGGCCTACAACTGTAGTTCTTTATTATTTATTTCAGTTTGGTAGATTCCTCTGTCGACTACTAATGCTGGCATGATGTACGATAGTGAAAAATGGCCAGACTAGTCATCGGGAAAACATGCGAAGGTGGTCATCCCCGTAAGAGTTAGTTACTTCCAAAACATGCGCATGGTACAACAGATAAAACCGACTTCTGAAAACTTCCGTGTACAAACCTATCATCCACCATTCTATACATTTGTGAAAATTTTGAATAAATTAAGTTACATTACCTACAACCGTTTCTCTTTTTTTCTATTAAGCCTAATACGAAAGGAGGATCAAAAAGAGTCTGCTGCAGACGCTTAGTATTCTTTCAGACAGTAAAGTGTGGAGATACGTAGAAACTGCTCCAGGAAATCAGAAAAGCAAACAGGGTATCCCATTTAGACGCGGAAGACTGGTCGCTATTTAAGCCTTCAGGTTCAAATGGTTCAAATGGCTCTGAGCACTATGGGACTCAACTGCTGAGGTCATTAGTCCCATAGAACTTAGAACTAGTTAAACCTAACTAACCTAAGGACAACACTAGTTAAACCTAACTAACCTAAGGACATCACAAACATCCATGCCCGAGGCAGGATTCGAACCTGCGACCGTAGCGGTCTTGCGGTTCCGGACTGCAGCGTAAGCCTTCAGGAAAATGCATGTAGTGCTAATATATTATTTTATGTTTCACTGTCCGCCCCGGGTAGCTGAATGGTCAGCGTGACGGATTGTCTATTCTCTGGGCTTGGGTTCGATTCCCGACTGGGTCACGGAATTTTTACTCCGACCAGGGACTGGGTGTTGTGCTGTCATCATCATCATCAGTTATTCAAAAACAGTCTTAATCGCATTTGTTGTTATTATACCGCCAACCGGTTTCAACCCGACATAGGGGGTTATCTTGTGGCGTTTACACCATTGGTCGACTGCTGGTGGTGTCACTCCTGTCTACATAACGGCAGGAAACTATCACTATAAGAACCTTCAACATCGCAGCGCGTCAGCAATCGTTTTCTTTTTCGTTTATAAATATATAGCTATGGTGTTCTTTTAATCATTGACAGGTCTTCTTAGGCACTTGTGGGTTTTATTGTTGTTCTGAAGAAGATGTAGTTATCTACGCTGAATCCTGGGTTAACACTAGGTGCTTTTGGCGCAATCGAGGCGGGTTTTTTGTTTTTTTAAAAAAACTATCACTATATCCTTTTGTCGGGTTGAAACCGGTTGGCGGTATAATAATAATAAATGCGGTTAAGACTGTTTTTGAATAATTGATTAATCATACTAATTGTTGCCTCATCTCCACAACCATGTTGTCCAAAACCCTCATCATCATCATCATCCTATCATCCTCATCGAATGCAGGTCACCGAAGTGGCGTCAAATTAAAAGACCGGCGCCTGGCGAACGGTCTGCCCGTCGGGGGGCCCTAGCCATACGAATAAATACAATTTTATGTTTCACTTCAAAATGTTTGCTCTTATACCATGCAATATGCCGATTCACATGTATAATTCCTAAGCATCTATCAACAACACTTTGGTAAAAACTGAATTATTCTTGGAGTGGCCTCTTTACTCCCTCCCTCCCCCCCCCCCAACTCCTTTCCTATGGGACTCGAAGTGTCGCTCTGCAATGAGTAAATTGACTGCTAAGGAAAAATGTTTGACGACAACTGACCTGAGAGGTCCATCAATTTTCCATTGTTAAGCCATCAACAATAGTATTCCAGTCGGCACTGAAGCTTCATTTGCCAATGCTGTGTCTGCTTACCCTGTAGAGGACCGAAGGTTGAACTGTCAACCTGTATTGCGTTAGTGGCTAACAGAAGCCGTTTCGAGCTCATTGGGGAGACCACCTCAGGTGAAGCAGCAGCATTAGGCTATCGGTGAGGCAGCGGCGGCGGCAGCAACAGCAGGTGTTTGTGGAGGCTGGCAGCCCCGAGGCGATTACAAGCGGCGGCGCAGTCACCGCCGCAGACGGGAGGCCTAATGGACGCCGGGAGCGAAACTGCACTGGCTGGCTTTTCAGTCGCGGAACGAGAAGGCGCGTTAGTGCAGCAGCGCCGCCGCCTCTGGCTTCAAACGCAGATAGCGCGGGCAGCACGCGCACACAATCGTTCTTGCGTCAATATGCTGTCACTACCACTAAGAATATTTCCTCGTGTCCATTTGGATTGTACGACAATGCTGATGGTACATTTAGATTCAGCGGGTAAACCCCTCAGCCCTGATATTATTTTGGGAATCGAATTCCCTTACATAAGAGCTTCAGATGTCAAACTACTTTATCAGCGATAGCGATGGAAATGTTACCGAAGATGGTGCCACTCAAGCGGAGTTACTAAATGCAGTTTTCCGTGATTCCTTCACGAATGAAGAAGAAGTAAATATTCCAGAATTCGAAACCGTAACAGCTGTTAGCATGAGTGACATAAAAGTAGATATATTAGGTGTTGCTGAACCACCCAAATCACTTAAGAAAGGCAACTCTTCTAGTTGAGGCGCAGCGCCGTATAACGATCCTACCTTGGAGGCGGTCAAGTGGGAGATGTGTCTCAGAGCTGGATAGTGACAGATGGTGACGCGAGACTGGACGCGCACGTAGTTTATGTATCAGCCGATAGAGGACAGTATTGGATAGGGGACTGAGATGTAGTTTCGATTGTGCACAGTAGAGTGCACTAAAGTAATAGAATGTTTTTCGCAAACTGTTATAGTATTTTGATAAAGTGTTGTTATGTCGTTATCTGTATGTAAAATGTTACAAATGTGTTTCAGCAGTGTAAATGATGCGTGTGGTTTAAGGTTAATAAGAAGATAATTGTTTAACGAGTTATGTAGTAGGATTTAGTGTGGGAACATTTCGAAGAAGTATGGATATGGACAAGGGGACTTTTGTAGAATAGATTTGTAAAGTAAGTGTATGGTAAAGGGAAAGTTAATTCAGGTATAGATAACAATAGTAAATAAGTTTATGCATAAACAAAACTTCAGCATATTAGATAATTACGTCGGTAAAAAAGTGCAGTCGTTATGTTTACTATTTTACGATTGGGTATTGATGGAAAGCGCGGACTGACGCGGGAGAATGTTGGTTTGCTATTGGCTGTTGAGTAAACTGACCAATGGTAAAGCAGTATTCTGCACGCGCCTTTCTCTGCTGGTAGAGAAGACTTAGAGTATGCTAAGGAGGAGTCGGAGCCTAGCCATGAAACAGTTCGGACGTCTGTAGTAGCAGTTCCGATGGAAATGGTAAGTTGCCGGATCTAGCAGAGTTTCATACATCAAAAGTGTGGTAAAATGACGGCATAATTATTCCGATGGGCGTGTAGAAATTTCGGAATTTTTACGTGAATTTTGTGACGAGAAAAGACATATATTCCACTTGGCGTATTGAGCAGGTCGGTGGCTAAAAGCTGTGACTGCATTTGGTACCGACAGACTTAATATTTGGCGAGCATCATCAATCAAAAACAATCAGTATTTTTGTAGCTATTACGTTTCCGGGAAATGCAACACCATAAACTTGCTAACGTGGGTGAAAGGGATTGTGAGTGACTGTGCTAAGACTAGCACGGGCTTGGCAGTGATACTTGTTCACCTAAGTTTCAGAACATATTAACTGAGGACACAATTTCCAAACTTTCATTTGTTTGAAAACTTTCTCCCGAAAGGTAGTTTAGTGACTTAAATTGCAGCCTGGCTCACGTCGAAGCACAGTAGGTTTCAATCGGCTTTCCTACTGATGATCTGTGGAGACAATGTTCACAGGTAGGTGCAGGTCCGTCGTAAAAGGGACGGAAAGAACCGCGCCGCCGCACAGTCCAGATGGTGTAACAATCAGATTCCTTTCAGAGTATGCTGACACAACAGCGCCTTTCTTAGCATTCATATACAACCGCTCACTTGACGGAAGGTCCGTTCCTACAGACTGGAAAGTAGCACAGGTCACACCAACATTCAACAAAGGAAACAGGAGAAACCCATCGAATTACAGACCCATATCACTGACCTCAATTTGCCGTAGGATTTGGGAGCATATACTGTACTCGAACATTATGAATCACCTTGAAGAAAATGACTTATTGATCCATAACCAACACGGATTCAGAAAATATCGTTGTTGTACAACACAGCTACGTGTTTATTCCCATGAAGTAATGAGTGCTGTCGACAAGGGATCTCAGATCGATTCCATATTCCTAGATTCCCACAAGGCTTTTCATACCGTTCCTCACAAGCGACTATTAATCAAATTGCGTGCATATGGAGTATCGTCTCAGTTGTGTGACTGGATTCGTCACTTCCTCTCAGAGAGGTCACAGTTCGTAGTGATAGACAGTAAATCATCCGGTAGAACAGAAGTGGTATCTGGCGTTCCACAAGGTAGAGTCATAGGCCCTATGCTGTTCCTGATTTACATAAATGATCTAGGTGAAAATCTAAGCAGCTCCCTTAGATTGTTTGCAGATGATGCTGTAATTTACCGTCTAGTAAAATCATCAGACGATCAATTCCAATTACAAAATGATCTACAGAAGTTTTCTGTATGGTGCGAAATGTGGCAATTACCACTAAACAAATAAAACTGCGATGTCATCCACATGGGTACTAAAAGAAATCCGATGAATTTTGGGTATACGATAACTCGCACAAATCTAAGGGCTGACAATTCGGCTAAATACCTAGGAATTATAATTACGGGCAACTTAACTTGGAGAGACCACATACATAATATTATGGGGAAGGCGAAACAAAGACTGCGCTTTGCTGGCAGAACACTTAGAAGGTGCGTCAAACCCACTAAAGAGACAGCCTACATTACACTTGTCCGTCCTCTGCTGCAGTATTTCTGCGCGGTGTGGGATCCTAACCAGGTAGTATTGACGGAGGACATGGAAAAAGTGCAGAGAAGGGCAGCTCTTTTCGTGTTATCACGCAATAGGGATGAGTGTGTCATTGATATGATACGCGAGTTGGGGTGGCAGTCACTGAAACAAAGGTGGTTTTCTTTGCGGCGATATCTATTTACGAAATTTCAATCACCAACTTTCTCTTCCGAACGCTAAAATATTTTGTTGACACCCACCTACGTAGGGAGAAATGATCATCATAATAAAATAAGAGAAATCAGAGCTCGAACGGAAAGGTCTAGGTGTTCCTTTTTCCCACGCGCCATTCGAATATGCAATGGTAGAGAAGTAGTATGAGAATGATTCGATAAACCCTCTGCCAGGCACTTAAGAGTGAATTCCAGAGTAAACATGTAGATGTAGATGTAACAGTGAGTTAAGGGAGATGTCCATGAAAAACACACTCTGCTTAAAACATATAACAAATTCACAGTTTTGAAGATAAGGAATGCAATTTTGTACCATATTTTATATTAAATTAACACACTTACGGAACTTCTTTGGTTATATGTATTTAACCTTTTTACTGAATTTTATTTTCAGAACATAGTATATGTACCTTCTTCTCAGAAACTATTCCCTAGCAAATTTTCTGTTTAATCTCTTTTCATACAGTAAACGTCTCTGATAAAGTTTTTCGTATATATCGAATAGGAGAATTTAAATAATTTCTTAATTATGACGGAATAATACGAATTTCATGCAAAATTCAAGCACTTTGCCCCGTATCTCAGCTTATGCTATCGTTTTCGAAATTGGCTCTTGAGACATCATCTACTCAGTGTGAAGAAATACGTGCAGAAAATCTCATAATTCTAGCTTTCATGCAATCTGAGAAAAAGGTAAATAAACTAAAAAAATAAAATTTTCAGAAATTTTAAATTTCAGTACAGTTTTTTCTCTAGTCATCTCTTCAGAAAGTTCCAGATGTGTACTCAGTGTCATCCTTTCCCTGAGGACTTCTCTTCTTATTTCTTCTATTTTTGCTTTCTTTCCTTTACCAGGTCTTCAACTGACTTTTCAGTTGCAGAGACTCGCTGTAAATCTACTTTCTCAAGACGTCTTGAGTGACTTTTTCTATCTTAAAGCCCATTCTTCATAATATCACCCCTCTGCCTACGTTCCCATCTACCAGAACTGCATAATAAGGTGCAATTCTGACAACTGTAGCAGGCGAAAATGGGAGTTCCAGGGCATCGTTTCCATATGAGTGAATTTAGAGACTCACTTGGATTCTGGGTTTTGCCATGAATACACTTGTTTTGTAAATTCAGGTTGGTCCAGAAACTTGTATGTGGACTTGACAATATGCAATGTATAGGATACATTTTGAGAGCCTCTCCTTGTGAATATAAGGGTTGTTATCCCTTTGAACCTGAAGATATCTGCACTTGTTTATGTGGCACAGATGATGAAGTACATGTTATCTCTATTTTTCAGGCACTTCGGATGCGATTTCATCATTGGGACTTATTGTCCATGATTTCTACTAATAAATAAAAGATAAATTTAATACTAACACTTGCGGTCATTTTCATGAACGTCCTCCCTTAAGGAGATAAATATTTGACGTTAACCATTTATATCTGAAAGGCTTCAGAAAATGTTGAAATCATGTTTAGCTCGTTGCTTGCAAGCCGCAAAGTGGTTCCACTATCAATCACTGCATGAATACAATCGGTGAGATTTTCCTCTCCGTTTTAAGCAAACGCACGCGTCCATGTAATTTTGATTACCGTGGCTTGAGGATATGCGGATGACCAGGTATTTTTTCCTTGGCGGGAGGACTGGAATGTGTTGCACTGACAAGGAGAGCGCGCCTACTCCACAGCAGCCATATCCTCCAAACATTTTGGTCTAATCAAAACGACAGAAGTGGAAACTCCGGATGCCCAAGCGTTTGGGAAAAGTACCATTTTTGAGGGGGGTCAGCAAGACATGAGCGACTTATTTTAACGTAGTTTCTGGGCAGCGATTTCCGTACAGGAAAGGCTACAGAACGGTAATCCGACGGTCTTGAGGTCGAGTCCCTATGTGGAAACGTATTACTTTTATTCTTGTTTTTTCAACTTCTACGTTACTTAACAACGCAAACAAACCGTAATATAACTCACTCGTACATTGTATCAATAGCTATTGTAAAACTGTGTTTTTGTGTGTGTTTCCTACATCTTCTCCTAATCCACTTGGTCGATTTCAGCCAGACTTCGTACACACATCCCTTACTGTCAGGCAACATGAGCAAGAATCACTACCTATCACTGTTCAGGAGCTACGACGACGTAAACAGTGATATGCGTGAGAAACTGCTGCAGCATACACAACGTTTAAATGTGTTACTTCTGTGCTACTAACTGTATTCGTAAGAAATTTCGCAGACATCCATATACGCTGGTAAATGCACCTACGAAAGTGTATCATGGTAACACACGTAGCTCAAGAGATACGGCATCCTAAACACTGACATGCATGTAGAACTACTGCATCATGTATGGCTTTTAAACTAATTACGAGGGCAGTTCAATAAGTAATGCAACACATTTTTTTTCTGAAACAGGGGTTGTTTTATTCAGCATTGAAATACACCAGGTTATTCCCCAATCTTTTAGCTACACAACACTATTTTTCAACGTAATCTCCATTCAATGCTACGGCCTTACGCCACCTTGAAATGAGGGCCTGTATGCCTACACGGTACCATTCCACTGGTCGATGTCGGAGCCAACGTCGTACTGCATCAATAACTTCTTCATCATCCGCGTAGTGCCTCCCACGGATTGCGTCCTTCATTGGGCCAAACATATGGAAATCCGACGGTGCGAGATCGGGGCTGTAGGGTGCATGAGGAAGAACAGTCCACTGAAGTTTTGTGAGCTCCTCTCGGGTGCGAAGACTTGTGTGAGGTCTTGCGTTGTCATGAAGAAGGAGAAGTTCGTTCAGATTTTTGTGCCTACGAACACGCTGAAGTCGTTTCTTCAATTTCTGAAGAGTAGCACAGTACACTTCATAGTTGATCGTTTGACCATGGGGAAGGACATCGAACAGAATAACCCCTTCAGCGTCCCAGAAGACTGTAACCATGACTTTACCGGCTGAGGGTATGGCTTTAAACTTTTTCTTGGTAGGGGAGTGGGTGTGGCGCCACTCCATTGATTGCCGTTTTGTTTCAGGTTCGAAGTGATGAACCCATGTTTCATCGCCTGTAACAATCTTTGACAAGAAATTGTCACCCTCAGCCACATGACGAACAAGCAATTCCGCACAGATGGTTCTCCTTTGCTCTTTATGGTGTTCGGTTAGACAACGAGGGACCCAGCGGGAACAAACCTTTGAATATCCCAACTGGTGAACAATTGTGACAGCACTATCAACAGAGATGTCAAGTTGAGCACTGAGTTGTTTGATGGTGATCCGTCGATCATCTCGAACGAGTGTATTCGCACGCTCCGCCATTGCAGGAGTCACAGCTGTGCACGGCCGGCCCGCACGCGGGAGATCAGACAGTCTTGCTTGACCTTGCGGCGATGATGACACACGCTTTGCCCAACGACTCACCGTGCTTTTGTCCACTGCCAGATCACCGTAGACATTCTGCAAGCGCCTAGGAATATCTGAGATGCCCTGGTTTTCCGCCAAAAGAAACTCGATCACTGCCCGTTGTTTGCAACGCACATCCGTTACAGACGCCATTTTAACAGCTCCGTACAGCGCTGCCACCTGTCGGAATTCAATGAAACTATACGAGACGAAGCGGGAATGTTTGAAAATATTCCACAAGAAATTTCCGGTTTTTTCAACCAAAATTGGCCGAGAAAAAGAAATGTGTTGCGTTACTTATAGAACTGCCCTCGTACATTTATTCTTTACTGCTAAGGCAGTAGAGTCAACGTAAGGAAATCGCTGATTCCTAGCAGCACTTTTGATAGCTTTCAGTTGCGAAACAAAAACGGCTATAGGCGAAAGTAGAGCTCTGTAGAGTTATGCAGAGGGGTTGCTATAGATACGTTTAGCAGATCGCATTGTAGACACGCGAAGCAGCTGCGAGCAGGGTACAGTGTGTGTCCGGGATACTGTTTCTTAATCTGGATACTGTACCTGTATATTTGTACATTATGCGTATTGCTTTGTACGACTGTTCCACAATTTCAAACGTGTTTTCACGATTTCATGCAAATGAAATTATCCCGACAATACACTACAAAAGGAGTTAATTTTTTTCGTTTCTAATGGAAAACGGAAAAATTAATACCTGAACAATGCCGAGTTAATCAGCTAGTGTATTAATATTTTCAAAAAAAAATCATGGAAAGGAAAGGCAGTGGAAAATCTGGGATGGCAAATACATTTCCAAGAGAGGCTTATACTTACAGCATCCGCGAGGATTCTGCAAATAACTTTTTAAGAAGAGTACAGGATTTGGTGTTTCGTTAATTTCATTTTGACTTTGAAGCAGCACGCGCCAGCTGTACAATCACCATAGGTTCCCTGCGCAGCTAAAATCGACCGATCTGCCGCTGGTAACAAAACTAGCTGCGCCTAAGGAGCTCATTCGCTTGCTAGCTTTCGGCCGAGCAAGGTGAATTTTCAAGAACATTGTGAGAGGACAGTGGGAATATTGTGAAAAATATCCAGTCAACCAAAAATGTCTGACAGTACTAGTGAAAATACTGATGTGTCTGCAACATCGGCAGAATAAAAACGGAGCCACGTAATGGTATTCTTCACGGCAAAGAGTCAAAGCAAGAACTGAAAATGGTGAAGTAGTATAATATACATCTTTCGCCCGAAAGCGATCTGCTCACATCATAATGTTCCATGGTAACACCTGAAGAACTGATTTGAAATTGAAATAAAATATATGAGAAAGTATTCGGTGTGTGTGTGTGTATGTGTGTGTGTGTGTGTGTGTGTGTGTGTGTGTGTGTGTGTGTGTGTGTGTGTGTGTGAGCATTTATGAGGTCACGTGGTCCGATGAAGTAGAGGATCGAGAGGAATATGAATGAAGTAGTGGAGGGTGACTTCATGTGAGGTAAAAAAGTTGAAAATAATAAAATTTTTCTGCATAGGAACTGCCGTTCTAGGCCCAAACCGCACCAAAATGTAGCTTTCAAAGTGAAATAGCACGGAGAGATACGCTGTAAAGTAACTCCGTTACCATTTAGGAATACTACCTTCTAGTACTGAAGCTCAAAAATCTTGTCAACGTAATATCCGGTCTGACGCGTAAAATTAGTCTTGCGTTATTTCAGCTTCCCGTAAGAAAACTATCTAAATTTTACTGATCAGTGCTTTTCTTTTAATATGAGTAATATGCTCTGCTGCAGGAGGGAAAATACGGGATTCAGAGGAAAAATACTATCGAAGCAAGAAATGCAAATATATTCCTGTTTATTTAAAAGCGTGTGACTGAAAAGTGCGGCACCAGCTGCCTCATTCTACCTTCCTTTTTTCTCAAAAAGTTTAGCATACGAACATATTCGCCCTTTGCTATGCTGTGAGAGAAGAAGACAGTGACAGTGGAAAAGAGACGGAAAAGTAATGAATACTAGTAGACAGTAGTTGTGGCACAGAAAGAACGCTGGAGACAATGACACAAGGACGCAGTTGCAGTGGGACAACACTGACAGTGAGAGAACAATTCTAGGAAATGAGTGAACAGTGACAGAGGGCGGGTGCGGGCGTGGGAGACCAAAGAGCTAGTGAAGGCGGAAGTAGGTGAGAGCCAGTGATAATGAGGCAGAATATATGATAACGAGGAAGGGAGGGAGAGTGACAGGGAGAAGAGAGAGCAGCAGTGGGAGGGAATGAATGAACTATTAGCAGTTAGAGAGAGAAAGAGGGACACACTAAAAGTGAGGGAAGACGTTAGTAGTAGGACAGAACGGAGGAGAGTGTGGCTGTGAGACTGGAAGCTGTGACAGTAGAGAGACAGAAAGAGATAACAAGAATGAGTTGGGCTGAATGAGTGAGAGAGAGGGCAACTGGTATCGGATGGCTTTGAGCGATTTACAGTCATGGACTAGTGGACGTGAGCTAGTTAGGGGAGCTTATGAGGGTGAGAGGTGAGCTGCATGTTAAACAGACCGCGAATATGCTCACATGCAAAAATTGTTGGGAAGATTTTTAAAGATGTTGAGGAAGATAGAATGAGGTAGCTCGTACGACACATTTAAGTTAGTCTTTTTAACACGAGCATATTACCTTTTTTAGTGCTCGGCTAGGAGCATTTTTCCACTGGTTTCTATAGGTATGAAAATAAACTATACATTATTTAGTTAAGACTTTCTCACAATTCAGCTTGGCGCACATAGGATTACAACGGTTCAGAAAGTATCTGAGGCGAACTGCTTAGCTGAACCGATCTGTGTTGATAGAGTTGTGACTGCGTTCAGATTCCATGGACCCATCTTCAGATCTGAGTATATCGGCTCCTAGACTAACCCGACGGATTCTGTAAACAATGTCTATCTACGTACTAGAACAAATCTGCAAATTGAAAATCATAAATGTATTTTTCGGTGTTTCTTCTAAACCTTCTCCCCATTACTGTACCAGTTTGGTTAGGTGTTTCTCGACTTGCGGAAGGCTTTCGATTACATGAGCGCTACTGCCTAATGAACTAAATAAAAGCGTTCGAAATATCGGTCACGCGCTGTGACTCTGAAGTTTCTATCAAGCAGGGCGCAGCATGTCATTTCTCAGTAGAAGGAAATCTTCAAACTAATATTTGCTTCGGGCGTGGCCCAATGGACTGTTCCTAAAACTTCTTAATTCCGTCCACAAACCCTGTCGGAACCATTGATTTCATCCATCGCCAGTGGCGTCATTGGATGCACTGTGAATATGCGTGGGGCTAGTACACAGACCTTCCGGCTGTGGTCAGCTGTCGTGATCTACAGCCACTAATGTTCGGTCAAGTGGGTCCTCAGTTCGCATCGCGAGGCTGAATTCGCACCGTTACAGTCGTTTCACCAAGGAACCAGGGGTCCTTCTCAAGGGATTCATCTGCGCCGACCACTCAACTGGAGGCAGACTGTTAAACCATCACTGTCTACAGCATATATACGGTACTTAAAGTAAGACGCTTGCTCAGAGTCTGGGTGTTCGCCTGCCCGTATATCGCTTAGTCCGGTCTTCGGACAGTAACACTGTGCCCAGGCCCCCTACACTATATGACAGAGTATACGGTGTTTTCTTCTGAGATTTTTGTGAAATTTCTGACCGCTATCGTTTACACGAAGAATCAACGAGTATTTCTTTTGTTGAACTATGCAAAAACAGAATCTTACGTGGAATGTCGGTTCACATCCATCCGAAAATTTCCTGGTATGTTCCTTCGCAATGATCAGCGATACACCAGGGTCTTTCAATTAGTAATGCAACACTCCCCCCCCCCCCCTTGAAGAAATGAGGGCCTTGTTGAGGGACATCGTGGAATATTGCCGCTTCAGCCCCCATAGTTTTAGGAAGTCCCGACGAGGAATGGCGCTAAACGTAGCTTCATAATCGCCTCTGTGAGGAAGTGGGTTCCAAGCACAGGGCTGTCATTGAGTTCCCTTTGATGGAAAACCAGAGCATCGCAAATAATCATAGGGGCCTGCAGAAGGTCTACAGAGATCCGGGAGTGGACAAAATCACTGAGTCGTTGGGCCAGGTGTCTGTCATCATGACAACCTCTCCGAGCTCCCACGTGCCACCCGTAGTGGCCGAGCGGTTCTAGGCGCTTCAGTCTGGAACCGCGCGACCGCTACGGTCGCAGGTTCGAATCCTGCCTCGGGCATGGATGTGTGTGATGTCCTTAGGTCAGTTAGGTTTAAGTAGTTCTAAGTTCTAGGGGACTGATGACCTCAGATGTTAAGTCCCATAGTGCTCAGAGCCATTTGATCCACCTCCCGCGTGCCGGCCGGTCGCACTCTGCTGTGACAGTGTTGGAACGTGCGGACACTCTTTCCAGATGAGCGACGAATCACGAAGAACAGCGGGCGCTGGGCTCCTTGCCCCCTAACAGAAGACCATAAACAGCAACGAACGACCATTTGTGCCGAGTTGCTTGCGCTTTACGAGGCTGATCGTGATAATTTTTCGTCTAACACCGTCACACGCGACGAAACACGGGTTCATCACTTCGAACCTGAAACCAAACAGCAGTCCATGGAGTGGCACCACGCCAGCTCTCTCCCGAAAAACAAGGTACATAGCCGCGCACACACACAGCCCGTAAAGTCTTAACGGCGGTATTCAGGGACTCGGAAGGTGTTATTCTGTTTGATGACTTCCCTCATGGTGTATTGCGCTATTGTCAGAAAATTCAAGAAACGTGTTCGTCGCCACAAAAATTCAAACGAACTTTAGCATGACAATGCAAGACCTCTCACAACTGCGCACCCGAGAGGAAACTTCACTGGACTGTTCTTACTCATCCACCCTACAGCTCGGATCTCGCACCCTTCGACTTGCATCTGTTAGGCCCAATGGTGGATGCACTCCGCGGGGAGCAGTAAATGGATGACGGGGAGGTTATTGATGCAAGGTGAGTAGTAGAGTGGTACCATCGGACATACAGGCCCTTTCAGAAAGGTGCCTTAATGCCGTCGCATTGAAGGGAGATTACGCCGAAAAATACGGTTTTGGACTCAAAGAGTGGGGAATAATTAAGCCTATTGTTAGCGTGAATGTACCAACCTGCTTTCTGAAAAAAAAGGTGTTGCATTTCTTACTGAACCTCCCTCGTAGATGAGTGAAGAAATTTGAAGAGTAGAGTCCACAGCCTCTGGTCTCGCGGTCGCGGTCTCGCGGTCGCGTTCTAGCTCCCAGAGCACGGGGTCCCGGGTTCGATTCCCGGCGGAGTCAGGAATTATCACCTACCTCGAGATGACTAGCTGTTTGTGTTGTCCTTATCATTCATGAAAGTGGCGAGACTGGACTGAGCAAAGGTTGGGAATTTGTACGCGCGCTGATAACCGCGCAGTTGAGCGTCCCACAAACTCATCATCATCATCATCATCAAGAGAGTAAATTCGTGTTAGACAAACGAAGGTCTAGTGAACCCAGTGGTTTAACTGAAAATTAATTAGACAAGGTAGGATAGGCCTTCGAAAGAAGTCAGAGAGAATCATTCAGACTGGAGTGTCAGTAAAATCAGCTCTCAAAGCCTTGCACAATCTCAAACTGAAGCGGTACAAAGTAACGGCAGAGCATCGACGGCTAGCTCTACTGTCACTCGTCGTCATAACTGCAACTGGTTGCTACGAGGTGTGTATGATGGGGATGTAGATCCTGAAGTGGGCCTTTTGCTGTTGAAACATTGCTACATTTGTCAGGCTACGTAAACTGAATTGTCCCATTGTGGGATGTTACACGCAAAAAAGGTGTCCAGATAGCATTCTAGATATTTCTATAAGAAACAACAGAAAGATTGAGCAACAGAACAATGATTCTCAGTGGAAGAACACTAGAGAACGTCCTGATGTGAGAATAGTTGTCACTGTACATTACCCTGCAAGGTCGAAATGAGTCGCGGTCAGAATCAGTGGTACACTGGCGTGTCTCGGTCCGGCAGCGCCCCATTGTGGTCTCGTCCTTTACTTGTAATAAGACTCGAAATTAGAGTGACAGAGAACTGCAGGTGGCGGTTATACAGAGTGAGTCACTAACTATTGCCACCTAGAATAACTCCGAAAGTATGATAATAGCTGAAAAGTTTGTGGGGGCAAATGTTGCATGGGGCAACGGGGGCCGTAATATGACATTTGTTTTTCATTACTAGGTGGGGTCGCTTCAGAGATGCGAAGGTCAACTTTGTTTTCTAAATGGGATGCTGCAGTTTGGTACTTCTTTTCTGATACAGGCATCGAGACGAATCCAATCATGTGTAACAGAAAAGTCTTTTAAGGTCAACGAAGGTCACAAAGGTGGCATGAACGTCCATTTACAGAAGGTGATCGAAGTGATGATCATTGGTACCAATGCAGTGCTGCAATCTCCTTATCATGGATTGAGTGGTATTCCTTATCACATCGGTACTTATCGAAGCCAATGATCTGACAATTCTCTCTAGTATGTCGTCTAAATAGTAAATATTCGCCGAATACAGCGTATCAATCTAACGTCCCATTGACATGCAGTGTGTATCATAATTAATGGCGTAAACGCATACAGTTGAATGTACATATACTAGAAGAAAAAAGTCTTAGTAAACGTAGTGTAAAAAATGCATACCTTAAGAAATGGCTCTGAGCACTATGCGACTTAACTTCTGAGGTCATCAGTCGCCTAGAACTTAGAACTAATTAAACCTAACTAACCTAAGGACATCACACACTTCCATGCCCGAGGCAGGATTCGAACCTGCGACCGTAGCGGTCGCTCGGCTCCAGACTGTAGCGCCTAGAACCACACGGCCACTCCTGCCGGCTGCGTATCTTAAGAGCTACGAGCAATTTTTCATCTTCGTTGCTATGGAGCAAATCTCTTCTACTGCAAGCTCTTTGCTTTCCATATTTTGGGAACTGGTAGTATTGGCCAAAACAAGAAAAAAGTCCACTAAACATGTGCTCTAAAAAGCATTCCTTAAGAGCTATGAGCACTTTTTCATCTTTGCTACTTTGAAACAACTCTTCGAATGATAAAGTGCTCGTAACTTTTATGATATGCGCTTTAGAGCACATGTTTGCTGGACATTTTTTTCTTATTTTGGTCCATACTACCACTTCCCAAGATATGGAAAGCATAGAAATGGCAGTAGAAGAGAATTTTTTTCACAGTATCGAAGATAAAAAATTGCTCGTAGTTCTTAAGGTGTGTATTTCCGACCCTATGTTTACTGAGACTTTCTTTCTTCTAGTATCGTTTACCTTCAACTGTTTACGTTTACGCCATTATTTATGATACACCCTGTAGAAACACAATTCGACGATTTCGCAATACAACACTAATACCAACGGTAAGGCTAGTATCGTCGAATCAAGCGAATGATGTACTCCTTCGAAGAACAAGTCGATATGTTTCTGATTTACGGAGAATGCCAACGAAATTCAGTGAGAGCTACTTACACCCTGAAAGATGTCCTCAACGTACTCACCATACACGTCGTAGATTTAAATGTGTGTATTATAAATTGAGAAGAACTGGATCCTTTACGCATCGGAAACATATCCGGCAAAGGACCCGGAAATTCTTACTCCTGCCGCTGTGGTTCGAGACCCTTGTGTTAGTTCGCGTCATATCGCAAGGGAATCTGCCACAGTAGTAGTGTTCATGTTCTGCCATGAATATCATCCTTACCATATCAGTCTCCACCAAGAATCAACTGGTACAGAGTGTATGCGTCGCATTCAATTCTGCCGACACATGAATTAATTTGATTTTATTTACTGACGAGGCTACATTCACGAACTACGGAAATGTTAATTTGCATAAGATACATTATTGGGCAACTGAATATCCATGTTGACTGCGGCAAGTTGCACACTAAAAACCGTAGCCGGTGATTGTATGGTGTGGGATTCTGGAGGACAGAATAACAGGCCCCTGTTTGATCGAAGGAAATCCGAATGTTAGGAAGTATCCCTGCAAGAAACATTAGGTCTGTTATTGGAAGAAATACCTTTAGGAACAAGGAACAGAATATTGTATCAACGGAATGGGTGGGCGGCACATTTTACGCTGATGGCTAGAAATGAGTTGCAGAGACAATTCCCAAATCATTGGGTTGGACGCGGAGGTGATGTGTCGTGGCTGGCTCGATCGCCAGACTTGACGACTCTGGATTTTTTTTCCTTGTGAGGATTCGTAAAAGACATAGTTTATAGAGACTTTCGAAATACACCTGAAGATATTCGAGAGAGAATTGTCAGAGCATGTGCTTCGATAAGTGACGATGTGATAAGGAATACCACTCAATCCGTGATAAGAAGATTGCAGCACTGCATTGATACCAATGGTCATCACTTCGAACACCTTCTGTGAATGGGCGTTCATGCCACCTTTGTGACCATCGTTACACATCATTGGATTCGTTTCGATTGCCGCTATCAGAAAATAGCTACCAAACTGTAGCATCTCATTTAGAAAAACAAAATTGACCTTCATATCTCTGGAGCCACCCCACCAAGCAACAAAAAATGAACATCATATTATGGCACGTTGTCCCATGCAACTTTTGTCCCACGAACTTTTCAGCTCATATCGTACACTCTGAGTTATTTTAGGTGGCAATAGTTACCCTGCAGAAAGGCCGGCCAACTTATGAATAATAGGAAGTGTCCGGCGTCAAGTGTCTTTTCGGATACGAAACGGTGCCGGCTGGTCCGATTATAGTGGAGTCCACCTTACTGCAGCTAACGGCGCAGTGAAGTCGCGCAGCGACAGCTGCAGGCGGTTGGCTTCTCGGCAACCCGCAAGGCACTGCAGTTGGGCGGGATTGCCGCAACATCAGGCACCAATGACACACGACATTCGCCTCCCATAAGGAAGGTAATGGCGAAACCACCTCGATGCTTAGACAGAAGCCTCATCGGAGGCGGCAGCCACTGACATGTCATAAATTCTCATAAGAATCGGCGTTCAAGCTCGTAAAATCCTCATCAGAAGCATAAGTAGCCTCTGCATGAGGAAACAGAAGCTTGGTGTGTCATTACTACAAGACGAATTATTGTACCAATTTTTTCGATGAAAAAATAACTTCTGATAGTTGGGTCAACAATATATTTCATCCTTTTCTAGAGAACTAACACCCAAAGAAAAGACATGCGGTTTTTCATTCAGGAAAATGCAAGATCTAGGGCTTTTGAAGAAATATCGATATATCGCCATTATTTTAAATAAGGATCGATAAATATGGGGACATTTATTCCACCCACTATCGATATCAAAATGGCAATATCAAGAACAGATATTTTTATTTTGTGCTATATATTTTCCACAATTTTCGATAAATATTTGAAGTAGAACATAATCTTACTTTCACTGTGCGAAGGAATCTTACAATTTCTTACGCTTTCATCATGTTCAGTCTTTCTCTTTGTGCGAAGCAAGTATAGATGCCACAGAGTTGTAGTCAGATTGCACTGGTATGTGGTGGTGTGAATGGAGTAACAAGATATCCGATGCGAAGAAAACCGTTTTTAGCGCAAGTAGTGTGCTATTTCTTCACATCGGCAACCTTCAAACACTGAAACTGATGAAAAAACGTAAATGACAAGATTGGTCTATGCGATAGGCGGTGACTGTGTGTGTGTGTGTGTGTGTGTGTGTGTGTGTGTGTGTGTGTGTGTGTGTGTGTGTGTGTGTGTGTGTGTCTGGGGAATGCTGACGTAATCAGCACTCGGCGTTACTAACCCAAACTAAAACGTTTAATTTCACCACGGAATTTTGACACTACAACTGATACCTCGCTGGCGTTTTCAGAACTAAAAAAACGCAGGGACTTCGACATGAAGCGTTCCGCACAAATCTAAGTGACGAAACTGAACGACGGACCATCGTACACTTTTCATTGTGCCACTTAACCTGCAGTTATCATGTTAACGAAGTGGTTATCGCCAACGTGAATGTGCGTCATCTTTCTTTCAATTCTTGCTCTTAGGGGGATAAGCAGGCTGCTAGTTTGTTGATCCACAGAATATCTAATAATAAATCAATACTTAAATACACAAGTCTAAAACTGGCTGTATATTTACAATGTACAGCCATAACTGTGTTTCGGCCGGTGCATCGATAACTTTTTCCGTCAATAAATCGCATTTCCGATATTTTTTAAAAGTACCAACAGTCCTAGCAATACCATACACAGCCAATGCTTCTATTACAGTAATAAGAAGTGTTTTCGACGATAGGATAATCGACTGGCCGCCTCGTTCTCCGTAAGTAAATCTGTGTAATTTTTATCTTTGGGGGAATATTACACTCCTGGAAATTGAAATAAGAACACCGTGAATTCATTGTCCCAGGAAGGGGAAACTTTATTGACACATTCCTGGGGTCAGATACATCACATGATCACACTGACAGAACCACAGGCACATAGACACAGGCAACAGAGCATGCACAATGTCGGCACTAGTACAGTGTATATCCACCTTTCGCAGCAATGCAGGCTGCTATTCTCCCATGGATACGATCATAGAGATGCTGGATGTAGTCCTGTGGAACGGCTTGCCATGCCATTTCCACCTGGCGCCTCAGTTGGACCAGCGTTCGTGCTGGACGTGCAGACCGCGTGAGACGACGCTTCATCCAGTCCCAAACATGCTCAATGGGCGACAGATCCGGAGATCTTGCTGGCCAGGGTAGTTGACTTACACCTTCTAGAGCACGTTGAGTGGCACGGGATACATGCGGACGTGCATTGTCCTGTTGGAACAGCAAGTTCCCTTGCCGGTCTAGGAATGGTAGAACGATGGGTTCGATGACGGTTTGGATGTACCGTGCACTATTCAGTGTCCCCTCGACGATCACCAGTGGTGTACGGCCAGTGTAGGAGATCGCTCCCCACACCATGATGCCGGGTGTTGGCCCTGTGTGCCTCGGTCGTATGCAGTCCTGATTGTGGCGCTCACCTGCACGGCGCCAAACACGCATACGACCATCATTGGCACCAAGGCAGAAGCGACTCTCATCGCTGAAGACGACACGTCTCCATTCGTCCCTCCATTCACGCCTGTCGCGACACCACTGGAGGCGGGCTGCACGATGTTGGGGCGTGAGCGGAAGACGGCCTAACGGTGTGCGGGACCGTAGCCCAGCTTCATGGAGACGGTTGCGAATGGTCCTCGCCGATACCCCAGGAGCAACAGTGTCCCTAATTTGCTGGGAAGTGGCGGTGCGGTCCCCTACGGCACTGCGTAGGATCCTACGGTCTTGGCGTGCATCCGTGCGTCGCTGCGATCCGGTCCCAGGTCGACGGGCACGTGCACCTTCCGCCGACCACTGGCGACAACATCGATGTACTGTGGAGACCTCACGCCCCACGTGTTGAGCAATTCGGCGGTACGTCCACCCGGCCTCCCGCATGCCCACTATACGCCCTCGCTCAAAGTCCGTCAACTGCACATACGGTTCACGTCCACGCTGTCGCGGCATGCTACCAGTGTTAAAGACTGCGATGGAGCTCCGTATGCCACGGCAAACTGGCTGACACTGACGGCGGCGGTGCACAAATGCTGCGCAGCTAGCGCCATTCGACGGCCAACACCGCGGTTCCTGGTGTGTCCGCAGTGCCGTGCGTGTGATCATTGCTTGTACAGCCCTCTCGCAGTGTCCGGAGCAAGTATGGTGGGTCTGACACACCGGTGTCAATGTGTTTTTTTTTCCATTTCCAGGAGTGTAAAAGGGAAAGCGTATGCAAACACTCCCCATACACTCGAAGAGTTCGAGGCCAGGGTTAGGCTAGTCATTCCCTAAATTTCGGCAGCCGAAGTAAAGGAAGCTTAATTTAGCCAGACTGCATCCATGTGTTACGGTCAACTGGACTAAGCGCCTGCAGACGTCTTATGACAGATGCAGGGAGCAACAGGCTGTGAGTCTACCTTGTGTGCTGCCAGCTTCGCCCATGCTTAGTACATGAAACACCCTGTATAAACGACCTGGAGGATAACAACACACCCGTGCTTGCTAGAGCGCCGAACCCGAATCCAGTTCACCCAGCTGAGTAACAACGAGCTTCGCCGAGACGGTCAGCTTGGATGCGGTTTTTCCCCACAACCTGCTACGTGAATACCGGGCTGAGCCGAGCTCTCTCCCAACTATGCGTTTTCGTGAACTTGGCTGTCTATCTGTGTTTGGTTTCCCGCCCTTGTCGCGGTTACATCGTGGTTCTTCTTGCTTCTACGTGTGGCAGCAGTGATGTGTATCGATATTTGAGGAGTGTACCATCTTTGGTTTGGTGCATACGAGGTGTGGCTAGAAAAAAACCGGACTAGTACTGGTGAAACAACAAAACGAATGCAATAAGGCTGAAAGTCGCGTGGCCTGTCACGTGACTCTCGCTCCGCCTACTGCTCGAGTTTCATCTGCCTCCTGCACTCAGTCTGCCCGTGGCGTCTGTTTTAAGTAGTTGACGTTTTGTCTGTGCGTCGGAAAATGTTGAGTGTACAGAAAGAACAGCGTGTTAACATCAAATTTTGTTTCAAACTAGGAAAATCTGCAAGTGAAACGTTTGTAATGTTACAACAAGTGTACGGCGATGATTGTTTATCGCGAACACAAGTGTTTGAGTGGTTTAAACGATTTAAAGATGGCCGCGAAGACACCAGTGATGACACTCGCACTGGCAGACCATTGTCAGCAAAAACTGATGCAAACATTGAAAAAATCGGTAAACTTGTTCGACAAGATCGCCGTTTAACAATCAGAGCAGTGTCTGAGTTAACAGGAGCTGACAAGGAAAGTGTTAGGCAGATTCTTCATGAAAGTTTCAACATGAACAAAGTGTGTTCAAAAATGGTTCCAAAGTGTCTCGCAATTGAACAGAAGGAACTCCGAGGAATGATTTGTTCTGACATCCTGGAAAACATTGAAAGTGATCCCACCTTCTTACAAAATGTTATTACTTGCGATGAATCGTGGTTTTTTACTTACGATCCCGAAACTAAACGCCAATCGATGCATTGGAAAACTCCTGGTTCTCCATGACAAAAAAAAAAGCACGAATGTCAAAATCGAAATTCAAGGCAATGATGATTGTTTTTTTTTGACATCAAGGGGATTGTGCACATTGATTGGGTACCAGAGGGACAAACAGTGAATCAGCATTACTACATTAGCGTCCTGGCTACCCTACGTGAGCGAGTACGGAGAAAACGGAACGATTTGTGGAGAAAAAAGTCATGGATCCTTCACCAAGACAATGCCCCAGCTCACAGTGCGTTGTCAGTGAAGACGTTTTTGGCAAAACACAACATTCCCATCTTAGATCATCCACCCTACACACCTGATTTGGCCTCCTGTGACTTTTTTCTTTTCCCTAAAGTCAAGTCAGCTTTGAAAGGAACTAGAGTTGAGACTGTTGAAGCAGTAAAAGAAAAAGCGACGGAAGTAATGTATGGACTTACCGAAAATGATCTGCAGCATTGCTATGAACAGTGGAAAATTCGTATGGAGCGGTGTAGAGAACTAGGAGGAGAGTACATTGAAGGAGATAACATGAGATTGTAAATAATTGTAAATAAATGTTTTTTCCAGCATCAGTCCGGTTTTTTTCTAGCCGCACCTTGTATAGTTTCCGGCAAGGTGGACTGGAGTGGGTCGGTCGGTTGTTGCCCACGAGGGAAGTTATCTCCGCGCGCTGCAGTCGGCTGGGACTGCAGGCAGGCCCTGCGCAGTGTCGGAGCGTGTGTGGAGCTGTCTGATCGCTGCGAGCTTCGTGGTTCGCCGACCCACGACGTCAAAGTTGAGTAGTGGTTTCAACTACCCAAGCCACGTCCATTCCTGTTGTAGTGGTTCGCTTCGATGGTTTGCTGTTGGGGAGGTTTTCCTGTGAGCAATACCGAGTGGTTCTACTGCTGAGATTTAGCCGCCATGGGTGCAATTAACTATTTTGGTCGACTAAGATTTGAGTGCACCAGTGGAATTTTCTGTCTTGTGGCAGTTAGTGTTCTGGTTACCTGCCCTGGCCACTAACGTAATTTCAGGCAGCGTCCTTTCCTCACCTGTTGTCGCTGTCCAACATGGTGTGTAATTTTGACAGCTAACACATACTCCATTGTGGATTATCACGTTTATAACATTGCCGGTTTGAGTTCACATGTACTGATTGGTGGGAAGTAATTCATTGTGTCGGTCGGTCCGTGGCTGTCCCTGATTGGGTTCCGACGGATCAAGTGTAGTTGGGCTCACCACCTGTCTCACCTAAGTGGACGAGGGCAGAGAGACCTCTCTGGAGGCCTTCTGAATGCCACCGGTGTAATTATCTTTGTCAGCTATTTTAAATTTTAGACTTATGGTTATTTGCTTCTTTTCTTAAAATTTTGCAAAATTAATTTCTAAATTTACCTTTCAAGCTTAAACACTGCGGCCTTCTTCCTTTAACGATTATGGTAACATATTCTAAAATTTTGGAATTTAATTTGGGCCCTCAGCCATTTGTATTGCACTTTGCGTATGTTGTTTTTT